>NC_084794.1:108056562-108662157 GCF_963169125.1 Humulus lupulus | reverse complement strand
GTCTAGCCATGGCCTTAAAAAATTTGGCAAGCAAATGTGCCAAAGTTTAGGGTTTGTGCCCTAAAAGCATGTGAAAAGATATTTTTTATTTAAATAAAAGTACATTTTATTATATTTGAATAATTTATATAAATATCATAAAATTCCATATTTATTTATGGGAATTAAGATCATATATAATGAATAAAATAGTCAGCAACATATTAAAGTACATAATCTTTAATGAATGGTTGCTAGTACGATTTACTAAGCATATAGTTGAATGCAAGTAATCTAGATTCAGATTACTGATGTGGATAGACATCTTGGTAAATGTGTTGTATATAATAGTGATTATATATGACATGACCAATGTGAATTAATTATCTATATAAACTTATTGTTTTCCATAAATACTTAATTCATATCTTTAAAAATGATCGTTTGTAGATCAGTCTAAATCCTAAGTAATCATGAACTCTTATTTATGTTTATTGGATCTTTTGATTCATTCATTAAGGTCTTTTGATATAGTTATGCTAGTGACTTTTGTTTTGGATATTCAATATCATGAATGGCTCGGAAAATGATTTTACAATAACGGAATCCATGCTTTCCTAACAGATCAAATATTGGTTCCCTTAAGGGTTAATTCTGAGACTGAATAGTTATTAAGCTCAAATCTATAATATGATTATAGATTAATTATTCACTGGTGAATTAATGGTATATAACGAACAAGAGGTAATTAGAAGGGTAAAACGATAATTCTTGACCAGCTCTAATTAGCGAACCAATAAATGGAGCACAAAACTATATTTATTAATTAAATCAATGGACTACAAGAGAATGACTCTAGAAATATAATTCTATAATTACTTAGAGTGCAATTCCATAATTATAGTAGAGAAATAATGGAAACAATGAATAAGATTATTGAATTAAAGAATTTAATTAATAATCTTGTTTATTGGAGTTTCGCATTATAGGTCCATGGTCCTCGGGTCGCCTCAGTCCTACACTGTCAAGGGTAAGGATGCCACAAGCAAGACTAATAGAGAAAATGACTAAATTGTAAGGGAATTAATTTTCCAGGGCAACGTGGTAATTATGTGTAATTAATTAATTAATTACCTAATTAGTTTTTATTTGGAAAACTTTATATCAGTTAAAGTAAATATTAATCAGCATTTGAATTAATATTTGAGAGAGTTAATTATTGTGAAAAAAAACAATGAACAAGAAAGAGTGAAAATCTACTGATTCTCATTAAGACTAAACTGAATAGTACAGAGAGAATTTATATACAGGTCTGATGTAAAACAAAACAAACAGATTCTAACAAACTCAAGTAACTTCATAACAGAGCACTAGCTACTGATGTAACTAATTCTCAACATCTCCCCTCAAACTTACAGGGGAAAAAATTTCAACTTTGAGTTTGTTCCCTAACATGAGAAACCAAGTGCTTGATAAAGCCTTGGTGAAGACATCAGCTGTTTGGTCTTGAGCAGGAACATGCTTGACAACAATTTGCTTCTCTGCCACCTTTTCTCTCACAAAGTATAAGTCCAATTCAATATGCTTTGTTCTTGCATGTTGAACTGGATTCTCAGACATCATAATAATGCTCAAATTATCACACCACAAAACTGGATCTTTAGACAATGTCACACCAACCTCATGAAGAAGAGATTGTATCCAAGTGATTTCAACAGTAAGAGTAGCCAAGCTTCTATATTCTGCCTCAATACTAGACCTTGAAACAGTTGGCTGCTTCTTGGATGACCAAGATATAAGATTTGAGTCCAAATATGCACAATACCAAGAGGTGGACCTTCTGTCATCTGGATCTGTAGCCCAATCTGCATCACAAAACCCCACAAGAGACAACACTATACAAGCCCTTAGATGAAGTCCATAATCTAATGTCCCTTTGAGATACCTAAGAATCCTTTTAACAACACGCTAATGTGCCTCCAAAGGGTTATGCATATACTGACATACCCTATTAACAACATAAGATATCTCAGGCCTTGTGATAGTGGCATATTGAAGAGCTCCCACCAAACTTCTATAGACTTGAGGATCTGAGATTGGATCACTGTCATGACTAGAATGCTTTTCTCCTCCAGTCATAGGAGTAGTGAGACCATTATCATATTGCATCTTAGCCCTACATAACAGATTCAATATATACTTTCTCTGAGACAACAACAACCCATCTGGTGTATTTACTACTTCAATACCAAGAAAGAAATGTAGCTTTCTTAGATCCTTGAGAGCAAAAGAGGAATTCAATTTGGTAATCAAGGCTCGAACCTCAAGCTGTGAACTTCCAGAAATCAAAATATCATCCACATATACCAAGATAAAGGTTGTGTGATATGGTGTAATCTTGATGAAAAGGGATTGATCTGACCTTGCATCATGAAAACTGAAACCAAGAATAGCCTCTTTTAGTCTATCAAACCACACTCTAGGTGCTTCTCGAAGGCCATAGAGAGCCTTATGTAATTTGCACACTTTATTTGGAGCTTTGGGATCTTCAAAGCCGGGTGGTTGTGCCATATACACCCCCTCTTGAAGAATTCCATTAAGGAATGCATTATTAAACATCCGGTTGAAAAACTGGCCACTGTCTTGCAAGAGTTGTTGTAAGAACTATTCTGATTGTAGTTGGCTTCACCATAGGACTAAAGATTTCATAGAAGTCAAAACAAAAAGTCTGATGAAACCCCTTTGCCACCAAACGAGCTTTGTGCTTCAATGCACTTCCATCTGGATTTTCTTTTGACTTGAAAACCCATCTACAACCAATAGCTCGTCTATCCTTTGGCAAGTTTGTAAGAGTCCAAGTACCATTTTTTTGAAGAGCCAAAAAGTCTTCATGCATAGTGTCACAGGCCGGCTATTTGGGTACTCCAAGTAGACGAAACATGCAGCACTTGCGGACACTCCAAACTAGCAAGTCAACCTACAACGCATACCTGCGGACAAACAAACTCAGTGGTTAGCCACAAACACATCTTGGACATGCAATGGGCAATAACGAAGTATGAGCAAGCATAAAGCAAGTCACTCCTTGGAACGTCCACACAACACAAAGCACACAACAAGGCAAGTGGCACGCGATGGCCCAACGAAGACGACAAACAAGTAACACATAGGCAATAAGGAAGCATACAAGGACAAGTATGGATAAGCATCATTTTATTAATATATAGCCTTGATAGGGCAAGGGCGTACACAGCTTTGGCCCCTATCTGCTGGTGGCCATGGTGCTTCCCTAAGTCACCAGGTCACCTCCCCCTAAGGAGCCTTCTAAGGATACAAGGTCATCCTAGTAACATATATGATTTTTGTCTGGGAGACATATGCATAATTACAAAATTGCCACTACCCTACCCCATGAGGTTGCTTGGTGCAAGACTTGACTAATGATCAAGCACCAAGGCATGCTCATTTACAAAATGGCCCCATGTAGGTGTACCAAAGGGGCAGCACGCCACACTCTCCCCCACTCAATTCTTTGGCGTCCTCGACGAAGTAGCTTGTAGATCTTCAATCTTCTACGTGAGCTTCTTCAAGTCTTCCGCCCTCTCCCAGTTTATCTCGTCATCTGCGAGCCCCTTCCATTTTACCAGATATTCCTTATGCTTTTTACGATCAGTGGTGACCATCCTCTCCGCCAGGATTTCTTTAGGTTGACGCTTGCTCCTTGGCTAAATGATGACTTCTCCTCTGGTTGACTGGTTGCGCTCTGGATTTGCTGGATCTTCATGATACAGCTTCAAGTTGCTGACGTGAAGGACCAGGTGTATCTTCATCCATGCTGGTAAGTCGACTTTGTAGGAAGTTAGGCCAACTTTTGAGATGATTGAGACCGGACCCTCGTACTTGCGAACGAGTCTGATGTCTTTGTCCCCTCAGAATCTTAACTATTCGGGCCTCAGCTTGATTAACACTAAGTCGCCAGCTTTAAACTCCAATGGTCTGCACTTTTGATCTGCCCACTTCTTCATTCTTTTTTATGCTTCTAAATAAGCTCGGGCAATCTCTGTCGTTTTCTTCTAGTCTTTGGTGAAGTGAAAGGCTCGTGGGTTCCGACCGCGATATTCGTCCATTGTGTGGGGCAACAGTGGTTGTTATCCATTAACAACTTCAAGAGGCTCTTATTCGATGAAGAACTCTTTTGAGAGTTGAAGCGAAATTGAGCTACATCGAGTAGTTGCGGCCAGTTCTTCTGATTGGCATTGACAAAGTGGCACAAGTACTCCTCCAACATCCTATTGAATCTTTCTGTCTGCCCATCTGTCTATGGATGGTAGCTCGAGGATATGTTCAATTGTGACCCCAAGAGGCTGAATAGTTCGGACCAAAAGGTCCCAGTGAATCTCTCATCTCGGTCACTAACAATGTTCTGGGGCACTCCCCAATATTTGACAATATGCTTGAAGAAATGTCGTGCTGTCTCCTCTGTCGAACAGTACTTCGACACCGGGATGAATGTTGCGTACTTTGAGAATCTGTCCACGACCACCAAGATCGCACTTAAATCCCCTGTCTTCAGTAGGCTAGTTATAAAGTCAAGCGACACACTCTCCCATGGTCGGCTTGGGACTCGCAACGGCTCCAACAACCCAGGTGTCTTGTTCCTTTCGACCTTGTCTTGCTGACAGATGAGACAGGTCTTGGTGTACTCCATTACATCATCTCGCATATGTGGCCAGTAGTGTCCCTGCTTCAAAAGGGCATGAGTTCTCTACCACCTTGGATGACCTGCCCACAAGGTGCCATGACACTCGCTTAGTAATGTCTTCCGCAAATCTCCAGCTTTCGGAACATACAAGCGGCCCCCTTTGGCCCACAGAAGATCATTCTCCACCCAGAACTGGCGAGTCTTGCCTTCTTTCATGAGCTTCAAGATGGTTATGAAAACTGGGTCTTTCTCCAGGTTTTCTTTGATGCGCTCCTTGAGTGGAGTGTTCACCACGTTAGCCGACAAACTAGCCAAGATCTTTAGAGTCGCTAATTCTACTTTGCAACTCAAGGCATCAGCTGCTTGGACAAGCGTCCTGCCTTGTTCTCAAAACGAAAGTCGAATTACGCCACAAACTCCTGCCATCGAGCCTACTTAGGGGTCAGTTTTGGCTGGGTAAGGAAATGACTAACTGCTGCATTATCCGTCTTCACTGCAAACTTCGACCCCAGCAAGTAATGTCTCCACACTCACAAGCGATGGATAACCGCGAGGAGTTTTTTCTCCTGGGCAGTATACCGCCTTTCAGCTTCAAACAGCTTGCGACTCTCATATGCTACCGGGTGGTCTTCTTGTACTAGTACCCCTCCCAAAGCATAATCTGGCGCATCTGTCTGTACTTCGAAGGGCTTGCTAACATCTGGCAAGGCAAGAACAGGATCCTTCATCATGGCTTCATTCAAACTCTTGAATGCTTCAGCACACTTGTTAGTCCACGCCCAAGTCACACCCTTTCTCAGCAGCTCGATCAAGGGTGTCGCTCTTCTTGAGTAGTTGTCCACAAATCATCTATAGTAGTTGGCTAGGCCCAGGAAAGAGCGGAGTTCTTTCACGTTTGTGGGGGCTCTCCATTTTTGGATTGCCCTCACCTTCTCCAGATCCATACGAATTCAGTCACGTTCCACAATGTGGCCTAGGAACTTGATGCTCTCCTGTGCAAATGAGCATTTCTCGCGATTCACATATAGCTGGTTCTCTCTCAACTTCTGAACCACTTGAGCCAAGTGTTCTCGATGCTCTTCAATCATGGCACTATAAACCATGATATCATCCAAGTACACCACCATGAACTTATCTAGATACTCGTGGAATACTTAGTTCATCAGTCAGAAAGTGGCAAGTGCATTTGTCAAACCGAATGACATTACTCAAAACTCAAATGCTCCATATCGAGTAATACACGTTGTCTTTGGTTCATCCCCATCTGCGATCCTCACCTGATAATAGCCCGATCTCAGGTCCAACTTTGTGACATATTTGGCTCTACTTAGCTGGTCAAACAAATCAGCGATCAGAGGGATGGGGTAGGTGTTGCGAACTGTCACCTTGTTGAGAGCCATATAATCAATGCACAGTCTCAAGCTCCCATCGTGTTTCTTCTGGAATAGCACAGGTGCGCCAAATGGCACCTTTGACGGTCTGATGAAGCCTGCCTCCAATAACTCATTTATTTGCTTCCTTAACTCTTCTAGCTCAGGGGATGCCATTCTGTAAGGCGCTTTTGTTGGAGGTTTCGCTCCCGGCACCAGCTCTATCTGGTGATCAATCCCCCTTCTTGGCGGCAAGTCATTGGGGAGTTTATCTAGCATCACGTCCCCATTCATCTTCAAGACCCTCGTAATTTCAAGTGGAACAATCTCTTCCACTGTTTCTTCGAACACGGTGGGTACCGCTACATAAGTGGGCTCCTGTTTCTTCACACCCTTCTTAAATTGTAAAGCTGATAGAAGCTTCACACCAGGGGGTGGTATCACCTTTGCAGGCACCATTGAAGGAGTCTCTCCCATTATGAGCAAACTCCCAGTAGCAGGAATTGGGATGGCACATTTCTCGGTTAGGAATTCCATTCCCAAAACTACATCAAAGTTATCCATATGAACCACCACTAAGTCAGTCTGCCCCTCCCACGTGTCGATCTTAACTTTTACGCCCTTAGCAACTCCGGTTGTGGCTAAAGCCTTTGAGTTGACCGCTTTCATGCGGCCTACATCTTTCTCCAGTTTTAGTCCCAGTCGCTTGGCTTCGAGTTCTGAGAAGAAGTTGTAAGTGGCACCAGTATCAATCATCACACTTTTGTTCGGCTTGTCATTGATGGTGGCATCCACAAACATTAGCCCCTTCCCCAGGGTCTTCTTCCCTTTTTCGCCATGCTTCTTGAGAGCATTCAACAAGCGGACAGCGCCCATGTGCGCGTACTCTTCATCCTCTTCTTATCCTTTGCGTTGTTCTTCTTGACCAATGAGGGCATTCAACTTGCCCCTGTAAGGGCAAACTACTGACTTATGTGGTCCTTTGTAGTGCCAACAAGCTAGCGGCTTCCTCCCTGCAGCAGCATTTGTACCGCTGGGAGAACTGGACTCTGATGTCCTCTTCTCTCCCCCACTCTTGCCCTGCCATGACTTCCCAGACTTCTTACTCCCAGCGCTACTTGAGCTGGTTGGAGGGGTAGCCCTCTTCGGCAAGCTGCTCTTCGGAGTGTAACCTGTCAAGCGTTCAGCAACAGCTTGAGCGGTGGCTAGGTCAGACACGCGTTGTCTCTGAAGTTCTTGTTTGGCCCACGATTTCAATCCTCGAGGAAGCAGAAGAGCCTGTCTACTTTGGACATGTCCTTTATATCGAGCATCAGTACCGAAAACTTCTTCACATATTCTCAGACTGTCCCGACTTGTTTAAGCTCTCTCAACTGGCGTCGAGTCATGTAGGCGACATTTTCTGGCAGAAATTGTGTCTTCAATTCTCTCTTCAAGTCTCCCCATGATGTGATGGTGCATCTACCATTCTCAATGTCGTCATACTTTGTCTTCCACCACACCTTGGCATCCCCAGACAAGTACATGGTAGCCATGGCGACCTTTCCTTCTTCAGAATCGGCTCGCACGGCTCTAAAATAGTGTTCCATGTCGAAGAGAAAATTTTCCAAGTCCTTTGCGTCTCTAGCCCCGTTATAGGGCCTCGGCTCAGGCACTTTAACTCGGCCATATTCCATACCTATCGGCCCCGTTGCAAGTGCATTCCCAACCGCTCGCATGGTTAGGTTTACCTTTGCAGTTAGCTCAGTCATTTCTTCTTTGAGCACACCAACTGCCTCCCTGCAATCTTCCGTTGTGTCATTTATGGAGACTTGTTGTTCCTTCAGCATGTGCTCCATCGCCGCAATGCCCTCTTCCCACTGAGGGGTAACAGAAGTACTTGTTGGAGTATTTCTTTGCTCCAACGCAATTATTCTGGATAGAAGAACATTGTTTTCCTTCTCTAGCGCAGCTATGCAATTGCTTGCATCTGACGATCCAGAGTTACGAATTGCAGAGGAAAGATCCCTGACCCTCTCGTCTAGGCCATCTAGTTCCCCCACGTACTTCTCAAGCGCTTCAATCCTCTGAGTGTTGCTTACCATTAGTGTGTTCTGCCAAGCTTTCTCTAACCTAGCTCTGATACCAACTGTCACGGGCTGGCTATTTGGGTACTCCAAGTAGACGGAACGTGCGACACTTGTGGACACTCCAAGCTAGCAAGTCAACCTACAACGCACACCTGCGGGCAAACAAACTCAGTGGTTAGCCACAAACATATCTCGGACATGCAACGGGCAATAACGAAGTATGAGCAAGCACAAAGCAAGTCATTCCTTGGAACGTCCACATAACACAAAGCACACAACAAGGCAAGTGGCACGCGATGGACCAACGAAGACGACAAACAAGTAACACATAGACAATAAGGAAGCATACAAGGGCAAGTTTGGATAAACATCGTTTTCTTAATATATAGACTTGGTAGGGCAAGGGAGTACACAACTTTGTCCCCTATCTGCTGGTGGCCATGGTGCTTCCCTAAGTCACCTCCCCTTAAGGAGTCTTTGAGGGATACAAGGTCTTTCCAGTAACATATATGATTTTTGTCTGGGACACATATGCATAATTACAAAATTGACACTACCCTACCCCATGAGATTGCTTGGTGCAAGACTCAAGCACCAAAGCATGCTCATTTACAAAATGGCCCCAATCAAGTCAATGGTTCCTTGTGGATCATTCAAAGCCTTAATCAAGTCAATGGTTCCTTGGAGACCATGTATACTTTCGGTTTATAGGTCCCTACTTTGGACTGTGTAACCATTTTATGCACATTAGTAGGACCAGCTGTGGGTGATGTAGCTTGTAATGAAGAAAGCTTATTATTTGTGTCAATATTAGGTGCTATTTGTTGTGCTGTAGCAACAGTAGAAGGCTGCACATCAATAACCATAGCTGGATGTGAAGTAACAGCACATGGGGGCATATTAGACTGTAGTGGCGTGTCTTGTATGGGCTGTAAAGTGGCATTTGGTAGTGAAAGTGATGTGGTAGTAGGTTGTACAGTAGGTGACAGATCGGTGGAACACGTAACAGATTTCTTTTGTGATGAAACAAGAGAAATGATAGCTTTTGGTAAAGCAGGTGAACTTTTACAACAATGAAAAGACCCATGTGTATTTGCATAGGGAAAAGAATTTTCATTGAAAATAACATCCCTAGAAATGTATAATCTGCCACTAGGAGCAAGACACTTATACCCTTTATAGTTGAGCCTATAACCAAGAAAAGAAAAGTGCATTCAAGAGACCTATATTGAAGCTTATTTTTGTTGTATGGCCGAATATTGGGAAAACAAGAGCAGCCAAAGTCTTTAGCATAGATTAATCAGGGTTCTTTTTGAATAAAGTATAAAGAGGATTAGAACGTGTGGGTAACCTATTAATGATGAAGGTTGAGGTTCTAACAACCTCATCCTAATACTCAGTGGGCATGGAAGCATTAGCTAACATGGTAAGAGATGTCTCTATAAGGTATGTGTTTCTCTCTATCACTCCATTTTGCTCATGAGTAGTTGGACAAGAAACTCTATGATGTATCCCATTTTCAGTAAGAAATTGTTGGAAATCTCTATATTCCCCTCCCTAGTCTAACTGTAAGGCCTTAATTTTATAACCTTATTCATTTTCAACTTGGTTCTTAAAATTGATAAAGGTTTGCAAGGCCTCAGACTTAGCACGAAGGAGGTACACCCATGTGTATCTCGAATAAGCATCAATGAAGTGGATATAATATTTATAACCACTTGAGGAAATAACAAGTGCCTGTCGTGACTAAGATGAAGAGGAGTAGAAAACTTAGAATGAGAATCTTGAAAAGGAAATTTATGAATTTTCCAAAGACATCAGGCAGAACAAAAATCAAAAATTGTTTTATTGATAGTATCAAGATTAGAAGAGGACAAAACAGATTTTACAACTGAAGCAAATGGATGACCCAATCTGCTGTGCGACAAATGAAATTCAAACTGAACATTAGTATGTTGTTTATTACAATGAGGGAAATCATTACAAGAGCTATCTAAGGTAGCAGCATTAGCTTGAGACAGAACAACCGAGTTATTGACAGACTCAGAGGAGGAAGGCACTTTGGTAAGGCATAATGATGATGGTGGAAAGGTGTATAGCCCATTATTGAGTCTTCCTTCCATCACCACAGCTTTGGTGACCTGGTCTTTCACAAAACATGAGTTAGAATGAAACTCAAAGAACACATAATTGTCTTTGGTAAATTGGGATACATTAATGAGATTTTTGTTTAGTTTAGGCACATGTAAGATTTGATTCATAACAAGTAATTTTGGGGTGTATGGAGTTAGGATTGCTGTCTTACCAATGTCGGATACAGTGAGTCTTGAGCCACCACCCACATGCAGCTGGTTAGATCCATTATAGGGAGCCTTGGTCATGAAATTTCCAGCTTCATTTGTGCAGTGATGTGTTGCACCATAATCTGGATACCAAGCAGGATCATTTACCATGTTTGAGGTTGCCACCAAAACTGTCGTGGTATTGGAATTATTGTTCGCAACAATAACCCCATAGCCAGGAAACTCCATGTTAAACTTATTGTAGCATCTGGAAGCATAATGGCCCGATCGAGAGCACAACTAACAAATTATTCTGGTGTTCCCAGAAGTACCCCGCTTGAGTAGTTCTGAAAGTTCCCCCTCTTCTGAAAATTAGAAGAAGCTTGTGAGAGATTAACCTGGGCCAAATTAAGATCTGATTGTTGAATCTCCAATCGACTTTCAGTAGCGAGGAGCAACGACTCTATTTCAGCAACAGAATAGCTGAGATGTGCTCCTTTTTGGTTAGGGTGTGACCAACCGAGGCCATTTTATCAACGAGAGTTTTGACCTTTAAAAGATAATCGTGAATCGACAAGGCACCTTTCTTGGAATTCTGCAATTGAGTTGTTAGCTGATCAATTTAAGCACAAGTATGTGTTTGAAAATATACCTCTAAGACTTCCCAAACTTGAGCTGATGTTTCGGATCCGACAACACAAGTGAGAATCCCTTCTGTCATGGATGAAAGTAGCCATGTATTTAGGAATTGATCTTGTTGCTCCCAATCAACATATTCTGTGAGATACATCAGCTTTGATACAGTACGATCAGCCTCTGTGAGATGCATCAGTGTTTGTGTGGTGTCGTTCGTAATGAATCGTTGCAGCTTGTGACCTTTAATCACTCCAAGAACCTGGGGTTTCCAAAGCAAGAAGTTCAAAGAGTCCAATTTCACGAAGATTGTGTGTGTGAAGACAACCGGAGTGTACGCCGATGCCATTGCCGGAGACGAAGATGGAGAGTCACCAATGGTAGACGATAGAGTCGCCAAGAGTAAGAAACGAAGAAGAAACAAGAAAGAATGAAAAACTTCTGATTCTCATTAAGACCAAACTGAATAGTACATAGAGAATTTATATACAAGTCTAATGTAAAACAAAACAAACAGATTCTAACAAACTCAACTAACTTCGTAAGCTACTGATGTAACCAAATTCTCAACAATTATTATCTTATTATAAAATAATTATTCACACTAATAGTTTCTAAGATAAGGGTAATTAACTGATATTTATTTTTGGAATAAATATAGTCTTAAAATTAATTAAACAAAGAAATAAGAAAAATTAGGGAGGCACTATACAGTGATGTCACTTTATGTGCCACATCAAATTTTAAATTTCAAATTATTTTATTTATTTAATTATTAATTTAAAATTTGATTTTAATAAATAATTAAAATAAATCAATACCGATCAGTTTTTTAATTTAGAAAAATAAAAAATGTTTTATTTATCTTTATAAACCTAAAACAGAAGCATTATTTGAAAAAAGTTGTTATCTTGGTTGTCCGACTTTCTCATAAAAGTAACAATAGAATTTTCTAGGCCTAAAAATTTTAGAACTTTCTACCTGCATTCTCTCTTCTTAAAACTCTCTAGATCTCATGTTCTAGAACTTTCTACAAGCATTATCTCTTCTTAAAACTCTCTAGATCTCATGTGCTGAAAACATCTAGAGAGCCTAAATAATCAACATGTGAATTTTACGTGCCCACACACTTCCTTGTGTGTTAGAGGAACGAATTGGAAGGCTAAGGTGTGAGTTTTCACTTGGATAGGAAGATCGTTGATTATACTAAAAGACTCGAGGAATTTTGATAGGCTCCAAGAAGTAAACTCTATTTCCTTGTATATGTTGATTTAATATATATATATATATATAAATGTATTAATTCTAGTTGGTATTAATGATTTTTTTAAAATCTCCATCCCTACCTTCCGCTGCGTCCTTGATTTTATTCTATTTAATACCAACATCGAGCTTCCACCTTTGATGAATGGAGCAGCTACACCCTTGGCAAGAATGATCTCGATGTATGTGTTAGGCTCAGTGCTTGGAGTGACGAACGCATGAAAACCATAGCTCTCCTTCCTGACAACCAATATTTCAAGAGTTTTAACGATTGGATCGGGATTGTCCCATTCAAACTTCAGGCCAACTCCTACCGCATCCTTGTAGCCCTCAAATCCATGTACCACAAGATGAAGTGGGTCGAACCATCACCACATCAGATCTTGTATTTTTAGTGCATCAAAAGCAACCCAGCTCGAAAACAAAGAGGTGATGGGTTTTATTACTTGTCGAGTTATCCAAATGATAGGTAACTGCTCGAGGACATTCTCAACCACCCTCCGAACTTTAAAAATCAGTTATTTTGGACTAGTTGCCTCCAAACATTCAAATATTATAATTTTCAAAAAATTTGTAAGTTCTTATAATTTCGTCATTTCCCATAAATTTTTCCTTATCTTCTCATTTTTCCTTTCTTGACATAATTCTCCCATTTTCTTATAGTTGTTTATGACCTAATGCATCTCCTATGATGCAACAACATTGAGTGGAATTGGGTAAGCTCCCATACGGTTAGAGGTCTCTAACCTACCTCTTGGATGAAATGAAACTCTGAGAATGCGGTCTCCTTTGTGATAATGAGACCACATCTGACCACCTATATTCCAAGTACAACTCCTAGATGGACGTCCCCATTCCTTCTCCTCCTAAGTCCAAGAAAAGGTCATTGTCCCAAGTAGCCTCGAGCTCAAAAAAAAGCAAAACATTGCTCAAATGAAGAGAGTACCCCCCCCCCCCTGCTGAATCTACAGTTGAGGTTACTGACGAAACCCTTTCAACCTTAAACGATGGGGGTAATTTCAATAATCAAGTAGGATGGTTTCCAACCCTCCTCAAACATTATCCTAACCTTTTAGTCTCCTTCCAAGATTTTAAATACAAGTTTCTTATTTAGGCTGGGGTAGATCGTATAGTCCATAGGATTGACAGTGGTCTTAAGGAGAAGTAAGTTAAGTATAGTTATGAGGACATATGGGAATGGCCTGGTTTCCAATTTAATTCGAATGATTAAAGAGATTTCTTCAAAACTTCTCCAATTCAAATTGAAGAGGATTCAAGTGATTCAGATATAGCTCCCTTAGTTTGAAAACCAAAACCTCCTCACCTTTTAACTACTAACATCAATTCAAGCTCTAGTAGTCAGGGTAGGCTCTTTGAACATCCAAGAAATTTTTCTTTACTATGCTAATAATTTACTGTTTTTCATATTCTAAATTTTGCACTATATGTCTTGATTAAATGAGACATGGAGCCAAACATGGTGAATTTGCTCGAGAACCCCCCGAAGGTCAAGAGCGGGAAGAAAGATAGGAGGAAGGATGCATCCAGAATGTCTCCTCCTTCTCCTCCCAAAACTCTCCGGATCTCGAGCTCCACTGATCTAGAGAAGGTTGTCCCTGCCTCAGAATCCATTCCCAGTTCCCAAAAGGCAAAGTGGTAGAGCAACCAACCTCTATCCCAATTCTCAAAGACTCGGACACTTCAGTTCCAGAGAGGGTCATTGCAAATCCTCATGAGCGAGAGTTTATCCTTTCGCACCCAGCTGTTGATTTTGGAGCTCAGCTAGGTTTCGAGCTACTTTCCCCAGTCGAGCAGACACTGAGCAGTCTGACTCCCGGTGGTCGGAACTAATGAAGGAATGAAAGTTATTCCTCAGTCCAATGTAGAGCCTTAGACTTCATACTCGTGGTAAGTATACATTTTTTTTGTTTGCTTATATTTCCTTTTATCCCTGAGTGTCTTAACATGTTTCTTATTTGTGTGCAGGGTATGGTGGGGTTCCTCTGATTCTTCGAACAATTCACTGATCACGTGGTAGTGAGCGAGAAGAGCATGATTGAGGCCAAATAGGCCCAAGTTAAGGCCGAGTTGGAGGTGGGATCATTGAGAAATGAGCAACAGAGGTTTGGAAGAAGGTTACCGAACTCGAGGTGACCGTCACTGAGCTTACTACTAAGAATTCACAGCTCGTGGAGGAGAAAAGACCACTTTTGTCTTTGCTGAACAAGAAAGGGTCAAGCTTGGAAAGGAGCTCGAAGCCAAGAAGGTTGAATACTCTGAGCTAGCATGTTATCATGTCTAGTGTTACAATCCTGACGTCGACTTTTCCTTTCTAGACACAGCTCGTGATGTCTTCACTGAGAAGTTCGAAGCTCAGTTGGCCACGGAGGAGGCTGCTCAGACCATGACCCTAGATGCAAGTGCAGAGGAAGAGCTCGGGGATGAAGCAACTTCTGGAGGAGGAGCTGCTTGAGGAGTTCTTTGTATTTTTTTGCTTATTTTTTCTTAAGGCCTCCAGGGCCTAAATTTTTAGTTTTGTGATTAAGGTCTCTAGGGTGCTCAAAGTTTCGAACATTTATTTTTGTGGTAGTATATGCCCTTGGGGCAAAGAAAATTATATGCTGGAATCCTCGAGCATTAAATTTTTTTTATCTTTTATATACATTCCTACTTTATTAATATTATGCTCAAATTTGTCAAGTGTTTGAGTTTTTCGAGCATTTATTTTTTATTTCAGTTATCATACTTGTGGGAGTACACAAGTATTTTTGAGCTTTTGTGCATTTCTATACCTATTATTTATATAGTGTAAATGCCATAACTTTGCTCTAAATATATGCTTATTTAATAAACATGTGAAGCTTGTAATGACTACTTAAGTTTGTTTTGAACAAAAATTTGTAGTGTACATTGATGGTCAACTTGACTTTTACTGTGACTTTTCAAGCTTAGCCTTTTAAACTCGATAGTCACTGATATTATTTCTCCGAGCTTATGAGATTTGCTCCTTTATTTTTCAAGCTCATGGTATGGTTATATTCAGTTCCATATATGCCCCCGCTAAAATTTCTAAGATATGGATTTTATGTTATTTTATAAAAAGGTTAAAGCAAAAATTAAAAACAATAAAAAAATAGTGCAATGAAATTTTTTATTGATATGGATAAAAAATAATTACACTTTGCGAACATAAATAATCAACATATTCCTAAAGTATTGGTAGTAAGGTCGTAAATGTTCACTATTCCATGCTCATGGAACTAATTCCCCATTTAACCGAGCTAGTTTATGTTATGATTGGTTACATACATAATGAAATTGGTTAGGCACGAAGAGGTGCAAAAACTATAACAGATTCACTAAAGTCAATATGTGAGAGTTGAGTTTTGGAATAGGCATATATAAATCATCTTCTTGGGTCCAAAGTGTTTCTTTGGAGTATATAAGAATATCCAAAAAGTTTGGAGGCATTTGAGGATGTTTTGAGACAAGTTTTGGGGCACCAAGTCAGAGAGACCTGCGTTGCGTCGCCTCTGGGAGGCGATGTGTCGCTAGTCCTCTAAATCACTACACAAGAAACACATCGCTTGCATGGTGGCGATGCATCTCCTGCCTGACGATGCATCGCCTAGGTGCAGGCGACGCATTGCCTAGGCGGTCTGTACAGTGATGTGTTTTTGGCTCCAAAATTCAAATGAAATGTTTTAATCTCATTGGTTGAATCTAATGAGGGTTCCTATACTACTTAAAGCGGTCACTTGATTTTATGGTGACTTGATCACTCACCTCTCTCTCTCTCTCTCTCTCTCTCTAAAACCCCCCTCTCTCTCTAGCTCTCAAGATTACTAGTTTTCTCCAAGAAACTCATCAAGCGTTGCTTGACTTGCATGAGTTTCAAGGCTTGTTAAATCTCAAATCTCATTCTACTTGGTTGAAGCTTCAAGCAATAAGAGAAGGTTTGGAATAGAGATTTTGGACAACAATATTCTTATTGTGTGTAATCCTTATATGTTTCCCAAGTTTGAAGATTCAAGATGCTCAAAACAAAATGTTATCTATCTCTAAACCCTAACTTTGTATTTGTGTCATTCTATTGTGCTTATGTTGTTAGTATTGATGATTAAATGACTCTAAGTTTATCTTATAATTATTTAATCACTTAATCCTTTATTTTCAAGATTTACATTCATATCATGAATATTATTCTTTGATGATCAAGATTTGTATTGTAATGCCCCGACTAATTTCTAGACCTCGGACCATTAAAACTACTAAACATAACGACTATTTTGGAATATATACATAAAATAATATAACTTTATTATAAAAATTAAAATACGGGATCTCATTGTTTAATACATAAAAAAACATAAAGAAAACATAACCTTTAATTAATTTTTCAAAACTATATGAGAAAATAAATACATAAATTAAAGACTTAAAATAACTTCATCCTCGATCTTCCAGCAGTCCATTCATTCAGTCCATCCCCAATACACATGCCAGCTGCCACAAATTCATCCTGCCTTGCAAGCTCATTTTCCTGCACCATCTAAACTAAAGGGAATTATCCTAATGCCCAGCAAGGAAAATCTACTAAAAATATATATCATATATCACAAGACTATATCATAAAACATATATTATAAAACATATGACGTAAAAACGTATATCATATAGAAATACAATATTAATGGTCATTAACTCATTACTGTAGCACGTGATAAAACCATCTATGTCCTCAGTCTAGTAATCGAGGTAGGTTAGATCACAAATAGTATATGATAACCCGTCTAGGTCCTCTGTCTACTAATCGAGGTAGGGTAAATTATAACTCTAAACTACGATAATGATAAAAATATTTGGATTTGCTATCTAAGCAACTATAAGTCCCAAGTGACTACAAAACATATTCATACATATATACATAGCACATAACATAACATAGCATATAAACATATCATAACATGTTTAATCTAGCCTATTTTCCTTACCAAAAACTGGGATTTTGGAGACAAGAACGGGAGTGGAAAACTCCTAAAATCAATAATAAGATTCATAAGCTTTCTAAAGATATGGAGATACAAAGGAAACCTAAACCATCAAGATAGAAACTTACCAAAAAACCTTAAGTTTCAAGAAACTTAAACACCTAACCAAAAGCCATAATAATGAGCTAGGATCTGAAAGAAAATGAAAGAAAATAAAAGAACTATGATGGATTAAACCTAAGGATAAGAATACCTTGAATGGACTAGAACTTTGATCTAAACCTCGATACTGAAATAACACTCTATCTTACTTCCCAAGTGTTTAGAAAATCTAAGATTGGAAAAGCTTTTTAACCAAAAACCCTAGTGTTTTCTCGCTTAGAATAACTTAGCAGCTTGAAGGCTTTGAAGAATGCTTGAATGAAATGGCTAAGTACTAGGTCCTATTTATAGAGTTCAATGAGTGAAACTAACCCCTTTTTAAAATAAATAAATGAATGAATGATAATTGAATAAATTTGAATTTTCGTTTCAACAGATACCCAAAACTCGGTCAAAAACGTTCAAGAGCAAGTCCAAGTGATTGAGGGCTGTTTCTAGCTCAGTTCTACAAAGTTTCCGAAAAAAAACCCAAGGGCCAATATATCGCCCTACCCTAGGCAATATATCTTCTATACCTATGCCCCAAGCCTTAGTGGTTTCGTTCGTGCGAAGTTGACGTGTTTTCCATATCACCCATAGGCGATATATCGACCCCTATAGCTGTGATATATCATCATACGTTGATATATCAAACACATTTTTGCACTTTTTCAGCATATTTTGAATTTATTTAAACAACTTTGACTGAGTAAAACGTGATCCTAACAGCTGCTGGAAAGTTCTAGAGCTTCTAGATTTATCCTTTATTAAATTATTCATCCAAAATGCTTAAATCCTTAATAAACATGCTTGTGACAAGTGTCACGTTCTTATTATTTCTATCTAAACCTTAGTTTATAATAAATAATATTTCTATGATCAGCTATATTAATCAACCCTTATGTTATAATTAATATTTCTAAACTATAGGTTAAACTTATAAAATCTATAACTGTTTATATGAGTTTCCAACTAAATCCAGGCTTGAACCAATAATCATGAAAACTAAAATACTACAAACTACTACTGCTACTACTGCTACTACTGCTACTACTGCTACTACTCTTACTACTCATGCTACTGCTAATGTTGCTGCTACTGCTAATACTACTGTTACTCCTGCTACTGTTACTGCTACTCCTCCTGCTACTGCTACTGCTTCTACTACAGCTACTGCTACTGCTACTGCTACTACTACTGCTAAACCTCATCCTCCTCCTGCTCCTGCTGCTACTATTGACTACTACTACTGCTACTGCTGACTACTACTACTATTACCATTTAGGGTTTGTAATATTGAACTATTCCTATTATGCATTGTTGATTAAGAAAGTGTAAAGCCATAAATTCTCAACAATCAAAAATCTATATTTATAATTACTTTGTTTTTGTGTTTGCATAATCAACAATGAGGAAAGTTTGTTCATCTTCTACAATATCTTTAAATCCTTACTTCAAGATTTGGTTTGTGTTGAACACATAACCATGAGCGATCAAAGAAAATTCTATTTGGATATGGATTATGGATTCAAATTCTTCATCAACAAAGGATAAGACTACTCTATGGGATTACAATCTTAAGGTGATTGGTATCATCAAATTCCTTAATTCTAAATGTGTAGATTTCACGAATTTGAATGAAATGTGTTGCTGCCATATTTTTGTGAGTTTATTGTTTATGTTACGAGTACAATGGTGAATGTTAATGAACAATTCAAGGACTATTGTTATACTTGTTTTGTTTGTAAAATTATTGATCATCATGTGAGATATGGTCATTATAAAATTAACCATAATAAGATTAGGGTTAAGGCAATTGATGTTGAGACCATTGCACTTTTAAATGTATTTATTTGGGTCACTTTAATTGATGATGAGATCTTTGTGACCTTAATTAAATCTAATGTATTCGATGAGGAATGCATTGTAACCCTGATAGAGAATAATGCATTCAATGAGGAATGTATGATAACTTTAAAGAAATTTGACATAGTTTATGCATGTAGTGATGAGACTAATACAATCTTAAGAGAATGTAATGTAATTGATGTTGAGATCATTGCAACCTTGAGTGAAGTTAATGCAACACAAGGAAAGGTGCAAGGATGGTGGTATGAAAATTGTGCTATCATTCATATAACGTATGATAAAACTCTTTTCACAACTTTTGAAAGTGCAAAGGAGGGACTTGAAGTCCAAATGGGCAATAAAAATAGATCCAAGATACTTGGAAGGGGCTGCATTGAATTGTATTTCACTAAGGGAAAGAAAGTGGCCTTAACTAATGTTTTCTATGTTTCCAATATGAATAGAAGCATTATAAGTGGAAGTCTATTGAGTAAATCCAGTATCGAAATGAAGTTTGAATCTGGTAAACTCATTTTGACTAAATTTGGTACTTTTGTGGGAAAGGGTTATTCATGTGATGATATGATCATACTTTGTACTCTTGATGATGACAATAATAATATGGCATCTAATTCTTGTAATATGATCAATTATAGTTCTATTACTTTGTGGCATAATAGACATGTGCTTAATTCTAGTTCCATTACTTTGTTGCATAATAAACTTGCCCATATAGGTTATAGCACAATTAAAAGAGTTGTTAAATGTGGATTAATTAATTGTGATGTGAATGAGCATGAGAATGATAAAAATGAATTATGTGTTAAATCCAAAATGGTTAAAAAAAATTCCAAGTGTTGATAGATGTTCAAACTTGGTAGATTTATGTGAATAAATGACATGTTGACTAAAGAAGGAAATAAATACTTCATAAATTTTATAGATGATTGCTCTAAGTATACTTATGTGTATTTTCTTAAGAGTAAATGTGAGGCATTTAATGCATTTACTATCTATAAAGTTGAAAGAAAGAATAGGATATATCTTGAGATGATTAACTCTAGGCTTTTTCATGCTTAATTGTGTTATAATTTGTGACGTGAAGCTTTGCTTGCTGCATGTCATACATTGAATCTAATTCCTATGAAAATGAGCAATGTGTCCCCATATGAGTTATGGAGAGGAAAGAAGTCTAACCTAGGTTATCTTAAAGTGTGGGGGTGCCTTGATTATTGTAATAGCACGAAGCCTAAAAGGACCAAGTTGGGTTTAAGGGTCGTTAAATGTGTATTTGTTGGCTATGCCTTAAATAGCAAGGCCTATAGGCTATTAGACTTTGAGTCTAATATGATAATTTAATCAAGAGTACTGGATTTCTTTGATAATATATTATATTGTGATAGTAACTCTCAAGAACCCATAAGTGTTGGAGAATCTCGCGAGGAGAAAGATCCAAAGGTTGATGAGCAACCTATATTGTCTCGGAGAAGCCAAAGGCTTAAAGAGTTGAGATAAAATGAGAAATATTCTCAAGTAGAGATACTCTACGGTAAACTTGAAGAATTCACATGGAAATCTCATGTGATTCTTCAAGTTGAGGATGATCCCAAAACCTACCAAGAAGCAATGTCTTCAAGAGACTTCGTTTTTTGGAAGGAGGCAATAAATAATGAGATGAATTCAATTATGTTAAACCACACATGAGAATTGGTAGACCTTCCATAAGGTTCAAAACCAATTGGGTGCAAGTGAGTATTTTGGAGGAAATATCACACCGATGACACATACAAACCTTCAAAGCTAGATGAGTAGCTAAAGGGAATAAACAAAATAAAAGAATTGATTATTTTGTTACATATGCACCATTTTCTAGGACAACCACAATAAGAGTTTCATTTGCATTATCATCAATATATAACATTTATGTTCATCGAATGGATGTCAAAACGACATGTCTAAATGGAGATCTCGATGAGGAGATCTATATGGAACAACCGGAGGGTTTTGTTATAAGGGGAAATAGACATAAAGTGTGTAGGCTTGTTAATATCTTTACATGGATTAAAACAAGCACGAAACAATGGCAAGAGAAGCCATAGTTTCGGATGGGTTTAGACACAATAATGCAGACAAATACTTATTCTCTAAGACTTGTGATGACTATGTCATCTTGGTGTGTCTGTATATTGATGGTTGTTGATTTTGAGTAATGAAATAAGAGGCATAATAGAAACAAGGAGGTTTCTATCTTCCACTTTCTAGATGAAGGACCTTGGAGAGGTCGATACCTTTTTGGTATAAAATTGAGAAGAAAGAGTAGGGGTTATGCCTTAAGTCAAGCTCACTTTGTTGAGAAAGTGCTTGACAAGTTTAGTAATCTCAAAATCAAAAAGGTGAATACACTATTTGATTCAAGCATAAAGCTTGAAAAGAAAAATGGTAGAGCGGTGGCTCAATTTAAATATGCAAGTGCATTAGGTAGTCTAATATACGACATATGCGGTTAGTAAACTAAGTAGGTTTACTAGGAAACCAAGTATCGGACATTGTAAGGAAATTGAAAGAGTTCTAGGGTACCTAGAGAGGACTAAGAAGCTAAGCCTCCAATATTCAAAGTTTTCTAAGATACTTAAGGATATTCGATGCAAGTTGGACATCTAGTATAGGAGATTAGCTCTCCGCCATCGGTTGGGTGTTTAAGCTCAAAGGAGGAGAGGTTTCTTAGGGCCCAAATAAACAAACATATATTACACTCAACCATGGATAATGAGTTTAAAGCTGTAGCGACAATTGGCAAAAATTCCAAGTGGCTTAGGGATTTCATGAGGAATATCCCAATATCCATGTATGAGGTATCGACGATCTTGATGCATTGTGATATTGAAGCCACATTAGCTAGAGCCTACAATGGCATAGATTATGAGAAATTCTAGACAAATATGTCTAAGCCATGAATATGTGAAATAATTGATTCAAAGATGGAATCATATGTGAGAACTTAACAGACCTGTTTACCAAATCTCTAGTGAGAGATTTGGTTATTTCCACAAATAGAGGGATGGGAATAAAACTCATTGACCAATAGATTCCCCAATGATGCCAACCCAACGCAAAGCTTGTATACATCAAGTATAGAGTTCAATGGGTAAGAACAAGTTTGTTGATAAGGGAATAGTTACAACATTAAGGACTTAAAAGTTTCATCTAGGATGAGTCAATGTTGGTTGCTACCAGACATGAGGGTTAAGCCATAGACTTTTAATGAATTTCAGTTGAAGAGCAACAAACATCTCTAAAGGTAGCAAAGATGCTATAAGAATTTTACCTATGTGAACCTAGAGGTGGTGCCGCCTCTCAAGAGTAGGAGTTTTCTCTCCGGATGGTTCATGAATGGATAAGAACAAGGCCATAAAAATTCTAAGTGTGAAAAGTGGGAAATACATGAGTAATCACATAGAGGTGTGTGAGACAATACCAGTTTTTATCACTAGGAATGTTGGGTTCAATCTTTTAAGAATACATTAGCATCTCGATAGAAACATTGTAGTGTTTTCACTAAGATAAAGTTCAAAACTAAAAGGTAATTTATTTTATGCACTAATATCGTTCAGGCTAGAGGATTGATGATGTATAACCAAGTGGGGGATTTTTATGATTGGTTAAATACATAGTGAAATTGGTTAGGCACGAAGATGTGCAAAAACCATAACGGTTTCACTAAAGTCAACATGTTTGGTATAGGCATATATAAATCATCTTTTTGGGTCCAAAGTGTTTCTTTCGAGTATGTAAGAGTACCCAAAAAATTTGGAGGCATTTGGGGATGTTTTGAGATAAGTTTTGGGGCGCCAAATCAGAGAGACATGTGTTGCGTCGCCTCCTGGTTTTTTGAATCACTACATAGGCAACGCATCACCTGCATGGTGGCGATGCATCTCCTGCTAGACGATGCATCGCCTTGGTGCAGGTGACGCGTCACTTGAGCGGTCCGTACAGTGACGTGTTTTTGGCTTCAAAATTCAAATTAAATGCTTTAATATCATTGATTGAGTCTAATGAGGGTTCCTATACTAATTAAAAGGGTCACTTTAGTTTTTGGTGACTTGATCACTCACCTTTCTCTATCTCTCTAAAATCCTCTCTCTAACTCTCAAGATTACTAGTTTTCTCCAAGAAACTCATCAAGCATTGCTTGACTTGCATAAGTTTCAAGGCTTGTTAAATCTCAAATCTCATTCTACTTGGTTGAAGCTTCAAGCAATAAGGGAAGGCTTGGAATAGAGACTTTGGAGAACAATATTCTTATTGTGTATAAGCCTTAGATGTTTCCCAATTTTGAAGATCCAAGTTGCTCAAAACAAAATGTTGTATCTCTCTAAACCCTAACTTTGTATTTGTGTCATTCTATTGTGTTTATGTTGTTAGTATTGGTGATTAAATGTTTCTAAGTTCATCTTATAATCATTTAATCACTTAATCCTTTATTTTCAAGATTTGCATTCATGTCATGAATATAGTTCTTTGATGATCAAGGTTTGCATTCATACTTTGAATAAGGTTCTTAATTAGCATCTAGGGTTTGTAATATTGAATTATTCCTATTATGCATTGTTGATTAAGAAAGTGTAAAGCCATAAATTTCCAACAGTTTTTACATACCAGGTCAAATTATTGAGTCAATAAGGTAAGGTCATTCCCAATTAGGTCCGAGCACTCGTTCTATATGATCTTTGGTTGCGAAATTTACTCTTCAAATGACCAAATCTCCCACCCCGAACTGCCTTTCTCAGACTCGACTATTGAAATACCTTGTAACCTATTGCCGATACGATGCATTTCTTAACTGTGAATCTTCTTGTTTTTCTTCGAGCCAGTTTAAAGATTTTTTGAGGTGTTGATGATTTAAATTATGATCATAGGTATTGCATCGTAGCGTGGAGATATGCACCTCGACAGGCAGCATTGCTTCACTCCCATACGCAAGTGAAAATGGAGTGTGTCGTGTGGATGTTTGAGTTTTCATCATGTATGCCCAAAGGACCTATGGCAGCTCGTTAGGCCATCTCCCATTTGCTTCTTCGAGGCGTTTCTTAATGGAGCTTTCAAAGTTTTGTTTATTGCTTCAACTTTCCCATTTGCTTGGGGGTGAGCAACAGATGAAAAACTTTTTATTATCATGTTCTTCTCGCAAAATCGAGTGAATAGCTCACTATCAAATTGGGTTCCATTATTAGAAAACTATCTTTCTTGGGATGTCGTATCGATAGATGATGTTTTTTACCACAAAATCTAGAACCTTTTTTGAGGTAATAGTTGCTGGTGGCTCAGCTTCAGTCCATTTTGTGAAGTAATCAACCACGACCACATCATATTTTACTCTACCTTGTCCATTTGGTAACGACCCTATCAAGTCTATTCCCCATATAGAAAATGGCCATAGGGAGGACATAATAGTTAGCTCTACCAGAGGAGCTCAAGGTATCGACGTGAACCTCTGACACTTGTCACAATGTTTCACATATTGGAAAGCATTAAACCTGAAAGTTGGCCAAAAATATCCTCGTCATATGACTTTTTTGGAGAGGATACGCCCCCCAGAATGATCTCCACAAATCCTTCATGGATCTCCTCGAGGATCTTTTTTACTCGGGCGGTGTGACACGCCGGGAATAGCCCTTCGTGTACAATTTCCCATCTAGGATTGTGTATCTGGAGATTTTATACAAAAAAAATTAGCCTTGTTTCGGTCTTCTGGTAAGGTCTCGGTTATGAGATAATTAAGGATTGGGGTCATCCAAGTTGGTTGAGCATCATTCATTTCGACGCCAGATAGATGCTGCTCAAAGATGCTTGGATTTGGTAGAAATTCCACAGGCACAACATTGAGAGCATCAACTTCCCTAGTCGTAGCAAGACAAGCTAGTGTGTCCACATTTGAATTTTGGTCTCATGGTACGTGCTTGAACTCCGATTTGACCTTTTCTAGATAAGCCGCCATGTTTCGTTCCTCAAATTTGATACTTTCCTCGAACCTGATTAACTACGAGTTGAGAGTCACTATAACAATGTATTACCTTAGCTTTCAATTATCGAGTAACTCGAAGTTCTACCAACAAAGCTTCATATTATGCTTTGTTATTGGAAGCATCAAACCCAAATCTCAAAGTAGAATGAAATATATCTCCTTTAGGGGTTATAAGTATAATTCCTACCCCCTGAGCCATTCTCGTTTCATGACCCATCGACGTAAATTTTTCACAGCTCTCGAGCTGGGGTTATTACTTCTTCGTCGGATATTCCAGCGCATTCGGCTATGAAATCAGCTAGAGCCTGCCCTTTAATTGTTGTTCTTGAATGATATGTTATCTCGAATTGTGCGAGTTCAACTACCCACTTTAATAGGCGACCTGACGCTTCCAATTTTGCCAAAACTTGTGGATTGGTGAGAACGTAGATCAGGTGTGCTTGGAAGTATATTCGAAGCTTTCCCCATGTGTGTACCAAGCATACTGCAAGCTTTTTCATCGTTGGGTATCGGGATTCAGCTCCAAATATGGATAACCAAGACCGTTACACTGTGTGTTTGAAGTAGTGCAAGACTTGCTAATCAAGTCATTTGGATCAAAATGTGTAACTAATGGCATAACAAGTTAGGTTAAAAGAATTTTGGTTATAAATGATTAAATTTTACTAAAATACATGTTTGATACATGGGATCCCAAAACAAGGTTTAAATAACGTAAATATAAAATTCTTGTTAACAAATAAACAACCAAGCCACTCTAATGGCAAAATACATAGTTTAGGTTCCCGTTCCTGTACAAATCCTCGACCGTGGTGGCCGAGCAGCTGACAATGTACACCTCGCCCCCAGAGCTCTCCAACCCATGGCCAACCTGCCTTACCTGCACCATGTAGCACCCGTGAGTCGAAGCCCAGCAAGAAAACATAATATCATAACATAACAGTATTAACAGCTAACAGTTCACAAAGCATAATCCAATAACCACAAAGTACTATTCGGTTCCATCGAGCCATAAAACTCACACAAGGAAACACACTGATCAATAACCACTAATCTAGCTCCAGATACTGATTAAGTCACAGTCAATAATCCACAATGAACACATATCAAGCAATAACTAGGGTTGATGCCCGCAGGCCGCACCCTCTATTTAACTCACTGCCTTTGGCTCGCTTAGGCCAACTCCAGTGACATGCCCACTGACTCCGGCCAGCTTAACCGAGCTCAGTGATTAACAAGCTGTCCTCGGATACCAGTGTCCGAGCCGCGCCATATGCGCAAGTGTGGATTTCGGCACCCTTAGGCCGTTACCACATGTCCCCGTGGCATAATACCACCTTATGACATTCATACGATTATAGGGAACTCTTAGTCCCAACATATTCACATGGTTTATTGTGATCACATAACAATACATTCAAATATAGGGAACACTTAGTCCCATCCTATCCACATACACAGGTGCAGTTTCCTTACCTTGATTCCAAGCGCTTTAATTAAAAAGGACGACCCCCGAGCATGATCCATTCCCGAGCCCTAGCTTATTACCTAGCCACAACCAAGATAATGGATTCCATTAATATTCACATATAGGTTTTCGGGTACAAAACTAGCTTCCAGGAAAACAAATCCCACCAAGCACGGTGGTGAAATCGATCCCGAGCACTTTAGATATGATTCCCATGCTTTAAAACTCCAAATGTTCAAGTATACATCTAAGGGCTACGGCCCCTAAAGCTTAGTCGCGGCCCTACCCTCAAAACAGAACCAAGGCCCTTCCTGGAAGAAGACACACGCTGCGGCCCTTGCCTTGGGCGCTGCGGCGCTTGCCCCTGGCTGAGCCTCCCTGGCTCATCTTCAAGCTAGGGCCGCAACGCTCTAGAACAGAGTCGCGGCCCTTCCCTTCGAACCCAGAATTTCCCCCATTTCTAATAACCAAAACCTCATCCAAACCCATTATAAACAATCCCATTAACATAACTCAATTATCCCAACACTTTAGCATGCTTCCAATTAGTAAAACCCAGCAGAAATCTAGGCCAAAACCTCTCAACACCTCATTTTAATTTATGAAACTCTCACACCCAAGAACTTCAAAACCAGTCAGAAAATCTCAGAAATTCAAACATTAAAACCTTAATTCCAAACTCACCTTTGCTGCAGAATCAATCCCCCAAGTAAAACTGAGCTAACTCCCAAGCTTCAAGCCTCAATTCAACCCTTAAATGTCAAAATCCACAATCACTTCAAAACCTAGCATAAACACAGAATTCGACTACCATAAACACACTTATAGCTTACCTTGGTGTTGATTCTATTCCTTAGATGATTCTTGAATTGAGCCCCAAAGATCCAGCCTCAATTTCCAAAAATTCCCAGCTTGTTTCCCTTTAGATTTCAGTGTTCCTTTGCCTTGTTTTTCCTTAAGAGAGAAAGAGTAGAGTATAGAGCTGAAAAGAGTCAGTTTATTTTCCTCTAAGGGTTTCTTTAAGTTTATCTTATCTGCTAAGTTAATTTCCAAGGCTCGGGGTGCCGAAACCGTCCCCGAGGCCAAAACAGTAAAATTCCCCAATATTCCCGCCTAGACTTTCTAACCTCAAATATATCTCCATATATTTATTTTCATAAAACGATAGTCTAAATAACCACCCGATACCTATAATATCCCTGACTTATCCAAAGTCAACTATTAAGCCCCATTGTGACTTTTCCCGCTATCAAGCTCTAGGATCGCCTCGTGCCGAAAAGTTACAAACACACACATATGCATATATATATATATATATCCACCTATCCACATAATAATGTGGTATCAACAATTTATCACACACATACACATATATGCCCTAACGGGCCAAAATTACAATTATGCCCTTACCATCCAAACAGGGCCCGCATTACTTAACCAATACCCATATTCATGCTTTCTTACCATTAATTCTCTTAACCTCCAATTATGCCCTCCCGGCACACTAATCAAGGCCCTTAAGCCTTATTAGTAATTTTGGGTCGTTACAAAATATATTTTCACTAACATAGTAAACTGGTCTCTATACCTTTTTTATCCTCCCAAACTAATGTCGCATTGATTGCATGCTCGGTTATTGCAAGATATAAGTACAATATCTCTCCTGTAATAAGCTTGGACAAAATAGGTATGCTTTTTAAGGCTTGGAAAGCATGTTCACACTCTTCTGTCCATTCGAACTTCTTGTCCCCTCTCAAAAGTTTCAAGAATGGCAAGCATTTATCAGTAGATTTTGAGATGAATCTATTTAAAGTTGTCATTCGACTAGTCAAACTTAGTACAACCTTGTGTTTTTGAGGTGAGGGCATGTGATTAAAGCCTTTATTTTGTTAGGATTTGCTTCAATCCCCGAGAATTTACTATGAAACCGAGGAATTATCCTGAGAACACTCCAAAAGAACACTCCAACATTTTTTAACCCAAAGGGCATTACATTGTAACAATACAATCCATTATTAGTTGTGAATCTCGTGTGTTCTTGGTCCGGGGCGTGCATTGCTATTTGGTTATACCTAGAGTATGCATCCATAAAGGACATTAGGTCGTGACCTGAGGTAGCATCTACGAGCTGATCAATCCAAGGTAGAGGAAAGCAATCCAAGGTAGAGTAATCAATACACATTCTCCATTGTCCATTCAGCTTGGGAACTAAAACTGGGTTAGCTATCCAATTCTGATAGAATGATTCCCTAATGAAGTTGTTGGCTTTTATTCTGTCGACCTCCTCTTTCAGTGCTTATCGTATGTCATCGTCGAGCGGTCTCTTCTTTTGTTGTTTTGGAGAAAATTTTTTGTCCACGTTGAGAGCATGACTTATTATATTTGGACTGATCCCAATCATATCTGAATGGGACCAGGTAAATACATCTTGGTTATCCCATAAAAACTGGGTTACTTGCTATTTTGTTTCCATAGCAAGTTCTTTCCAAATTTTTACAACTCTGGTCGGGTATATCTGATCGAGATCTACCTCTTCTAATTCTTCAATAGGCTTGAGCCTAGCTTAGTCATCTCCCAGTCAAGGGTCGATCTCACACTCTTCTATCTCAAATATAGTCTCATCGACTATTTCTTCAATCACCATCAGTGCTTGAGTGTTGGGTTGGCTTCGACCTCTCATGCATTTCCAAGCTGCTAGTTTGTCTCTTTTTATTGTCCCAATCCTACTTGGGGTTGGGAATTTTACTGCCAGAGGACTTACAGAGGTTACTACCCCCAACCCTATCAAGGTTGGTCTTCCGAGCAGAACATTGTAGGCAGACTGTGAATCGGCTACAATAAATTTGAACATCTTGGTGACAGATACCGAGTATTCCCTTAGAGTCATAAGGAGTTTTATCACTCCTATGCTCACAATCCCTTCTCCTGAGAATCCATAAAGGGTTGTAGCACACGCTTTGAGGTCCTGGACTGACAGACCCATCTTCTCGAGCGTTGTTTTATATAAGATGTTCACTAAGCTCCCATTAACTATTGACACTTTTCTTACTCTTTTATTGGCGAGCTGAACACTGATTAACAAAGGATTGTTATGTGGGAACTAGATGTGCTAGGCATCATCCTCAATGAGCGTAATTGGTTGGGACTCAACCCTTTGTTGCTTTGGTGCTCAGGGTTCTGGAACATAAGGGGTATCAACCCCCGTTTTCAGCTCCTGCACATACCTCTTTTGAGTATTTATGCTCGTTCCAAAAATATGAGGTCCTCCAAAGATGGTTATGACATCTTCTCCATCTATTGGAGGTGGCTGGTTATTTTCCCTAGCTATTGGGGCTGCGAGTTGATGTTGTGCTACCCTTTGGTTCTGTTGGGCCTGACCTTGGTTATTTTTTCTATTCTGGACATATTGTTTGAGATAACCACACGAGATCAAATTTTCAATCTCATCCTTGAGTTTTCGGCACTACTCGGTGAGGTGGCCAATATCCATGTGGAAGCGACAATACTTGTTTTGGTCCCTTTTAGCGCGTTGACTGCGCATCGAGTCGCCTAAACGGGAACTTGTTCTTTTTTTTCCACATAGATATTTCCCCGAGACTTTGTTAGCTCGGCATAAATAATATATATGGAGATGTATTTATCTCCTTTCTTTCTTTTTTCTTCCTTCCGCATCAAGAGCATTCCCTTCATTCTTTTTCCTTTTGGTGGTGTTGTCATTGGCAGTAGGAGCTACTGCTGGGAAAATTTAACTTGCAACCATATTTGCACTCAGATTCGACGTAGTTATTGGGTTCGGAGCTGTCAACCGTAACGCCAACCTAGCATCTTCCATGTTTATGAATCTTTGAGCTCATTCAGTGAACTTCATGATTGTTCGAGTTGGTTTTCTTTGCAGGTCATCCCATAAAGCATTGCCTGGTATAATTCCAACTCGTATGGCCATCAAATGGCTACTGTCATCCACATCTCGAGCTTTAGCAGCCTCGATATTGAATCTCCCAATATACTTCTTGAGAGAATCTCCCAGTTGTTGCTTTATGTTGGCAAGGGAATAATCCTCGGGTTTAATGCTCCGTGTAGCTGGGAATTTCTTTTTAAATTCTTCTGACAACTATTCCCAAGATGAGATCAAGTGTCTATGGAATTTACCAAACCAACTTTTTGTTCCTCGGTTTAGGAAGTGGGAAAAGGCATGCAACAGAGCTCGAGCCCCACATTTCTCATCCTCATTACTGTATTAAACGTGCTTATGTGGCTTTCGAGGTCAGTGCTACCATCATAAGGTGTTACATGTGGTAGTTTAAACCCTTGAGGGAAGAAAGTGCTCGAGATATGCGAAGTAAAGGGTTTGAGCTCCTCATCCGAATCATAAGCCTTTTCTTTAACTTTTCCCACTCGTAGGAGCCTGAATTTCTCCTCGAGAAAAATTGATCCGTTCCTGAACTAGATCAATGGGATGAGGTACATGTGCCCTTTGAAGCTGGTTATTGTTCAGCGGAACTCCAGCTCCTTGTTGCAATATGGGGTTATAATTATTCCCGTATACTGGTAGTATATGATCTCCTCTTTGGGATTTAAGTGTGCCCTCAAGTCCGAGTTAGGCTAGTTGAACTGCCCCCGGCTCTGGTTTAAATGCTCTCGAAGGTCAGAAACCTGTTAGGATAACTTATATAGGATCTTTATTTATTTTCATGTAGATCTAATATTAAACGAGTTAATATGAGACAACCTATAACATGTTTCTAAAATTGAATTCAAAGAGAAATAATGATAAGAATACTTACATTATACGCAGCGGAATGAATGAATCATTCCTTCAGTTTCTCTAACTCTTGTATCATTTATGTCGCAGAGTATTATCAAGAAACTGAACTGATCTTCAATTTTCTTCACAGTCTTCCAAAGTATCCTTAGAATCACCTAGACTAGGGTGGGAAATTCTCAACACATGAGATAGATACAGAGAGAAGAAAAGAAAAGAACAATAAGGCTTAGAAAAATACTTATGTTTAGAGAGAATCTAAAACCTATAGAAAACCAATGATTAAACATATGTCTGTCATCTCTCTAAGCACTCCTTTTATAGAGTCAATTAGGTAATTTAATTTAATTAAAAAATCAATAAAATAATAGCCAATTAAAAGCCCTAGGTCAAAATTATCATGGGTTTTAGGCCCGTGAAATTTCTCATTTGATTATAAGCCCATTGGACTTAAAATCAAGGCCTGTATTATTTTCTATTGATTTAAGTAATTAAATAATTATTTAAATCCTTTATCAAATTAATTATTTATAATTTGAACTTTGATTTAAACTTATTTATTAATTTAGATATCAATTTATCTTAATTACAAAATTGACTTGGTCAACTTTGATAATTCTAATTGATAATTAAATTAATTAATTGAGACTATCTAGATAATTTTATCCAAGGTACAATGAGGACCATGGGCCTATGAAATCAAGCTCCAATAAGTTATCATAAATCAAATGAATAAATTTACTAACTTATTAATTCCTCGTGACTCCACTAAAGACTCGAAATTGCACTCTTGAATTCATAGAACGCTCTATAAGCAATATATATACGTTATTAATTATCCATTGTTACAACCATAATTGTCACTCAATCCCCTATAGAGGGTCTACAATGAGATGGGACTAAAATACCGTTTTACCCCTCACTGTATTTTATCCTTAAAACACTTAGTTCCTAGTAAATGATATTTTAGTAAACTAATATTAATTACTGAAATGAGATCTCTATCATATAGCACCTTAAAACAAACTAAAAGGAAACCATCATTTCACTTCTTCATCAGAAGCTATAGATGTTCATATCTATGATTAACATTCCCACTCAATTATACTACCGAGTTCCCAAGATGTAAGTATGGGCTAGTCCGTAAGGTAAGTTGGTAACGAACAAGTCAAAGAACTTGTTGACGCGGTTCTTCGCCCACAGGTAATTAAGAAGATAAGAGAAAGGGATTAGTGCTTATGTTGAACCAAAATAGATGAATGATCTTGGAAATGGAATGGTGATACAAAATACGTTTTTTAGGTGGTTCAAAGGTTAAAATCCTTCTACTCCACCAGTCAATATTATTGCTATATGTTTGGTATTCTTTTACAGGGTATTTTTTACATAATAGAATCCAACCCTTTGTAACTCCCAGGGTCTCCATATTTATAGGAGAAGGCACCTGGGAGTTGGTAAGAAGGTCATCCTGTGACCTTCTTACCTATCATGTCAACTCTGTGACATTCATGATTAATTCCTAAACCTGACACATAAGTGTGGTCAAATCAATAGGTAAGGGGATAATGGGCTGCACGACCCAACCCAGTCGTGGGTGTCTGAATACGCACGTTCATGCTGCGTGTCCGAGAAGTCAGGGATATATCAGACACGTGATGTCTGATATATGCACGTTTACCTTGCGTGGTTGACTTTATAAAGGGTCACAACCTCCAACTCTAGCTCGTACCACGAGCTGGATGCTTCCCTCGACCTGTGGTCTTCAGAGTCCAAACTCAGTCTATTCTTGGCGAACCCTTATGTTATCTCGAGCTGAGGAGGTAGGGCCTTTCTATGGCAGCTCCGGTCATGGGGATGTCCACGTGGTAGACATGATTAGGCCGACTCTCAGCTCGTTAATCAGCCCGTGGGAAAACCAGGGCGTACAGAACTCAACTAATACAATCAGTTAGAATACTAACCACTCATAATTGAGATTGAATTGACCTATGGTCAACTATATGATATGACTAGAATAGATAATAACGGTTTGTTTACTTATCCTATCAACTGTCAATATCAGTCCAGTCCAATGTAACAAATACATCTGATCTTATCTACTTTGCTAATGTTCTAGAAAGAACATAACACTGCGATGTGTAAGTAGATCATATCGTAGATTGGCAAGTCAGTGTAAATCTTGTGCACTGACTAATCTTATGACTAACTTATTTTGAACATATAATCATATTTATATTCCACTGTGATTACGTCACTATAAATACGATTAGCTATATGCTTGAGATTTAATAGAAGTTTATATTAAACAAATAATCATGAAAATAAAACATGTGAGCAAAGTGATCGACCAATTCAAAAAATGATTTCTATTCTTTTATTGATAATAAATGAGATTACAAAGAAATTGGGTTTTAATTAGGGCATCAAACTCCCACTTGCACTAATTGAAACTAATGTCTTAATTCTACTAATCTCATTTCTTTTATATGCTTATCAAATGTAGCTTCTGGTAGTGTCTTTGTAAACAGATATGCAAGATTGTCTTCAGATGCAATCTTCATAACCTTCACATCTCCCCTGGCCACATATTCTCGGATAATATGATACTTCCTTTCAATATGCTTACTCATCTTGTGACTTCGAGGTTCTTTCGAGTTGGCAATCGCTCTTGTATTGTCACAAAACAACATATGCAGTTTATCCATTTCTGGAATAACACCAAGATCTGAAAAGAATTTCTTTAGCCAGACTATTTCCTTAGCTACTTCTGATGCGGTTATGTACTCAGCCTTCATGGTGGAATCTGAGATTGCAGACTGCATTACGCTTCTCCATATCACAGCTCCACCCCCAAGAGTAAACACCATTCCAAAAGTAGACTTCTTGTCATCGACATCAGTCTGAAAATCTGAATCGGTGTAGCCTACAGGGTTCAAAACACCACCCTTGTAGAATAACATATAATCCTTAGTCCACCTTAAATACTTCAAGATATGCTTAACTGCTATCCAATGTTCTAGTCCTGGGTTTGACTAATACCTGCTCACTACTCCCACTGCATAGCAGATATCTGGTCTACTACACAACATAGCATACATCAGACTTCCAATTGCAGATGCGTAAGGAACTTTTCTCATTGCATATTCCTCTTCATGAGTCTTGGGAGACTCCTTCTTTGAAAGATGAATTCCATGGTGGGACGGTAGACTCCCTTTCTTGGAATTTTTCATTGAGAAACGTTCAAGCACTTTATCTATGTAAGCTGCATGAGATAGAGCTAAGAGTTTGGTCTTTCTATCCCTGATGATCTGGATACCTAGAACATAACTTGCTTCTCACAAATCCTTCATCTGGAATTGAGTGCTCAACTAATTCTTCACATCTGGTAATTTCTTAACATTGTTTCCAATGAGTAAGATATCATCTACATAAAGAACCAGGAATACCACTATTTGATTTGCCTTCAATTGGTAAACACAAGCCTCGTCAATATTTTGTTCAAAGCCATAGGTTTTGATTATTTCATCAAACCTAAGATTCCAGGAACGAGAAGCTTACTTAAGTCCATAGATGGACCTATTCAACTTGCAAACCTTTCCTTCTTGTCTAGCTACTTTAAATCCTTCTGGCTGATCCATATAAATGACTTCGTCAAGCTTCCCATTAAGAAAAGTTGTCTTGACGTCCATTTGCCAGATCTCATAGTCGAGAGCGGCTGATATGGATAGGAAGATGCAAATGGACTTGAGCATGGCTACCAGACTAAAAGTTTCCTCATATTCCACGCCTTCTCTTTGGGTATAACCCTTTGCCACTAATCGAGCTTTATAAGTCTCGATATTTCCATCAACACCTCATTTCTTCTTGTAGATCCACTTGCACCAAATGGCCCTAAAGTCACTAGGTGCTTCTACAAGATCCCAGACGAAATTTGAGTACATGGACTCCATTTCCTGTTTCATGGCTTCAAGCCATAGTTCCTTTTCAAGGCTATCCATTGCATGTTTGAAAGACAACGGATCATCATCACTAGTGTCACCAACAACTATATTGGTTTCACCATCCAAACCATAGCGAACTGGGTTCCTAGAAACCCTCCCACTACGATAAGGCTTTGTGACTGTTTGCTCAGAAACAGTGGTACTTTCTTCATTTAAATCGACTTGCGTTGGTTGGACATGAAGAGTGGGAATTTCATCATCAACTCGCGTTGATGACGATGGAACATTGGTTGGAATAAATTCTTTAACCATCTCCTCTAAAACTACTTTGCTGCGTGGTTTGAAGTTTTGGACATAGTTATTTTCCAGAAAAGTAGCATTCGTAGAAGTAAACACTTCTTTTCTAAATGACTATAGAAAATTCCACCCCGAGTACCTTTAGGATAGCCAACAAACGTTCAAACTTCAATTCGTGGCTCTAGCTTTCCTTCCTTTTTCCTCAGGACATGGGCGGGACACCCCCAGATTCTATAATGGCGTAAACAAGATTCACGACCATTCCAGCGTTCTAAAGGTGTTTTGGGGATTAATTTAGACGGCACGACATTAAGAATGTCATTTGCAATTTCAATTGCATGACCCAGAACGAAGTTGGTAGAGTTGAGTAACTAAGCATGCATCTAACCATTTCTAATAAAGCTCTGTTTCGGCGTTCCGCTACACCATTTTGTTGCAGAGTACCCGAGGCAGTAAGTTGTGATAAAATCTCAAGTTCAATAAAATGATCTTGGAACTGCATATCCAAATATTCTCCACCCCTATCAGATCGCAAGATCTTTAACGTTTTACCTAATTGGTTTTGAGCCATTGCTAAGAATTCCTGAAACTTTGAAAATGCTTCTGATTTCCTATGTATTAGGTAAAGACATGAGTATCTATAGTAATCGTCAATGAAAGTGACGAAATACTCAAAACCACCCCTGGCTTGTACATTCAAAGGTCCACAAAAATCTGAATGAACAAGTCCAAGTGGTTCTTTGGCCCTATCACCCTTTGCAGAGAATGGACGCTTGGTCAGTTTGCCTTCTAGACAAGATTCACAAACAGGTAATTCACCTAAGGTGAGTTCCCTCAAAGGCCCATCCTTTGTAAGTCTTTGAATCCTATCATAGCCAATGTGACCTAGTCTCAAGTGCCATAGATACGTCATATTATCGTTGTCAGTCTTTTGACGTTTATTGGTCCTAGGTTTAGCTACTTTGAATAAATCATTGTTAAGAGCGAGGGATTCGTTAGGTCACAGAATATAAAGCCCTTTTTCCAAACATGCAATACACAATTGTGATCCATTGAAAGAAATACATATATTAGAACTTGTGAAAGTCATAACAAATTGTTCTAATTGCAACATGGAAACTGAAATTAAATTTCTACTAAAATCCGGAATAAAAAATACATCATTTAAAATTAAAAATTTATTTCCGAACTTCAGACGAGCTATTCCTCTAGCTTGGACCACAACGAACGCTTTGTTCCCAAATCTAAGCTTTAAGCCGCCTTCCTCCACTTCCTCCCACGATTCAAGAAGTTGTAAAGAGTTACAAACATGTTTAGTAGATCCAGAATCAATAATCCAAATGGATTTATCATTCTCTAAAACACATGTTTCCAAGATAAATGAACTATAATCATTACCTTTGTTTTTAGCTGCTAGAAACTTGGGGCAATCCTGTTTCCAATGCCCCTTCTCTTTGCAGTGAAAATACTTACCTTTACCTTTCTTGTTTTTCTTGTTCTTCCCCTTAGGCGTCTGTGCATTTGGTTGTGCACTCGTCTTTGTAGCCTTTGCAGGCTTGGGGTTGTTGTTTTGTCCACCTTTCTTCTTGTTTCCAGCTTTCGAAGATGAAGCTTGGTTACCTTCAGCCTTAGCTGGATCAACAGCAGTAGTAGTTGTTGTCTTATTTTCTCCTCCCTTACTTGGTCCACCCATAATAGACTCAAAAGTCTGAAGCTCGTTCATGAGCTGCGTCAGACCATAGTTGGGTTTATTCAACACATAGTTGGTGGTGAACATCAAGAAAGTTGGAGAGAGACTGTTGAGGATTAAGCCAACTTGAGTTTCCTCATCTATTGTTGCTCCATGCAGTTCAACTTTTTGAAAGTAGTTTGTCATTTTGATCAAATGATCACGAACATGTTGAGACGGTGCCATCCGAGCATTGGCATATTTCTTGGTGGCCTCAAAACGATAATGCGGTGACTTGGCACCAAACATGTCTTGGAGTTGATCCATGATTTCGTAGGCCGTCTCGACATTCTCCATCCTTGTCTTGAAAGTGTCGACCATACTAGTCAACATGTAATACCGCGCCTTATTGTTAGCCGCCTGCTGACGTTCATACTTATTCCTCACAGACTTGGTAGCTCCTTCAGTTGGAACTTCTGGGGATTCCTCAAACATGACAAGCTTGGAGTTGTCACCAATCAACACAATGTTGATGTTTTGCTTCCATTTAAGGAAGTTTTCTCCAGTGAGTTTCTCCATCGAAAGTTGAGAAAGGATGGGAGTAGACACAACCATACTTACCAATAAAATAGAAATCAGTCACATTTGCTCAATAAAACTCCTATGCACACAAATTTCAAGAAATAGCACAACATATACCAAAAATATGTAAGATATGAGAAAAAAATACCAAAATAATCATGTCTCTATTTCTTTAGGTTTTTAACTAATCTATGATATCCTTGTCCGAGTTGGCGAGAGTCAAAAATACCACTAGTTAAATAAAGTTGTAAAGTTATTTAATAATGGACACCATCATTAACAATCTACTATTTGATCAAAATAAGAAAACAAAATCTCTTATTTTATGAGCTAGACCCACGATTTCGATAATCATAGATTTAGTCCCAGTAGTCACCGTAGGAGTGGGTCTAGTAGAATTTGACCTATAATTATCTATCTTTCGAAATCTAACCTTGTTAAAATAACTAATGAACACATTTTGTAAGGGGAGGAATCAAAGCGTCTCGAGGCCCCATTAAGTTATAGACTCTATTAAACCAACGGTAGAGATCGAATATAATTCTTAAAATCAAAAATAATATTTTTATTATTTATTTTTAGAAAATTAATGACTATGGTTCTCCAAAAAAAATTAAAAAGATTAAATTTTTAAAACCAAAGTCCTATAATTTCCTATTAATTCTAAAGTGTCACATTGAAACAAATTCAATTAATTTAGAATTAATTTGTTGATAATCAATATTTAGGTTTAACTAATATAATGAACCTATACAATTAAGTCCAACTCAGGTAAATGGGCATTAACAATTGGGTTTGTATGGAAGAGGGTTGGGTCCAGTATGTCGTTCCCACTACTAAGGCCCCCAAACTTCTATACAAAGTCCAAAAGACAGGAATTTAAACTTTCGTTTTATTAATTATTATTAATTGATTAGGTCCACTATAGTCATGCAAAGCAAATGGACATTCACAAGTGCAATCACCCACAAGAGAGGAATTTAAAATTTACATTTTCTAATAGGCCCAAATAAAACCTATCATTTTATTAATATTTTATTTAGAAAAATTCATATATCTAACAAACATATGGACCACTATATGCATCTAAGTCAATTGCAAAAATATCATATATAGTGCAAATAGATGTTATAATTGGATGGGCCTAATTATATTACTATAAGAGCAAGTCTATAAATTTATGCAAAAATATCACAATTTATTTCATTTGCAAAAATATTACAATTAATTATCTAGAATTTATCGAAAAATTTGAATTAATTAATTTTTTACAAAAAATAAGTTAATTTAAATTAAATTTATCAACAATTAACAAAAGTTAATTTTAATTTCATTTATCAACAATCAACTTGGTTTAAGTTAATTTGAAAAAAAATATATAAATTTAATTTAATTATGATTTATCAACAATTAACCAAAGTTAATTTAAATCTCATTTATTAAAACAAATATTTTATTAATTGGTTGAAAAAATATCTTAACTATTTTTCAAAAAATATCTTGTGTTGTTACAACAATAAGCTAATATTTTAACCATTTTAATATATATATATATTAATAGTTATAACAACCCTAAAATATCTCAAAACAATTAAACAAATTTAAATATCCATGAAAATATATAACTAACAAATTTCAAATTTCAAATAATTTAAATATTAAAAACTATAGAATATACATATATTTATATTTTTAAATAAAGATTTAATAAAAAATATCAAGTATTTAAAAGAAAATATCTTAAATATCTGATATCTTAATTCTAATATTTTAATATTTTAAAAAAATTTAAATTAAGTTGTTAGTCTATTTTTAAATTTGAATTTGAATCTTTGTAAAAATATCTAATTATTTAAATCTCAACCAACAAAAATATCTTATTTTAAAAAACATTTTAAATTATAAAACAAATCTGATATATTTGGCTTTGATTATAAATAATCAATTTTCACATTTTAATTTCTTTAATTAAAATAATAAAAAATTGATGAACAATACACGTGACGAGTACTGTTCACGGTGCCTGGTGTGCGCGCACGGTGTGCGCGGGTGGCTGGGCAGATGCGCGCGCGAAGGCTGGATGATGTGCGCACGCTGGTGTGCGTGGTGTGCGCGCACGCAATGGCAGCCAGGCCAAAAAATTTCTGGAAAATATTTTGTGCAATTTTTCAAACCAAAAATATTTTCTAATTAATTTTTTAACATGTTTTACACAAAATAAAGCATATATAAAAATTAATGGCATAGAAAACACAACAAAATAACCTAAAAATTGCTAATAATCACATAAAATTCAATATGCTTCATTAAATCATGAAATCCATCTAATTATTCAAACACATCAAATAGTTCAATTTTTAACATATTCATACGTGAAAATGAAGATTACCAAAGGCTCTGAGGCCAGTTGTTAGGATAACTTATATAGGATCTTTATTTATTTTCATATAGATCTAATATTAAGCAAGTTAATATGAGACAACCTAGAACATGTTTCTAAAATTGAATTCAAATAGAAATAATGATAAGAATACTTACATTATACGCAGCGGAATGAATGAGTCATTCATTCAGTTTCTCTAACCCTTGGATCATTTATGTCGCAGAGTATTATCAAGAAACTGAACCGATCTTCAATTTTCTTCACAGTCTTCCAAAGTATCCTTAGAATCACCTAGACTAGAGTGGGAAATTCTCAACGCATGAGATAGATACAGAGAGAAGAAAAGAAAAGAACAATAAAGCTTAGAAAAAGACTTATGTTTAGAGAGAATCTAAAACATATCAGAAAACCAGTGATTAAACATATGTCTGTCATCTCTCTAAGCACTCCTTTTATAGAGTCAATTAGGTAATTTAATTTAATTAAAAAAATCAATAAAATAATAGTCAATTAAAAGCCCTAGGTCGAAATTATCATGGGATTTAGGCCCGTGAAATTTCTCATTTGATTATAAGCCCATCGGACTTAAAATCAAGGCTTGTATTATTTTCTATTGATTTAAGTAATTGAATGATTATTTAAATCCTTTATCAAATTAATTATTTATAATTTAAACTTATTTATTAATTTATATATCAATTTATCTTAATTAATAAATCTGCCATAATATCTCTTTTCTTCTCAAAATTGTATAACTAAGTGAAACTATCCAAAATTGACCTGGTCAACTTTGATAATTCTAATTGATAATTAAATAAATTAATTGAGACTATCTAGATGATTTTATCCAAGGTACAATGAGGACCATGGGCCTATGAAATTTAGCTCCAATAAGTTATCATAAATCAAACTAATAAATTTACTAACTTATCAATTCCTCGTGACTCTACTAAAGACTCGGAATTGCACTCTTGTATTCATAGAACGCTCTATAAGCAATATATATACGTTATTAATTATCCATTGTTACAACCATAATTGTCACTCAATTCTCTATAGAGGGTCTACAATAAGATGGGACTAAAATATTGTTTTACCCCTCATTGTATTTTATCCTTAAAACACTTAGTTCCTTGTAAATGATATTTCAATAAACTAATATTAATTACTGAAATGAGATCTCTATCATATAACATCTCGAAAAAAAACTAAAAGGAAACAATCGTTTCACTTCTTCATCAAATGTTCATATATATGATTAACACTCCCACTCAATTATACTACCGAGTTCCCAAGATGTAAGTATGGGCTAGTCCGTAGGGTAAGCTGGTAACGAACAAGTCAAAGAACTCAAATAATACAATCAATTAGAATACTAACCACTCATAATTGAGATTGAATTGACCTATGGTCAACTATATGATATGACTAGAATAGATAATAACGGTATGTTTACTTATCCTATCAACTGTCAATATCGATCCAGTCCGATGTAACAAATACATCCGATCTTATCTATTTTGCTAATGTTCTAGAAAGAACATAACACTGCGATGTGTAAGTAGATCATATCGTAGATTGGCAAGTCAATGTAAATCATGTGCACTGACTAATCTTAGGACTAACTTATTTTGAACATATAATCATACTTATATTCCATTGTAATTACGTCACTATAAATACAATTAGCTATATGCTCAGGATTTAATAGAAGTTTATATTAAATAAATAATCATGAAAATAAAACATGTGAGCAAAGTGATCGACCAAGTCAAAAAATGATTTCTATTCTTTTATTGATAATATATGAGATTACAAATAAATTGAGTTTTAATTAGGGCATAAAACTCCAACAAAGCCATCATTCAGATAATTGTTGTAATATCTTGGCTCGGTGTTATAACACTCATCGACCTACTCATATTTTTCCTATCAGTTTTGTAGCTATCTTCAGCAAAACTCACAGTTCGTTGATGTTGTTATTGCTGACCATTGCTCTTAGGTGGATTTTTGACGTTTATTTTTATCCTAATAGCTCGGGACCTAGACATGTGACTTATTGTTTGTTGATTTTGTCTCATTTGTCTAATCCCTTGATTTTCTCCTAGTGGAGCTTCATGGTCACTCCTTTGTCCGTGTCTAGGTCTAGGATTTTGATTCGCACTGGCACCCAGAGCTAGACTTTGTGGTATTCCCTCACTGACTCTCATTCCTCCTTGAGTAGGCTCCCTGTTTTGTGGGATGTACCGAGCTGGCGATGGAGGATGTCGAATCAGAGACAAGGGGGTCTCTCATTGTTTCGAGCAGGTTGTTGCTCCGAGTTACTCTTTGAGTTGTTTAGTTATTCTCAATGTCTATGGGAACCTATCTAGCCTAGTTATTGTTTACCCGTAGGGGATTTCAAGAAGAAGTCCCTTGCTGGTTAACTCCAGGTTTGTAGTAGTTCCTCATGTTTGAATCTAGCAAGCTCTTTGCTCGACCATCTGAGCTACTATGCTTCCATGAGATCGTCCCATGGCTCTTCTCAGAGCTGCCTCGGCAGCTGCAGCTCTCCTGGCCATTTCATCATTTATTCGGGTAGCTTCAGGAAGGTGTTCCCTTAGGTTTTGATTCTCCAATTCCACCATTGGGACATACCTTGTCGAAATATAAGAATATTCTGGGGCTGTCACTTGCTCTGCCCAGGATCTCAAGGGGTCGTCGAAGCACTCCCCTCGTCGTGAGTTTGTTCATCATTCATGGCCACTTGTCAGCCCGTCTGGGATGTTCTTCAATTCGTGGGGTTGTTTCCTCTGATATTCTTGGAAATGGGTGTCCACTTCCAGAACCAAGAAAGTTTCCAGTGAGGGCAGGGCGACCATTGCGATGATGAATTAAGAATTTTAGGGAGGTGTGGTTTGAATTGCTTAATGCTCTCAATGAAAGCACCAGACAGTTGACGCAAATTTTCGTCAACTAAAAATAAGTGCAATTAAGCTTACGATTTCAGAAAGATAAAATGAACACATAGGTTTTTTACGTGGTTCAGTAGTTAAATCTACCTAGTCCACGAGTCACTTTTATTAAGAATTCTGAGTTAAAGCTTAGAAAGTAATTTTCTAGAGTTTCAGTACAAAAATTGTGCATGAAAGTAAATGACTACAGTCCAGGTATCTATAGACCTGATTTCAAATTCTCTTCCCCGCAATTTTAGGGAGAAGTTACATAAATATCTCATTTGAATTCAAAATACAAATTAATCAGTTAATGAGTAAATATCTAAACAAATCCCTATAAAAGAGGAATCGTTTACTTAAATACTGCTTCCGACACATTTTCAACGCACTTTCGAACTGATCTTTCTATACTCTTCGAGCTGAAGTGGTCTAATGCTTATTAATATTATTATTAACGATAATAATATCTGGAACTGAGCTTAGTATAGTATTTTCCAAACATTCTTATTTACTTAAAAAATAGGGTATAACAAAAATAAGTAAATGTGCAATTAATCGTTGTTTTTATTTAGTATATATATTATATAAATAAATTTCAAAAACCTATATTTTTTAAGGAAAAAAAATACTTTGATTTTAAAAAAAAAGAGAGAGAGAGAGCAAAACGGGTTAATAAAACATGAAAATTAGTTATTTTTTAAAAAATTTACTCTAAATTTGATTCTAACACTACAAATAATAACTTAACTCAACTATTTAATAGAATTATCATAATAATAAAATAATAATAATAATTACTACAACTTCAGCATTTGAATTACAAACTTAGAATGCCAATTCATTTATTTCCTCATATGGATCGCACAAAAGAGAAAAAAAAACTTATACCCTATTTAAATTACTTTGAACTGAAGAGAACAAACTGGTTTAGGACACGACCCTTGACTCCCAACACTTATTACAAGATATGAGATCAGAGTCAAGACTTTAGTACAACTGAATGTATTTGGCATTTTTTCACAAAGTACACATGGAATACTGGACATAACTGAAAAAATACATATCTATATATCTTATGAATAAAGTAAACATGAGGATTTATTCTGTTATTTCTGCATTCTTGAATAAACTGTGGGAGACGTATAGACCATTGTGGTATAGTTATCCTATACTGAGATCTGTACAGTAAATCATTAGTTGGAGTGTGAAATACCCGAACGAAGTATGTTGTCGAGATACTGGTGGTTAAAGTACAAATAGGTTGTTTTGCCAGAAGCTGTAGTTGTAGCCTGTGGACAGAAGCCGCTGTAATCGGTATCTGTCTTTGCCAAGCATATTTTTGAAACTAAACTGAAGAGCTCATGGTTTCGGATAAATGGTTGGGCTGCATACTCTGCAACTGGCATCCACTGCAGAAAACATATCAAAACAAAGAGAACAAGTCAATTCTCATTCTTTTTCCTTTTCTACTTTCCCATTTACTCAACTAAGTCAATTATCATAAGAAAGGGCTAATTCATGCATTAACCTCAACTAAGAAATAACATTAAACAACTTCATGGTTTTGTCATCTTAAAGGGTTTCATCAATATCTAGTACTGCATACTTTCATCTACAACTTTTATGTTTTGAACTCCACAAACAGAAAATTCTGGTTTTTACATTCATCCAAGTTGCAATAGTAATCTATGGGACCAATTTAAACTGAGTTCATGAGCATCATCACTCATGAAACAGGAAAACTTGCTATAGCCTGCTGTAAGAGCTTATGATGTCCCTAATCGGATGCAAGTGCAGAGGCCAACAGAGAGGTTTAGTTTATTTAATGTCTTTTGTAACAAGAGAAATCGCACTAAAATGCAAAAGTAAAAGTAAAAGGAGACAAGGAGTCTAGAAATGGGCATCAAAAAAAAGGCTAGTGCAATTTTATAAAGAAGCAACTGTAAAGTTCGATGATTGATTGTCACCAGAAATTACCTTGGCATCATCAATTTCTACAATCTGCTTCTGAATCTCATAGGATTGAGGTTTTAACATGCAAACAAAGAACATATCCGACTTGTTGAAGAATGACTTGTGGCTTTGCCTGAAAAAAGATCAAAACAAAACAAATGAGTAAAACTGGGAAAGGAGATGAGGTTCATATAGTTGCAGTGCACAAAAACAACTGTAAAGGTTTAGTCAATTTGTGAGTGAGAAAGTTCCCTACCTAAATGCTAAAACTTCCACAAATTCCGTGTCAACCTAATGCAAAATAAAACCACGAGTCTTAGATTCACAATTGAATGAGATAGGCTGCACTGAAAAAGCATATCCACTTGGAAACAGAAATTGCAATTTTGTAACTTACTCCTGTCTCTTCTTTCACTTCTCTAATTGCGGCGTCACAAATATCCTCACCCTGTGGATGGAAATTCTCAATCCATGTTCAACAAATATATTTATAAGAATTTAAAAATAATACCATAAAGGGCACAAGTTTATGTACTCACTTCATTAACAACACCAGTAGGGTACTTCCAAAGCCCTGAACCTTTAAACTTGCCGTTTCTTTCCTGAACTACAAGCACCTACAAAAAGAAAACATTTAAATTCAGATGACAATTATACTAGGTCATTGTATCAGTGAATCTTTAACTCAAGTACTTAATTAGTGAAAGCAGTTGAAAGCATACAAGTGTATCAATTCCTAATTATGAACTTATATAAGTACCAGTATATCAACTAAAAGAAGCATCAAACATGCGTCTGGTATTGAATTTAAAATTAAAGTTGAAACAAAAGTACAGGTTTTTGGGCTCTAAAATCCACATTCAGAATTAGAGGTAAAGAAGTGGGGTTAAAACCCCTTTACCATATTACGTAAGAAGAAAAACCAATGTGGCCAGTTGTTCCAGGACATTGCACTGATTTATTTGGTTATGGAAGACAGATATTTCAACCGTATGATGGTCTATCTGGTTGGACAGGAATAAGAGAATTTTTTTATGAAACTGAATGAAAAATATGATATCCTTAAGGGATAAAATAAACTTTGGGATCGCCATGTAGCTTTTTGATGTAAAAGATTTTGAGGGAGTTCTGTTTTCTGATTCTGTGAGGAATTAGCATCTTGAAATTTTGTTTTGATGTGGACTTCTTGTCCACTTTTAAAGATGTCTTTATCTCCCTTTTAATACAAGTTTTAAAACTTAGAAAAAGAAAATAATATCATGAACAACTCGTGCTTTGATGCCATATGTCCAGGAACACAACAAGAATTAGTATTAGTATCAAATGGGCAGGGGGGGGAAGCACCTCTCTATTATCGTTCATAACAAAAGCACCAATTCCAAGTCGATGAGAAGCATTTGCTGGCAGAGTATCAACAGTTTCAGGAATCCATTTGACTAACATTAAGTAATCTGGTTCAGCATGATGGTATTTAAATCCTTCCTGCAAAACAAACATGAAACAAGGATCATTAGGCAAAATAGAAGAGCTACCAAGAAAATATGACTCAAAATTATATTTGCAATACAAAAATGAATAGCATAATTCATGTTAGCAAATAAACTATTAAGAAATTATTTAAGTTCACCTTCACAGCAACTTCAACAAGAATAGATAGCTCAATAGGCAGTTTGATCCAAACACCTTTCTTGTCCTGTATAGATTACATATAGAAATTGAGCTCATTTATAATAAAGCAATTAAAGGGAAAAAAAGAGAAAAAAAAACTTGGAATCATCAAATGAAAAGGACAGCGTACTTGCAGCCTCCATTGTGATAAAGAAGCACTAAGCCGAGCAGAAAATTCCTGGGAATCCATAGGTTCTTTCAACTCAATACGAACTCCGCCATGTAAATCCTCAGCTGCGTTAAGTAATTCAACTTGAATTTCTGACATGGTTTCTTTTGCAAAAGCTAAGGAATTTGTGGAAGCCGACTTGGATTGAATCAAGAATGATAGTTTATTTTTAGGATCTGAAGAGATACAAATCAAAGACTTGACTCAGTCTTTCTGAATAATCTTGCAGCGTGAAGGAAAAGTCAAGTCTTTTAATTATAATTGATGGTACATGACTTTATCAAAGTGAAAGATAAAGTAATATTTATCTGTTTCTTTTTGGCGTCCAATGGAAATCTTCCTTAACAAAAGAGAAAGGAATGAGAAAACAGCACATCCACAAACAAAAGCAGATTTTCACATCACCCCATTTCATCCTTGAGCCTATACAATACTACCCATTAACACAACTGCAAAATCTGTAATTTTCCCTCAATCCAATCAAGATACTAAAATGAAAACCCATTACGTCCAAGAATAATATAAAATAGCGGGAACCGGAATTTCATTTTAGAATATATTTCTGTAAAATGCAAAGAGTCAGCTCTGTCTTCAATAGAAACTCCATTGAAATGGGTACGGTACCGAAACCTTTCCGCATTTTTGGGGACTGATCAATTCGTTGGTTTAAGTTTTAATGCAAGAACTATAATGTTATATTATATTGAGGGCAATTTCCATGACCATAAAAAATAAAAAAAAACAAGCTAAAAAATTATAAAAGCGTGTACATACATATACATATACCTGTGGAAAATGGTCCAATAAAAGATCTCTTTGGAAGTGGCGGAATTATACGAGAAGATGCTGTTGTTGTGAAGCTTTTAGAGTTGGTCAAAAGGTAAGGGAAGATCTTGGTAGCTCTGATTCTCTGCATTAAGCCCAGCTATTTATTAGTATTCAAGTCTCGTTAACGTGTGATGTTTTGTATAAGTTAACGAAACTAGGTTCCAAGAAGCAGAATTTATACTGATTGAAAGGTCTTTTTTCTATGTCAATACGAGGAACATGATCCTCCATTTCCTGGAAAAATAAATAAATAGGGAACTTTGAAAGTAAGACATAAATTAATACACAAATTACTAGGTAAGGAACAATGAATTAAGGTACAAATTAGTATAGAAATGCATCTATTACTTCCTCCATATTTCACATCATCATTTTATTCTCTCGTGGTTAGACTAGGTTTAAAATGATGACTAATTCTTAATAATATTGACTAATTTATAGTTAAACCTTTGACCATATTAAGGCGAAAATGTTTAGAAAGAAGGGGAAGATGAGCCTGAGGTATATGTTTCCGTTCAACTTAACTTGTCTGCTTATGTTTCAAAATTAAGGAAATTTTACATTATTGTGTAAGTAAAAATATAATCCAAAATGCGCAATAAAACAAACTTAAGGTATCAAAAAAAAAATTAATTATATTATTTCCCATTTCCTATTTTCTCATAAGACCACTCAAAGTAGAAGATGTAAAATATCTATATGTAATTTCAAAATTTATATAAAAATGTCCAAAAATACACTCTATCACGCTCGGTCTCTTTTCTAAATTTAGAAATTATTATTCATCTTTCAAATATTTTTTAATAATATCTCTTTTCAATCTCATTTCTTATTATTTTTTTTTTATAGGAATGAATATTATTATAGGAAATTTCTTTGGTAAGAAATTTAAAAAGAGCCCTACCGGTGGGGCTCTTTTGTATTCTCAACCCATGAACAGTTTTCGGCGCGATTTTTGTTATGACCATGTATATTGTAGTTATTTAGAGCATCCTGCAAATTTTCAGAAAATTTCGAATAATTTACAGTACCGAAAACTAGTTTAAAAACAGGTTGTTGCACGAGTGACTAATTTTTTTATGCGCGTGGAAAATAGCATGTTTAAACCTAGTTTTCGGCACTGTAAATTATTCAGAATTTTCTGAAAATTTGCAGATGCTCTAAATAACTACAATATATACACAATCATAAAAAAAATTGCGCCGAAAATTGTTCACGGGTCAAAAATACAAAAGAGCCCCACCAGTAGGGCTCTTTTTGAAGTCGCTACCATAGAATACTCCATTATTATATATACTTTTATATATTATAAATATAAGTTTAATACTATACATAGTATTAAAGCTATATATATCTAGGATAATTTTTCTATAGGTGCTTCACTTTAAGCCCTACCGGTGGAGCTCTCAGTGTTTCTCGACCCGTAAACAATTTTTTGCACGATTTTTTTTTATGACCATGTATATTGTAGCTATTTAGAGCATCCTGCAAATTTTCAGAAAATTCCAAATAGTTTACAGTACCGAAAATTAGGTTCAAACATGTTGCTTTCCACACACATAAAAAAATTAGTCAAGTGTGCAACAACATGTTTGAACTTAGTTTTCAATACTGTAAACTATTCGGAATTTTCTGAAAATTTGCAGGATGCTCTAAATAACTACAACATACACGGTCATAAAAAAATCGTGCCGAAAACTGTTCACGGGTCGAGAACACTGAGAGCCCCATCGGTAGGACTTAAAGTGAAGCCCCAACAAAAGAAAATGAAGTATAGACTACGAAAAAAATATTATTTTTAATATATTTTTACATATATATATATTATTGGGGAAATTCTCTTATAGGGGCTTCACTTTAAGCCTACCGGTGAGGCTCTCAGTGTTTCTCAACCCATGAATAGTTTTTCAGTGCGATTCTTTTTATGACCGTATATATTGTATCTATTTAGAGTATCCTGCAAATTTTCAGAAAATTATGAATAGTTTATAGTACTGAAAACTAGGTTCAAACATGTTGATTTCCACACGCATAAAAAAAATTAGTCACGCGTGCAACAATATGTTCGAACTTAGTTTTCGATACCGTAAACTATTCGGAATTTTTCTAAAAATTTGCAGGATGCTCTAAATAGCTACAATATACACGGTCATAAAAAAAAATCGCGCCAAAAACTATTCATGGGTCGAGAACACTGAGAGTCCCACCAGTAGGACTTAAAGTGAAGCTCCTATAGGAGAATTTCCCTATATTATAGTATATATATTATTATTTTATAACATATATATGTTAGGAAAATATATATTTGCCTCAATAGAAATGGTAAGATAATACAACTCTATGCAATAATATTACAAATAAATATAGATTGATTAAATAAAGTTACAACTCTATAACTGAAATTTACAAATAAACAAAGAAAAGGAAGAAGATGATGAAGAAGAAAAGAATAGTGAGAATACAACTCTAAGCAAAAGATTACAAGTAAAATGAAGGTGTTTGAAACAAAAGAAGATTACAACTCTTAAACAAAATATACAAGTAAATAGAACAAGAGAATAAAAAGAAAAGCAATAGAATAAAATGATGAACATAAACACAAGTAAACCCTCACTTACACAACCTAAGTGAAGAAGGTTGGGGATCACCAACTTGAACAATGTTTAAAACATTTGTCCAAAAGATTATTTTCCCCTAACTCAAGCACTAAGGGATCTCTCTCAGATATTTGAAATGCTTTCTGGAATTATCAAGCCTTAAGGTGTTTCTAGCCAAGTGCTCTAATGGATAGAAACGTTGTGTCTTACAAGTGAGCTATAGACTCCTATTTATAGAGTTTAAAGACACTATTTGAATTTCAAATTCCACCAACCCCATGGCTGTTACCAATGTTTAATTGGATTAATATGGAATTAAAAATGAGATTTGGGAGTTATTTGGGTTTTTTTGAGTCGTTCAACAAAGATTGAAAAAACTGAAAAATTGGTCAGTTTTTGGCCTGTGGCCGCGGCCACTAGTCTCTGTCCCACAGGCCGCGGCCACCGACCAATTTCAGCACTTAAAAATGTGTTATTTTTCCAAACAGTTCCAAACCCTCCCAAATGATTTTGTAACTTCCAAACACATTATTGGGGTTAAAATCATATCTCTTACAGCCATTTCACATATGGCTTTGATAGACCCAAACCGGGTATGTTTTAAATATTTATGCTCGCAAGCGCACGAATCGTATTGTTAGAATAATGTTTGTGTAAGCACGAGGTCGAACCCAAAGGAGTTGTCTAAAATCGAAAAGGAAACTATTTTAAACCAAAATTAACAAATTCTAACCTAGCTCCAAAGATTGAAAAGATTTTTGAATAATGAAAATACAATAAAAGACAATAATATAAAAATTAAAGACAATATATATAAATATAAATTAAAAGTAAAAGTAAAAATCAAGATAGTAAAAGAAAGATTATTAAGGATTAGAATCTACAAAATACAAGTTCAATAATATTTATAAGTACATTGATTCCCAAGCTTTAATGATAGTTAAAATAAATCAAACTATCATTTTCCAAATAGATTTATAATTTTAAGCACAAATTACTTCTAAAAAGATAGGATTTTTCTTCACTTTTCAAAATTATAATTTCAAAGCATTTAGTGTAAATCAATATAATGAAATAACAAATAAATCAATGAACATTATTTATAAGGCAAAACATAATATTTTTGTTCTAAGCATGGATGTGTACAATTTAATGACACATCTTACACAAAGAATATTATGTTTTTGCACTAATGAAGAACAAAGTGTAAATATATGCTAACAATCCAAAATACATGATATTTATGATGAAATAAGATATTTGAAGAAGAAAATTCCATAAACTTTGTTGCACAAAATGAGAAATCAACATATAAAATAAATATTATCTAGTTACATATTGTTTCATCATCACCTTAATAATCTTAAAAAGATTAGAAACACATAACCAGAATAGCAAATACAAACTAAAAATTACAAACATAAATAGGAAAATTTGGAGGAGAAACCCCCAAATTTTTCCTCTAAAAATACATAGAAAATAACCAAAAAGAAAAAGAAGATGAAGAGAATAGAGATGTTTTGAAATGTGTAGAATTTTTGGTATGGTAACCTCCCCTCCAAAATGGACACCCCAAATCCCTTATTTATAGCCAAAAATGATGATTAAAATAATCAATTTAAATTAATTTAATTAATTATAATATGGCAAATAGGGGTAAATTATAGGGTGTAATGATGATGTTTTGGGGTAAAAATATGTAGAAAGTGAGGTAAAAATATGACATTTTTAGACAAGGGAACATAAGGCAATTTATGGGCTCAAGAAAGTTGGAAGCATGCATGGGTGGCTGGTGTGTTGGGCTGGAGGCAAGGTGTACGGACTGGGCCAGGCGGCTGGGAAATGGGGCCAGGCGCTGGGGGCTGTTGGTGGTATTGGGGCTTAATTGTGTTGGCAGCTGGAGGGAAACATGGGTTGAGTTGAGGAGCTGACAGCTGGCTGGGGCGTAACAGGAGGAAGAGGCATTTGAAGCAGGCGTGGGTGACTTGGGTGCTGGCTGAAGGATGGCAGGCGTGGGCCTGGGCCTTGGAGCTGGAGTGTGCTGGGATGTGCCAGGCTGGCTGGGCTTGACATTGGGCTTCGGTGGGCTAAGGGTGTCAAGAGGAAAAAAACCACATCTCATGCTATTTTCTTTCAAATTTGCCACTTGTTTTCTTTCTTTTCTTTATTTTTCAAAGCCCAAAAAATACAACTTACTCCCTACAAAATAAACATAAATTAAATCAAATTCAAATATTTTCAATTATAAAATAAATCAAGCTAATTCTTTAAAAATATTAATTATAACTTAATTTATATTTAACACTTAAGCTTAATAATATAACATTTTTTTACCACAAATTAAACTACAATAATTCAAATAATTAAACTACAATATATTACAACAAAATAACTATAAAAACACACAAAAATATATAAAATCAAAAGAAGACTAATAAATTCAAAATTACTTAAAAACTTAATAAATCAATTAAAAACTCAAGAATTAAGCAACAATTAGCACATAAAAAGTGGTAGGTTAACTCTATTTTGTAGAGTTATCATGCTTTATGAAATTCATCTCAATATTGTGTAACAACAAATTTACACAATAAATAGTAATATTTGGAAGTTACAAATTTGTAACACCAAATATGTTACATTATTTGGATATATCTCATATATCAAAATATTGTAACTCTCTATTATATGTTACAATATGTGACACTCTTTGTCACATTTATTTAATCTAAAACATTATATTATAATATAATATAATACTACATTATATTATAAAATAATATAACAATATATTTAGGACAATTCTTTTATAGGGGCTTCACTTTAAGCCCTACTGGTGGGGCTCTCAGTGTTTCTCAACCCGTGAATAGTTTTCGGCGCGATTTTTTTATGACCGTGTATATTGTAGCTATTTAGAGCATCCTGCAAATTTTTAGAAAATTCTGAATAGTTTACAGTACCAAAAATTAGGTTCAAACATGGTAATTTCCACGCGCATAAAAAAAATTAGTCACGCGTTCAACAACATGGTTGAACTTAGTTTTCGGTAGTGTAAACTATTCAGAATTTTCTGAAAATTTGCTGGATGCTCTAAATAACTACAATATACACGGTCATAAAAAAAATCGCGCCAAAAACTGTTCACGGGTCAAGAACACTGAGAGCCCCACCGGTAGGGCTTAAAGTGAAGCCCATGTAGGAGAATTCCCCTATATATTTATTGTAATGAAATGTATACAATTATGCGTATATAATATGAAGTTTATATTGTACGTTGCTTTTAATGCAATAGGAAATGGGCATTTATTTAATCCCTACGGGATGCATACTTTCCCCATGGGTACGGGGATCCGCTCCTAATGTGGCGAGGAATCCCAGTCCAAATAAGGCATGGGGCGGGGATGGGGATAGTTTTCAATCTCCGAATGTTAAATAGGGTGGGGGCAGGGATGACATTCTTCATCCCAACGAGGCCCCGTTTAAATTATTATATATATTTTATATGTATTTTATATTTTTTTTGATGTGTTATTGTAATATATTAGTGACTTTATTAATATTTTAAATTTTATTTGGAATCATGTATAATATTTTAATTTACATATAATTTACTATTTTATTATAAAATTTTAATATAAAACTAATTTTTTTAAATGGGTTCTACGTGGTAATTCCCAGCTCAATAGGGAATTTCTCACCCCATCCCTGATAGGGAATAAACGAGAATAGGACAAGAACGGAGATTAAAGTTATAAATGAAGAAAGGGTAACAAAGCACTCCCTCACCTCCTCCCTCACCTCCTTTTGAGTTTGAGATCCCTCACATGAGACAAAAATAAATTATGTGTAGATGCAGGTGACTTTTCATTCTTTCACCTTCTACAAGTTTTTTTAACCGAATAGTACAATTTTTGATGATAGAGAAATTATTTTTTTAACTGGTTTATTTTATTTTTTTAGTTAAAATACAATTTTAGGGGTAGTAGTGTAAATTTCATAAATTTGATATTTTTTGAGAAGTATTTACTTTGAATAAAGTTGTATTCACATAGATAAAGTATATATTATTTAGACACGGCTGGAAGAGCTTCTTCATCAAGCTACGTCGACAATTTATTGATGTATACACACAAAAAAGGAGTAATAAATATAAATGTATTATCAATTAATAGAAGACTTCGTTTATAAAAAAATAAATTGATAGACGTCTTAATAAAGGATTTAATATAAACTAAACTGCTATTGTGACATGCGTATATTCAATTTGACTAAATATTAACATATTGTATGGATATAATAATAATAATATATATATGTACAAGGTATATCTATAGTAAATTAATAATATTAGGGAACAATTGTGTAGCAATACTTCACTAACTCTTTGTGTTATTATTGTATGACATGTTTTATATATATTAAAAAATATTGTACAAAATAATTTTTCCAAACGTCTTTTAAATATGAACCCTCAATTTTGCATTCAATTAATATAATGTATATAAAAATTAGTTAGGAAAAATAAATGAATTTATGTCTCAGAAAGAGAAGTGACTTATTTTCTTTTAGTTTATTATCCTCTTATTTTTTTAATTAGCTTTTATTCACATTCTGTCTTTTCTCTCCAAAATAATTACTTAATTATTTTTAAATATATGTTTGTTATAAATTGAGATATTTGTGGTTAAGGTAAGTTATTTTTTTTATCTGCGAAAGTACATTTCATCCATATTTTATTATAGTTGTTTATTTTGCCAATAAGTCCACCACGTGCTGTTAAATTTTTTTATAACCTTAGTATTTTTGCCGCAAATATCTCATAACTTTAGTATTTTTGCCGCATATATTAAATTAGGTACTTTCACCACAAATATTAATTTAATTTGATACTTTCGTCAACATATCACAAACATACTTAGCAGTTTGAACAAATAGCTGCAACAAAACATGGACAAAATGTACTATTGCTGACAAAATAATAACTTGGGTAAGTACTACAAACGTAATAATTTGAGTATTTTCGCTACAAATATCCCTTATAAATTTATACAAATATCCTTACTTGTTATTTAATAATAAAATTTTATTTCTTGACATACCATATATATCTTAATTTTTTCACAAACATGAAAATAAAAAACATTGTAATTTACTAATTTTTAGAAAGTTGGTGAGAAGAGGAAAAAAAAAAGGGGGTGCCAATAGAAAAACCCTTTTTAAATTGACATGATATGGTGCAATGTAAAATAAAATTAAAGGAAACTTATTGACGTGGTTTTTCGCCAACAGTGTATTAAGAAATAATAAGAAAAATTAGTGCTTAATAGTAAACCGTAATGAAAAATAATATGAATTCATTCAAGAACACAGAACTTTTACGTGGTTCAGTGGTTAAAATCCACCTAGTCCAAGAGTCAATTTTATTGTTGTTTCTCTCTCTATTTTAGCAGAGTTTTGGTATTACAGAATAATGGTCCCCTTTCCTGTCCAATATTCCCAGTATTTATAAGGGAATTCCATGGATAGGTTTGTGTAACCACGTGAGTCAATCACGCATTTACATAATGATTACATTTAATACAGATAATTCTCATTTATATTGGGATATGATTTGATAATAGAATAAACAAATTCCCGCTATCTCGGATAATAAATATGACAACCTGGTCATAAATAAACGTATAAAGGGATCCTGAGTCTCTAAGGATCCGCGGGTATGCAATATATACTAGAATTACCACGAGCTGGATATCTCCTCCAAGCTCGTGCTTCGACAGCTATTTAAAATTATGAGCTCGTGCTTCACAGCCATTGCATCCTTAGTTCGAATAAACTCAGGACGCCTTACACCACGTATGACCATTATGAATCTCGAGTTGCCCACATGGATAATAAGCAGATATCATTCTCCTTGGCTATTTCTTCGTATGTTTATCTGCCAGCTGTACCCAAGCTGATTGCATGGACTCATGCTAAAACAGGGTACAACATTTGCCCTCCAAGCTCCTGCTCGTGTATGATGTCGTCACTTTCTGACCTACACAGTAGGGGCTTTTAGACTTTTGTTACATAAAACTATGCCTGCCTACTACTCGAGTACTGGACACGTGGTGTACCACAATTGGCGTCTGTTCGGGTTTCGATTACTGCAATAATTGTCTTGTCAACTTTTTGCCGCCGTTTGGTCTATTTAATCTTGGCCCTTGGATCTTGAACTAACCAAATTGGATGGGAAAATTTCACATTTCACCACCTTTGCATTTAAAAATTTCCCTTTTCTGAACTTCCAAACTTCCCTTCTTTCCCTGAATCCCCAAAACCGTTCATCGTGCCCAAACATTCAAAAGCTTTCCCGAAGCTTCCCGTTGCCGAGTCTACTCCCTCCAATCTGCGAACGTACTTTCCTGTAAGTATCTCATTCTTTGGTTTGAAGAAATTTTTCCTTTTTTTTTATCCAATGGAATTTCAGTTCTTAACCATGTTCATCCGCGACACTTATTGTAGTTACTGGTAGGCTATTTCTAAATGTTCATAGGGAATAGATTTTGATTTAGGTTCAACGGGTGAGTCCAAACATTCTTTAGAAATAAGACGTCCATAAAATTGGGGAAATTTCTAGGTAAATCTGGGTAAGCCTAATGGTGAATTGATTTAAAGAATACCCATTCGGGGTAAAGAAAATGAAGGGTTTTTAGGTTTAAACCCAGATAGCTTAGAGGTTACGTTTTCTTGGGTGGTTTTGCACTAAACCGATTCCCAAAGAAAATAGTGGTCTGACATTTCTGACACACGGATCCCTAAATATCATGGGACTGTTAGGAAACCGAGGCACGTAGCTTAGGACATCGCGTGGCATCACACGATGGGGCTGAGGCTAACTTTAGCTCGAATAACCAAAATAACCATTTCGTTCTTTGTACTCTCGCGTCATAGTTTTAGATCATCTTAGGGCGCCTACTAACTAGGTTGTTTTATCGTTACGCGATCTGATGGCTCCTCAAAAGAAGAACTCTCCGAAAAAGAATGCCTCGAGCTCGTCCTCTCATCAGAAGAATAATGGACCCAAAACGGGTATGTTTTAAATATTTATAACTCGCAAGCGCACGTATTATATATGAAATATAGTGTTCGTGTAAGTACGATGTCGAACCCAAATGAGTTGTCTAAAATAAAAAAGAAAATTATTTTAAATCAAAATTAATAAATTATAACCTAGCTCCAAAGATTTATGAGATTTTTGTATAATGAAAATAAAATAAAAGACAATAATAAAGAAATTAAAGACAATATATAAAAATAAATTAATAGTAGAAATCAAGATGGTAAAATAAGATTATTAAAGTATTAGAATCCACAAAATATAAGTTCAATAATATTTATAAGTTTATTGATTCCCAAGTTTCATTAATAGTAGAAATTAATCAACTATCACTCATTCAAATTAGATATTCTATTTAAGCACAAATTATCATGGAATTGTAGGATTTATCTTCACTTTTAAAATTATAATTTCAAAGTATTTAATGTAAATCAATCTAATGAAATAACAAATAAATCAATTAATATTATTTATAAGGCAAAACATAATATTTTTGTTCTAAGCATTTGATGTGCACAATTTAATGGCACACCTTAATAAAAGAATATTATGATTTTGCACTAATGAATAACAAAGTGTAAATATGTTCTAATAATAAAAAATACAAGATATTTAAGATGAAATAAAATATTTGAAGAAGAAAATCCATAAACTTTATTGCACAAAATGGGAAATCAACACACAATATAAATACTATCTAGTTACATATTGTTTCATCACCACCTTAATAATCTTAAAAATGTTATAAACTCATAACTAGAATAGAAATTACAAACATAAATAGGAAAATTTGAAGGAAAAACCCCCAAAAATTTTCTCTAAAAACTCATAGAAAAAATGATCAAAAAGAAGAAAAAGATGAAGAGAATGGAGTGATCCTCTAAGTGTAGGAATTTTGTGGTATATCCTCTCCTAAAATAAGCACTCTCAAATGGTCTTGAAAATTCCCTATTTATAGCCAAAATGAGAGTATTAAAATAATCAATATAAATTGATTAAATTAATAATAATATAGAAAATATGGGTAAATTATAGGGTGTAATGATGATTTTTGTGGTGAAAATGTGTAGAAAAGTTTGGTAAAAATGTGGCATTTTTAGAACAAAGGGACATTGGGCAATTTATGGGCTCAAGAAGGGGTTGTGGCTGTTGTGATGTTGGGCCGAACTGGCTGAAGAGGTGACAGGTGTGTTCCTGGTCTGGCAGGAGGAAGCTTCAAGAGGCGTGGGCCTAAGTGGCTGTTGGGACTTCGGTGGTCTGGGATGGCTGGAGCAAGGAGGGGGCTAGGCGTGATGGGCCGTGGACTTCGGTGGGCCAGGAGCTGAAGGAGGGCTCGTGGGGTGCAGCTGGCTTAGGCTAAGGGGCTTCAGGAGGTGGAGGTTGGGATGGGCCGAAGGTGGCAGCTGGACAGGTAGCTGGAAGCTTGGGCCACACTGGGCTTGTGACGGATTGGGCCAGAAGCTTGGGCCTTTAGTTTTCAAAATTGCTATTTTTTCTTCTCCTTTCTTTTCCTTGAAAATGCCACATTTTCCTTCATTTTTATTTTTTTTTTCAAGAGCAAAAAAAATGCAACAAATTCTCTACTAAATAAACATAAATTAAATCAAAACTAAATATTTTCAATAATAAAATATACAACATAAGTTCCATGAAAATATTAATTAAAACTTAATTTACTTAAATATTTAAGCTCAAAATTGCATCTTTTTACTTCTAACTTAACAATATTAATTTTAAATAATTAAACTATAACATTTTACAATAATATAACTATAAAAATACACAAAAATCTATAAAATTAAAATAAACCTAATAAATTCAAAATTACTCAAAAACTTGATAACTTACTTAAAAATTCAAAGACTAAGCAACAATTAGCATAAAAAATGTGGTAAAATAACTCTATTTTGTAGAATTATCACACTCCTAAACTTAATATTTTGCTAGTCCTCAAGCAAAAGAAAAATTAAAAGCACACACTTTTTTTTTTAAAAATAAATAAAAAATTGGTGATATCAAATGTTTTTGTCAAAAATTACATAATGGAAACAGTTCAAAGAAAATCACAAATAAAAGTAAAGCTTATGTAATTAATTAAAAAATTAAAATTGTTTTAAAAATAGATATTTAACATACAAACACAAAAACTATCATCAAATCATCATGTGAATATTAGACAAGCTTATGCAAACAAAAATAAATTAAATCTCAAGAGATAATCAAGCAAATTTTATGATTTTTCAATTTTTTTTTTAGAAATTTAAAGAATTTAATGTTTAAATAAACTTTGTCCAAATATCACAATAATTCAAATAGAATAGAAAATTGTCATATAATGAAAGAAAAAAATAATTATAATTAAACAAAACTAAGTCAAAAATTAAAAACAAAGCTTAAGATTTATTTATATTTTTCTAAGAACTAAGAACAATTTTAATCATAATTCTTATCATCGGAAAATGAAAATCACCAATATTTTTTCAAACAAAACAAAGAAAATAATTTTTTTTAACATTTTACAATAAATGAAAAACATGCATAAATACAAAGAAAAACACATAAACATTACCCCAAAACTTAAATGAAACATTGTCCTCAATGTTTAATAAAATGGAAAAAATTAAGAACTACTCCCTTTAATATATGCTTCCTTGATTTGGCTCCTTTGTTTTCTTCTCTTCTTTTCTTTTTTCCTTTTTTTAGGGCAAGAAGTTTCCTTCAAGCTCTTGAAAACACATGAAATAAAAACACACAACAAAAGTGAAATATAAAATGAAACATGAAAGTATGGTTTGCCTCCCACAAATCGTTTTAGTTTATAGTCTTTAGCTCGACTATAATTTTTTCTTTCAACCTACACCCAACCGATAGTGTAAAATTTCACTAGTAGGGTGAGTTGACTTTGATGCAAATGCCATTAATAATGATTAATAACATCACACCTACAAGAAAATTAGAAATATGCAATTTTAATAGAATATCAATAAAATAAGAAAATTGCATATCTATATTAGACTCATTTTCATTTTGAGTAAATATACAAATTTGTTCAATTATGGGCTCTTGAGATATAATTATATCTTTTTCATTTTCATCATGAGCCTCTAAAATTATTTCATCCAACTCTTTTATTTTATTAGGGGGTTGGATGCATATTATAAGTTCTTCAACAACTTCATTATCTTTTTCACTTTCAATTTGACTATTTGGATTGGGAATGAGTTGGTCGGGATAACCTTGTTTTTCTGACTCTATAACAGTTGCAAGTTGTCCTAATATTGTCTCAATTTTTTATATTGACTGAGACTGAGATTGTAAGATTTGGTATGTTGATTGCATGAACTGTTGTAGGGCATCCTCTAAAGATGAGCTCATTTCTTGTTAAATGTGATATGATAGGTTGGTTTGGCATGACTTTGATTATGCATGTTGAATTCATGCCCTATTGGAGACTGGGTATGACTCCATGAAAAAGTTGGATTATAGGCGGGGGTAAAAGGGATATCAAGGGATTCATGCATATCATACATATTATTAGTTTCTCCATAATTTAAATTTGATTGTACATAATAGTTGTACTCAGAATTTCAACTATAATTAAAATGATTCATATGGTAGAAACTAAATGATATTATTATTTTTTTTTAAATGACAATTAAGGTAAAAAGAAAAATAAAATAAAATTAAGAGAACAAAAACAATGTTAAGATATTAAACAAAATTTAGGAGGCACAAGTGCCATAAACTAATAACAATATAATAAAATAAAAAGTTAGGAGGCACAAATGTCATCAACTATCACAAATTAAAAATAATAATAACACAAAAAGCTAGGAGGCACAAGTGTTGTCAACTAACAAAGATATAAACGAAATAAAATTACAACAAAATTAGGAGGCACAAGTGTCATCAACTATAAAAGTTAAAAAGATAGATATGAGGCACAAGTGTCGTCAACTATAAAAATTAAAAAGATAGATTGATAGGAGGGATAAGTGTCGTCAACTAAAAAAAACAATAAATATAAATATATAAGTAAGTTTTTTTTTTGTGGGTGGTAGAACCGTCCCATATTTTTTTTTAGTTTTATATAAATATATATATATTTTTATATTTTTGTATATATAGTTTTTTTTAAATGCAAAAATTAAAATAACTAGTAGAAGAATTCATTAACCTTGAGATAAATTTCGTTTCTTTTCTTGCAACACGCCAAAAACTTAATGGACCCAAAACGGGTATGTTTTAAATATTTATAACTCGTAAGTGCACGAATTGTATATGAAATATAGTGTTCATGTAAGCACGAGGTCGAACCCAAAAGAGTTGTCTAAAATAAAAAAGAAAACTATTTTAAATCAAAATTAATAAATTCTAACCTAGCTCCAAAGATTTATGAGATTTTTGTATAATGAAAATAAAATAAAAGACAATAATAAAGAAATTAAAGACAATATATAAAAATAAATTAATAGTAGAAATCAAGATGGTAAAATAAGATTATTAAGGTATTAGAATCCACAAAATATAAGTTCAATAATATTTATAAGTACATTGATTCCCAAGTTTTATTAATAGTAGAAATTAATCAGCTATCACTTATTCAAATTAGATATTCTATTTAAGTACAAATTATTATGGAATTGTAGGATTTATCTTCAATTTTAAAATTATAATTTCAAAGTATTTAATGTAAATCAATCTAATGAAATAACAAATAAATCAATTAATATTATTTATAAGGCAAAACATAATATTTTTATTCTAAGCATTTGATGTGCACAATTTAATGGCACACCTTAATCAAATACTATTATGATTTTGCACTAATGAAGAACAAAGTGTAAATATGTTCTAATAATAAAAAAATACAAGATATTTAAGATGAAATAAAATATTTGAAGAAGAAAATCCATAAACTTTATTGCACAAAATGGGAAATCAACACACAATATAAATACTATCTAGTTACATATTGTTTCATCATCACCTTAATAATCTTAAAAAAATTAGAAACTCATAACTAGAATAGAAATTACAAATAAAAAATTACAAACATAAATAGGAAAATTTGGAGGAAAAACCCCCAAATTTTTTCTCTAAAAACTCATAGAAAAAATGACCAAAAAGAATAAAAAGATGAAGAGAATAGAGTGGTCTTCTAAGTGTAGGAATTTTGTGGTATATCCTCTCCTAAAATAAGCACTCCCAAATGGTCTTGAAAATTCCATATGTATAGCCAAAATGAGAGTATTAAAATAATCAATATAAATAGATTAAATTAATTAAATTAATAATAATATGGAAAATAAGGGTAAATTATAGGGTGTAATGATGATTTTGTGGTGAAAATATGTAGAAAAATTGAGTAAAAATGTGACATTTTTAGACAAAGGGGACAAGGGGACATTGGGCAATTTATGGGCTCAAGAAGGGGTTGTGGCTGCTGTGATGTTGGGCCGAACTGGCTGAAGAGGTGTCAGGCGTGTGCCTGGTCTGGCAGGAGGAAGCTTCAGGAGGCGTGGGCCTAAGTAGTTGTTGGGACTTCGGTGGTCTGGGGATGGCTGGAGCAAGGAAGGGGCCAGGCGTGATGGGTCGTGGACTTTGGTGGGCAGAAGCTGAAGGAGGGCCCGTGGGGTGCATCTGGCTTAGGCTGAGGGGCTTCAGGAGGTGGAGGTTGGGCTGGGTCGAAGGTGGCAGCTGGGTAGGCAGCTAGAAGCTTGGGCCACGCTGGGCTTATGGCGGATTGGGCCAGAAGCTTGGGCCTTTAGTTTTCAGAATTGCTATTTTTTCTTCTCCTTTCTTTTCCTTGAAAATGCCACATTTTCCTTCATTTTTCTTTCTTTTCAAGAGCAAAAAAAAAATGCAACAAATTCTCAACAAAATAAACATAAATTAAATCAAAACTAAATATTTTCAATAATAAAATATACAACATAAGTTCCATGAAAATATTAATTAAAACTTAATTTACTTAAATATTTAAGCTCAAAATTGCATCTTTTTACTTCTAACTTAACAATATTAATTTTAAATAATTAAACTATAACATTTTACAATAATATAACTATAAAAATACAAAAAAATCTATAAAATTAAAATAAACCTAATAAATTCAAAATTACTTAAAAACTTGATAACTTACTTAAAACTCAAAGACTAAGCAAAAATTAGCATAAAAATGTGGTGAAATAACTCTATTTTGTAGAGTTATCAAAGAACAAGGGGAAGTAGGTCGCCCCCAAATCTCCCATCCCCCACTTTGGTCCGGTGGTGGAGAAGGAGCTCGTGGTTGATCCCAATGAGTATTTCGAGGCTGAGCGTATCATCTCCAAGATCACGACTCAAGGGAGAGTGGATAAGATTATGTTGAGCCACAACATAGAGGTCGGAGCTGGAACTCTCCTCGCCTGACCTGCGTTCAAAGGGGAAAGGATTTGTTCCCCTCTCCAAGACGACTACACGGCTTGGAGTGATGAGCACCTGAAGGTTGGGGCCTTCCTTCCCCTGGACCAGTACTTCGCAGATTTCTTGAATTACGTGAAGCTCCCCCCAAATTCGTATAGACTTTTGGTGGGTCTGAAGTACTTGTTCCTGAAACACGAGTGGGAGGTCCCCACCCTGACAGACATATTGTACTTCTTCTGCCTCAAGGCAAGCCCCAACCAGAGGGGACGTGGTGACAAATTTGACTACCTCACGCGATTTCCTAACTCCGCCTCCATCATTGAGCTCCCCAGCCATCCAAACGATTATAAAGATGTATTCTTTATGTCGAATGGCTTCAGAAACTGCGAACACCATTACTTCAACCGACCTCGTAAGTCTTCTATCCTTGTAAATTCAGCTTGTGAATTTTTGTTCCTTTTAAGATATTTCTTTTTTTTTTGGTACATGTCTTGATTGAATTTGTTTCTCATGCAGGCATATTTGCGAGGGCGGAAAAGTCTGTGACCCTCGGGGGTCAGTACGAAAAATTATCCAGACTTCCCCTGGTGAAAAGGACTATCACTAGGTCGTGAATGATGCCACCATATTGGCATGCAAGCTGATTAAAGAAGGGAATACATTAGCTCTGAGGACCCGAGCTCCGCTCCTAACCATCCCCGAGCTTCCCACTCCACAAGAGGCGTTACCGGTCTGTGAGGACAGTGAGGAGGAAGAGGCCGAGATGCCTCTTGTTCGAAAAAGACGGGCTCCCGAGGCTGTTCGGGAACCCGATCCAGATCGAGTTGCGTTAGGGGTAGCAGCCAGCCCCTCCAGCCAAGGTAACCCATACCCCTTTAGGAAATTAGATAAGGTTGTTGTTGATTTTAGGTTAGTTCGGTATAATCCAGCTCATCCACCGTCATCCTTCCAACCCGGATCTAAATGTAACTCTGCTCCCGTGCGTAGACCACCTAGTGGTACGCCATGACAATAGTTATCCTAGGGGCACAATCGTAGTTTACAACACCCTAAATTTTAGATCTGCCATTTTTGAAGAATACGGGACAAACCGTAGATCTTGGCCTTTCCTGCTCCGGTGTACATTTGCCCCTAGATTCAAACAATATGTAGACGACTCCAGCCCCGAGGAAGAACCTAAACCCCTTACGATCCAAAAATTACTAACTACAGACTCCTTGTAACGACCCAAATCATAATATGACTTGATATGCATGTTTAGGTATATTAAATATGCATGTGGGCCCACTTCTGTTCAATTGGGCAATTTTCATATTTTGGCCATTTCGGGTATATTTGGCATATATGTGATATGTGTGTGATGCTCCATTATTATTTGGTTATGCTAAGGTTACTCAGTACGAGACGAACTTAGGAAGCAAGCTAGTGGGAAAGTCACAACAAGATTCATACTTGACCCAGAGTGGGTCAAGGGGTATTTAGTACATTACCGGGATATTGGGTAATGTGAACAGAGCTGTAAATGTGGGCCGGCTCGGCCCGGCACGACCCACATTTTCGTGCCTCCGAAAAAAGTGGGTCAGGCCGGGCCGGCCCGTGTAAGAAAGTGGGTCGGGCCGGGCCAGCCCACATATAAATATATTGTTAGGAAAATATGTATTTGCCTCAATGGAAATGGTAAGAAATTACAACTTTATGCAATATATTACAAATAAATAATGATTGATTAAAAAGGAGTTACAACTCTATAACTGAAAATTACAAATAAACAAAGAAAATGAAGAAGATGATGAAGAAGAAGAGAGTGGTGAGTATACAACTCTAAGCAAAAGATTACAAGTAAAATAAAGGTGGTTGAAACAAAAGAAAGGATTACAACTCTTAAACAAAACATACAAGTAAAAAGAACAAGAGAATAAGAAGAAAACAATACAATAAAATGGAGAACAGAATTACAAGTAAACTCTCACTTACACAACCTAAGTGAAGAGGGTTGGGGATCACCAACTTGAACAAGGTTTAAAACATTTGTCCAAAAGCTTATTTCCCCCTAACTCAAGCACTAAGGGATCTCTCTCAGATATTGGAAAAGCTTTCTGGAATTATCAAGCCTCAAGGTGTTTCTAGCCAAGTGCTCTAATGGATAGAAAAGTTGTGTCTTACAAGTGAGCTATAGGCTCCTATTTATAGAGTTTAGAGACACCCTTTGAATTTCAAATTCCACCAACCCCCATGGCTATTACCAATGTTTAGTTGGATTAATAAAGAATTAAAAAGGAGATTTGGGAGTTATTTGGGTTTTTTGAGCCGTTCAACAAAGATTGAAAAAACTGAAAAATTTGTCAATTTTTGGCCTGTGGCCGCGGCCACTATTCTTTGTCCCACAGGCCGCGGCCACCGACCAATTTCAGCACTTAAAAATGTGCTGTTTTTCCAAACGGTTCCAAACCCTCCCAAATGATTTTGTAACTCCCAAAACACATTATTGGGGTTAAAATCATATCTCTAACAGCCATTTCACATATGGCTTTATGAAATTCATCTCAATATTGTGTAACAACAAATTTACACAATAAAAGGTAATATTTGGAAGTTACAAATTTGTAACACCAAATATGTTACATTATTTGGATGTATCTCATATATCTAAATATTGTAACTCTCTATTATATGTTACAATATGTGACACTCTTTGTCACATTTATTTAATCTAAAACATTATATTATAATATAATATAATATTACATTATACTATAAAATAATATAACATATATAAGCCTAGCATAGTCCACAAGCACGACCCAAATGGGCCGTGTGCCGTGCCAGACCGAGCCCAGATCGTGCCAGCCCATATTTCTAAAGTGGGCCAGGCCATTTTTTAAAATGGGCTATTTTCGTGCCCTGAAAACTGGCCTTAAGTCAGCCAAAATATGGGCTTAATTCGAGCCCACTTTTTTCCCTGTTTTACTTTGTACATATATATATATGTATATTTACTTAATTAATACAATAAAAATTTCAAATTTAAAAATAAAAATAAAATAAGCATTGCCTCATTAAAAACTTTACCAAGAAAAAGTTAATGAAATAAAATCTTGGTAAAGAAAAAATAGTGCAATCATAAGTTAACTAAGTTCACTTCAACAAAGTACAAAGAAAGAAAATACAAATCAATGCACTACCAATTCGGCACATGTAGTATTACTACCACTACCACCATCACCATCACCATGTTCTTCAGTAAATAAGTTTTGAAATTGATGAACCAAATCTATATTCTCTGCTTCATGCTGGAAACGCTTCCTTTAGAATTACAACTGTATTAGCCAACATAATGCCTATAAAAAAGAGAAATATGGAATAAATATATATAAATATCATCATATATTACCACAAATATCATCATCCAATCAAACTATAATAGTTGCATTATATTTTTTTTTTGAGAAAATAAAAAAAGAGCCATGAGTTCTATAAGAGGCACATTTGAAAACCAAGGACTAACTTTCTTCTGTTTTATTAGGTAATCAGACTTACATTATTAATAACTACTTAAGTAATTCATTTTAGATCAACTACTCGCATATAAATATCTTTATATATATATATGTATTAATTAGCAGATGTAAGTGTAAGTTAATATAGTTTGTGCATAATATTTTGGCTAGTGTTTCACTTTCACATGTACGTGATTAATAGAAGCTTCTTTTATATAACACAAAACTAGAATATAAACATCAAGATAAAAAGTAAGCAAAGTGTATATTTATTATTTCATATTCATGCATGTAAGCATTGATGATCTTTAATTGGCCTGTCAATTTGTAGTTGCTAAATTATGCAAAGTTGAGCCAGAGTTTTACCAAATCAATGACCACAACACGCGGAATCATTTCCATTGCAAAGAATTGTAAACACAGAAAACAGTTCCCAATTGGGGTTCGCATATTCCATATCAATATTGATATTCTGTGTGTTATTTCGTATATTCCAAAACCCAAAACTTTCAAATCTTGTGCCTATAAACCATTGACGCTAGTCATACTAATATATATTACCACTTGCGTGATTTGCTTTCTTTCTTTCTTTCTTTATTTTTTTTTGGATACATAGCTCAGTGATATATTTTGGAGAACTCACATAGTTCTGTTTAACATCATTGACAAGTACACAATGAATTAATTCATATAGATAACAATCAAATCTGAAAACACAATCCAGGAACCAAAACACAGCGAAGAACAAAATACCAAAATAGAACAGAAAATCAATTGATTTCAAATCACAAAAAAAAGCAGTTCATGGGTAACCTACTGACCTCTAATTCATGAGTGAGGGAGACAATGTCTAACTAAGAGACAACCTTGCTTCCGTGCGTCTAAGAGAAGAGAGGGAGAGAGAGCTGCCCTGTAGTGTCGTGCATCAAAGAGAAGAGCAAAAGACAGAGCCCTGCCTACTGCTGCCATGCGTCTAAGAGAAGAGAGAGAGAGAGAGCTGCCCTGCCGTGTCGTGCATCAAAGAGAAGAGCGAGAGCGAGAGAGAGAGAGAGCTGCTGCTATTGCCGCCGTGCGTCTAAGAGAGAGAGAAAGAGAGTGTAAGTGATCGACCGAACCAAGAGGGAAGGAGGGAAGGAAATGAAGAGATGAAACCCTAGGGCCTTTTTAACTTAATGGGCTGCAATTGGATTGGGCTTAATTTTAGGATAAAATCATCAAAACATGATATTCTTACATACTATTAAAAAATGATGATATAATAATAATTTATTTATTTATTTGGGTTTAATTCGGGCTTTTTGTGTGCCGTGCTTTCGGGCTTTTTATATTCGTGCTTACATGTCGTGCATTCAGGCTTGTCGTGCCGTGTCGTGCTAAGCCCGTGTCGTGTCGTGCCTAGCCCAAGCCCATATTTTTTCGTGTCGTGTCGTGCTCGTGCCTCCCGAGCTCGTGCCAGTTTCGTGCCGTGCTAGAAAGCCCGGCCTGTATTTACAACTCAAATATTTGATGATAAATTGAGAGTTAGTGAGATCAGGGGAAATTTTGGGAGTTTTGACTATTTTACCCTAGGGGCGTTTTCGGGACCCCGAACATTAGGATTTACTTGAGGTTACTTAAGCTTGAAGTAACTTATTAGAATTATAAAAAGAACGTTCAGAATGTTCTCTCTCCCTCCAGTTCCATTTTCGACACCCGATCGCATTTTCGAAGGAAACTTGAGTTTTAGGAGTCGAATTCAAGCGAGGATCGAGGCATAGCGATTCCAGGGAAGATTAGAAGCTTATTAGCTGGAGGATTTAGCTGGGAAACAACTCAATCAGAGGTAATTCAAGTTTTAAGCTCTAAGTTTTTAAAGTTTTTAAGCTTGGATTGGATTTTGTGTTTATGAGTTTTTGAATGATTTGAAGCTTGATTTTTATTGGTATTGGATAATTAGGATGTTTGGGAATTTTTATTTTGGAATTTGGAGATGTTTGGATAGGTTTTTGAAAGGTTTTTAAATGAAGAAAACGAGGTTTTGGCTGGGTTCGTTGTTGGGCCACAGCCCTGTTCTTGGGCACCGCGGCCTAGGCTTGAAGAAGGAGGAGGCTGGTTGTTGGGCAGGTAGGGCCACAGCACAAGGTAGGTGCGCCGCTACGCAAGGTGCAGTCAGAGAAGATGCTCGACTTCTATTTGGAGGCGGGCCGAGACTCAGTGCTAGGGAGCCGCAGTGCTTAAGAGCAGTTTTGCCCATAGTTGGTCTTTAGTCATGGGAACTTAACTCTAAGGGCCTGAGATCTACTACCCAGTTGAGTAGGATTCGACGTCCCGGAGGCTATGTTTGGGTTTGGAAGTATTTATTTACTCATTTTGATGAGGTTTTATATTATTGTTGTGACTAGGTTATCACTAGGGACTTGGAAACAGGATCGTGCTTGTGGCTCATTTATTGGTAACCTGTGCTTGGGCCAAAGGTAAGAAAACTGCACTCAGTATGTGATGCATAAGATACATGTGATTAGGGCATGGCATGAATGTTGAATATTAGATTGATCAGAGCTTGAGTCTCTGTAAATGTACATGATCATAATTATGCTAGTGAATGTTGAGTAAGCATGTTGAATGCCCTGTATTTGGATATTTGACATATCATATATGCCTGGTTGCATTGCTTACTTGTGAGTGGAACTGACTCCATAGTCAGAATCGGCAACAGTGTTAGTATTGACTGTGAAGCTGTGACTCATTAGTCAAGTTCGACAGTAGTACTGAGCACTGGTCGTATGGAATTGACCTATGAGTCAAGAGCGGCATAATCATAATGAACGCAGAGCCGAAAAGATTAGATCTAATTAACATAAGCATTTAATGAATCATCATGAGCATTAATGCTTGACCGACCTCAAGTTCGATGAAAACTAAAAACGCTTGTCTAGTCTAAAGGCTAGTTACTTAGAGCCAGGGCCAAAAGGCTCATGTGATTGCAACGTCACATGGCTATGGGTGTTGAGCCCAAGTTCGTGACTCACTCATTAGTCACTTATCTAATTAGGGTGCAAAGCCCAAAGTGTGACTCTTTAGTCACCTATCTAATTAGGGTGCAGAGCCCAAAGTGTGACTCACTCATCTGATTAGGGCTACAAGACCCAGCATGATTATCAGAATCATAAAGTGTTATTCACTTATTTGATTAGGGTGCAGAGCCCAAGTGTGTGACTTAATTGTCACTTATTTGAGTCACTTATTTTAGATGGACACATTATCCATCTATTCTCCTTATGACTTGATAGTCATCCATATAAAGGGCAGGGCCCATAAGTCATCTATACAATGGGTAGGGCCCATAAGTCAGCTATACAAAGGGCAGGGCCCACAATCATTATTTGGACTTATTTGCATGCATGAATAGGGCTATTATCACTAGGCATGCCTATTATGATTTAGTAACATGTTATTACCTGTTCATGAGCATATTGAGTTTTCTTACTGAACTTCGGCTCACGGGTGTAATGTGGTGCATGTAAAGGCAAAAGAAATCTGGACCATCCTTGAGTTGGAGAGCTTAGGTGACGATGTGTACATATGCGGCTGCTCGACCGCCACGACCGATGGTTTAAAAAGGAACTAGGGTTAAACCTTATTTTGCCGCTTAGGTCGGCTAGTTGTAAATATTTTATTGTAATTAACCTTTAAATTATATTTTGGGATCCCAATGTATACGATAAACGTTTATCTTTGACCACAATTTTTAACCATAAATCGTTAATCACATTTAGTTACACGATTATGCCCAAATGGCTTAGTTAGCGAGTTTATCATTGTTTAAAATGCACAACGTAACGGTCCCTGGGTAGTAGGGCGTTACAACTTGGTATCAGAGCGAGCCAAGGTTAAGGGTTCCTATAGACAAGTTGGGCATGTACACTCATCACTAAAGACAAGCTTCACTCAAGGTATGGTAACTATTTATGTGGTTATGCTTAACTGCTTAAATAGAATGTAAATGATTTACTTGCATATTGTATTAGGGAGCATGAGATTCTGATAGAGCCTGGCTCTTGATTATATGATTACCTGCTCAGTGATTATATAAATGTGATATTTGCATGCTGGAGTTGAAAGCATGAGGTGTATGTTGGAAGAGCAGGGGTTATGAATTGATGAACAAATGTTATAGGCATGTTTTTAGCACTGGATTGGGTTATGAATGTAGTGTGGTATGATTTTTCCCGTGAGGAAGGCTTTTGATATGCTCATTATGTTTAATGGGTCAAGTTATTGACTGCAAATTCAATCAGAGGTTATGTATCCAAGGCATTTAATGAGACCTGGTGGTGGTTATATCGAGGCTGGGAATTACAGCCAGGGTTTGAGTTCTCCACCTGCCCCTCAGAATTTCCAGGAGATGTTTACAGATATGCAATTAGAATTACAAAGGCAAGAGGAAGAGATCAGGTGTTTGAAACAGCAGCAGGTTCTGTCAGGGAACACCTCTTCCTTTGTTATGCCAGGAGTGGCATCAGTATTGGATCAGCCTAGGGTTGAGAACATGTGGGAATTTCTCTGTGGAAGATTCCAGGAGTATTACCCTCTAGTCTTTGAGGGAAGCCTAGATCCATTTAGAGCTGAGCAATGGATGGGCATAATTAGTTCCATTATCGATAGTATGGGAGTGGTAGGTCACAATAGGGTGATATGTGCTACATTCATATTGCGGGATGATGCCCAGAATTGGTGGGAAGTGGTATCCCAGACACGAGATACAACTGTGATGGATTGGAAAGAATTTAGGCAGTTGTTTAAGGAAATATATTACTGTGATGCAGTCAAGACTACTAAGATGAATGAGTTTCTCAACCTAGTTTAGGGAAATGCAACAGTAATAGAGTATGTTAACAGATTCGATGGGTTGGCCAAGTTTTCTTTTGATATGGTATCCACGGATGTGGCTCGGAAGGAAAGGTTTATCCAAGGATTGAATCCCGGAGTAGCTCAGGTCATTAGAGTTGTCCCAATGCATGAAATCTCTACATACGCTCAGGTGGTAGGAAAGGCTCTTGTGGTTGAGAGCACATGAAATGAGATTATAAAGGAGAGTGTCGGAGGGCACAGAGTTCAGACAGTGATACCTCCGTTTATTGGATCGAGCAAGGACAAGGATTGGAAAGTCTACCTAGAATGCACTCGATGTAAGAGGCGTCGTCTGGGAGAATGTCGAGCAAGGGTATGTTTCTTTTGTGGAATGGTTGGGCACTGTAAGAAGAATAGCCCAAAGCGAATGAGGATAAGCCAAAGGGGGTGGACAGCTCGATTCCAGCTCGAGTGTTCGCTCCGATGCAGTTAGAGTCAGTGACTGAGACTGTGACTGAGGTTGGTTCCGCAGTGGTGGCAGGTCAGCTTTTTAGTTCTGATTTTTGTATTGTGATGACTAGTTTTGGTTCCATGTTGTTCTTTGCTTGTTGCATCTAAAGAGGCATAGACTTGATATACAGATTACAAGGTTATGTTGTGATGAGAATGTGATACTTCACTGTTGATTTTAAGAGATGAATTGGATTATTATGGAAATGACTCATCAGTTGACTTGATAGGGTTGGTTATGGCTGACTTCCGTATGATCCTGGATATAGATTGGTTAGCCAAGTATGGGGGCAATGTTGGATTACAAGGAAATTGTTAGGAACGAGTTTCCTAATACGCAGCGGAAAGGTGGTGTGGCTGGCCCAGTGTACAACAAAATTTTTGTAACATATTTAAACTACCTTTAAATATGCGGATCCATTAATATACATACATTAATCATAAGCAAGATAATAATAGAAATCATACCTCTTGAAGCCTATCAAGTGTCATTGATCTTTTCGTATTTAGAACGATCTTCCTATCCAAGCCGCTCCCGCGTACTCACACCAAGATCTTCCAAAGCGTTCTCTACACCTCAAGAAATGTGTGGGCACTTAGAGAATGAATGATAGTTTATTTGTGATTCTACTTGATGTACTCAACACATGAGATCAAGAGAATAGGCCTGAGAATTGGTTATTTATTTTCAGGGAGAGAAAACTATCGTTCTATTTTTCACAGAGTGAATGTTCAGAGTAGTCTCACTCTCTTCACTTCTCTTTTCTGAATAATTTTCTGATCAGTCATACTTAATAGAAAATATTCAAAATTTAAAAATAAATCTGTAACCATTTTACAATTTACTTTTTAATTAATTAATTATGCCATTAATGAAAAAATCCAAAAACCAATTTTTGAATTATCCATTAATTAATTAATTAAATAAATAAAATTGAAAATCTCATCCCTGAAAAATACTGGTCCTACACGCCACACACAGTCCTAGACTGTGTGTGAACGTGTAGCTTCCTAATTTCTAGGGATATTGGTTTTTCAAATTTTATTTAATTATTTATTCAAATTACTTTGTCAGATAAGATCTAACAACCTGATAACTAATTCAAATTTGAATTCAAATTAATTATCTTTTAATTAATTATCAAATATAATTAATTATTTGAATAAATATTAATATTTTAAATTCAAATCCAATTTGAACTTATCAGATCATTATCTCTCACTCAAATAAAGATATTTAATTAATTCTACCAATTAATTAAATCCAAAATTTTCGAAAATAAATATTTAATTTATTATAATTTCGAAAATTATAATTAATTATTTATTTAATTAAATTAAAAAAATTAATTTAATTATTTAATATAATTTAAAAAATTATACGATAATTAAATATTAATTAATTTTATTAACTACAACTAATTTGTAATTAATTAATTAATCACTATTATCATATAATTGCATATTTGGCCTGAAAAACAAATTTCTTCTTAAATATGTCTTTAAACTATTTTCCCTTCATATCAACTCTTACCTTGAACAGTGTTGATAGAGCCGCTATGGGGACCTATGGACCTTTAATTCCAAGCTCCAATAAATTTGAGATTATTAATTAAACTCTTTAATTAAATAATCTCATGATTATTCCACTATAAATATGAGACTGCACTCTTGTAATTATAGACATTTCATTTACTAAGTATTTTATATTCATAAAGCGTCCATTGATATAATCATTGCATACAACTTGACCCTCTAATAATGGTTCATAATTAATCGGGAATAAAATTACCGTTTTACCCTTTTAATTATCTCTTGTTTCCTTAAGTACCATTGACTCTACTAGTGAAGGTTAATTCATAACTAAATTATGAATTTGAGCTCAATAACCTTTCAGTCCCAAAAGTCAACCCTTAAGAGAACCATCATTCAATCTCTTGCGAGAAGGCATAGATTCCATATCTGTATACTATGTCCCCAGCCATCTATATTAATGAGTTCCCAAAACAAAAGTTTCTAGCCTAATCATTCTGACAAATCCTAACAAGTGAATCAAAGAACTCATATAACATAAACAAGAGTTCATAGTAACTTCAGGATTAAGATCTATTTGTATATGATCATCAGTTGATATATTTAATTAATACTTCGAAACGATATTTAACTAAGTATTAATAAACATATCTGGTCCAGTTCTATATATTCTCTAATATATAAAGCACCTCCACTAAAGTGTCCTACCACACTAGTGATCCGGATCTAGATCACATGTATTCATAATACTAGTGGACCGTACTTGCAGTAATTAATCTAAAGATTCCATAACTTTATTTTACTGCGAACTATTCAAGTTCATTTATCTCAAACATAATCCTCTCGTACCAATACGTGTTTGAGATCACATATATGAACTTAGGAATTTTCCTGATATTTACATAATATTATCATAGAATAATACAGTCCATAAAATATATGCATAACAAATTCAATTTATTTATTTATTTCATAAAACAATGTCTACTACATATGCTTTCAGGGCACATTTCCAACAAAAATGATGGTAACTCTTGAGCTTGAGAGTGGGAAACCCTTGTAGTAGTTGGCACTAGAGCTGTGGGCCGGCCCGGCCCACATTTTCGTGCCTCCGATAAATTCGGGTCGGGCCGAGCCATATTCAATTCGTGCCGGGCCAAGCCTACCCATTTTTGAAAGAGTAGGCCCAGCCCATGTCGTGCCATGCTCGTGTCGTGTCGGGCCGGCCCACTTTATTATTTCCAAAAAATGTGAGGATGGAGAATTGAACCCTCCACCTCCTCTTTAACCATCAATGGACTTACCACCAAACCAAATACATTTCTTTGTTTAAATGATAATTTTAGATATTTTTATATACTTTTTAACAATATTTTACACAAAATTATATCAAAGATAATTATTAGAATTTTAATACCTACTAATAAATGCTAAAAAATTTAACTCACAAATCTTAAAATAAATTAATATAATTATAAAAATATAAACATTGAGAAAAATAAGACTTCTATTATAATTTTAATTTATTAATAATTGACAAATAAAAAATTATTATGATTATTAATGTCAAAATATCGGTCTTTTTATCGTGTCGTGCTTTCAGGCTAGTTTGTTCGTGCTTTCGTGTTGTGCCATGACGTGCCAATTTTCAATTAGTGTCGTGCCTCGCCCAGGCCCATATTTTTTCGTGTCGTGTCGTGCTCGTGCTGGTTTCGTGCCGTGCTAGAAAGCCCGGCCCGTATTTACAACTCTAGTTGGCACTATGTTTATGACATATGTACTTAGAGCTAGAGATCTATTGTAGGTGGATGCATAAAACTCTTAGCTAGTGTGGTGGATACCACTTAGATCGTGTCAGTGGGACCAGGACAGACTGGATTAGTCTGTGAGTTTCTGGATGTATCCTTAGGAGATTTTTCAGGATTACCTTTACATAAAGAGATAAAATTGTGATTAGATTGGTGTCAGGGACGGAATCAGGTCTAGGGTACTGTATTGTACGGTTTCAGCAGAAATATAAGAACTAAAGGCTCAGTTATTGAGTAAGATGGTATTCTCCAAGGAGTACTTTGATCTGGTTAGTACTAACTAGAGATCAGGGAGAAGGACATGCAAAAAACTGCCTTTTATATCAGATATGGGCACTGGGAGTGCTGGGTTATGTTTTGAGGATTTGATTAATGCTGAGTTGTTTTGATGGATTAGATGAACAGAGTATTCAAGGATTATCTGAATTGGAGTTGTGATCATCTTGATCAACAATATTGTGGTATATTCTCAATTGGAGATTTTCCAAGGTCAAGAAATGCCTCTGAGGGCAGGATATTATATGTGCTTTGGGAAAGAGTTCTGAGTCTTCTTATAGTTCAGAACCAGTTAGTAGGTTGTTATGACACCTCTGTGACAGGGAAAAGCGATTGCTTAAGCATCATGTTATTTGAAGGGTGTGACCAGAACTAGAGCAGAGTTACTGGTGGGCCAGGTGGCCCGCTTTACACTTGAGGTTACTATTTCAGAGACGATCAAAGGACAACACTTAAGTGACCCATAGATGGAAAATTGAGGGGGAATGTCTTAGTTGTATTAGCTAAGGATTAAACAGTGTTAGGTGTGAGATTATTGTAGTATAAGGATCAGATTTGGAATCCGATGGACACTGGGATTAAATGGGAGATTCTGGATGAATATCATATTACCCTCTTATTCTCTTCATCCAGGCATTATGAAGATGTAATAGAGTCTGAAAGCTTTATATTGGTGGCCTGGGATGGAGAGGGACGTAACAGAATATGTGGAAAAGTTCTTAACCTGTTAGCAGATCAAGACAGAGTATTAGAAATCAGTAAGCCTATTGCAGCCTTTGTGTATTCCATAGTGGAAGTAAAGAAAACATCGCGATGGGTTTCGCAGTAAGGCTGCCCAGGGTAGTGGGCGAGCGTGATTTGGATTGGGTCATTATGGACCAGTATTTAAGTCAGCTCATTTCTATCAGCAAGGACGGGTAATACAGTTGATCAGTATACAGACCTGCATGTGTGAGAAAGGTAGTATGCCTTCATGGAATTCAAGGTCTATCTTATCAGATAAGGACAATACTATTACTTCCAAGTCTTGGGAAGGTTACAGAAGGCGATAAGTATATAGTTGGAGTTTTGTATGGTTCATTATCCTCATACTGCTGGTAAATTAGAAAGAGAGTTATCTAGCTATAGGAGAGGCACCTTATGAGATGCTATATGGTAGAGAATGTATAGAACCCATTCATTGGGTTGAGATGGGTGAGATGTTATATTTGGATCCTGAGGTAGTTCAGGGGATCATTTAGGTTATTGAAAGGTTCGAGCTTGGATGCTTGCTTCTCAAAGTAAATGGAAAAGTTATGATGATTTGAAATGCAGGAATGTGGAATTCCAAGTGGAAGACTGTATCTTCCTTTGAGTATCACATGGAAAGGGGTGAGGAAATAAGGGCAAGTTGAGCTCTAGATTAGTAAGGACTGTTTGAAATCCTGGATAGGATCAGTCAGGTTGCCTTTGGGTTGACCTCAGTTTTGGCACTGTTGGTCGTATACAGTGTATTTCATATTGTTCATGTCAAGGAGACACGTGTAGATAGACTCCTGTGTTGAGTTATAAGAATCTGAAATTAGAGGCTAAGTTATCCTATGAGGAATAGCCAGTCCAGATATGAGACAGAAAGAACAAGGTTCTGAGAGACAAAGTCATACCTTGGGTTAAGGTATTATAAGGAAACAGTGAGGTCGAGGGAGTGACCTGGGAACTGGAATCAGATATGCGGAATTTATAATCCTGGCTGTTCAGATAAATTTTGAGGACGAAATTTCTGTAAGGAGGGGATAGTTGTAACGACCAAAATTTCCTAATAATGCTTAGGGCCTTGATTAGGGGGGCCAAGATGACAAATTATGGAATTATATGATTATGTTATATTTATGTGTATCATTATATGAATACGTGAGATATATCATAATATGACTTGATATGCATGTTTAGGTGTATTAAATATGCATGTGGGCCCATTTACGTTCAATTGGGAAATTTTCATATTTTGGTCATTTCGGGTATATTTGGCATATATGTGGTATGTGTGTAGTGCTTCATTATTATTTGGTTATGCTAAGGTTACTCAACACGAGACGATCTTAGGAAGCAAGCTAGTGGGAAAGTCACAACGGGATTCATACTTGACCCGGAGTGGGTCAATGGGTATTTAGTACATTACCGGGATATTAAGTAATGGGAATAAATATTTGATGATAAATTGGGAGTTAGTGAGATCAGGGGGAAATTCTGGGTGTTTTGACTATTTTACCCCGGGGGCGTTTTCGGGACCCCGAGCATTAGGATTTGCTTGAGGTTACTTAAGCTTGAAGTAACTTGTTAGAATTATAAAAAGAACGTTCAGAACGTTCTCTCTCCCTCCAGTTCCATTTTCGACATCCGATCGCATTTTCGAAGGAAACTTAAGTTTTAGGACTTGGATTCAAGCGAGGAACCCCCATCAGCCTCATTTAGCAGAGTGGGGTGTGGAACAGGGGCTCGATTAACTTCCTCCACGGTCAACCCCCTTTGGACCGGTAGCACTGGCCTCTCCGCTGCCAAGCCATCAGCATGGACAACCAATTCCCTAACTAGTTCTCGGGCTTCCGCCTTTGCACCATCTTGTTGCACGCAGTGTTCTCGGGCCATGTCAAGTATTTCCTTATCGAAGATGTAAAAGCCTTGTTTGTGTAGCATTCATAGTTCCTCAGACATCTGAGATAAAAACCAAGCAGTTAGTATTTTGACCAAAGAAAAGAGGGCTAAAACACGAGAAACCCTAAGACTACTGCTCGACGAGAAGAAAATATAATTTCTAAAGACTTGGGGTGTCCTTGGGGCCAAGGAGTCGACACCGGAGAACACCATTGGAGATTATGAACATCGCCAGAATCTGGGAATTTTCCAGATTTCGGTTGAATGTACAGAAAGACAAAAAGTGAATTAGGTATGCAGTTGGCCATTTTGGCCACTTCTGACGTCAAAATATGCCTAAAAAGACAAATAGAAGGTTGAAATATCCCCTCCAGTGCCTCAAAAATCTTGTTACTGAGCATGCACCTAAACTCTCAAATGAAACTCGACGCACACACAAAACCAATAAATACTTACTCGAGATAAAGTGTCGGTAGGTACTGTAACGAGTCCGAAATTTGAAGAATCGTTTGTCGTTCACCTAGAAGTAAGAGGATTCTCGCCAACCGTCCAAAATTGTAGAGAAAACCCAAGAATGGTTGAAGGTTTGGGAAGCTTAAGAAAGAAGAGAGGATTTTTAGTGGAAATTTTGAATTTCAAATGGGTAAGGTGAATACTGAGAGGCGGTTCTCGAGTTTTTATGCTCACAGAACTTGGGGTGGAAGCAACTCCACCCTGACCGTCGAATTACCTACGTCGTTGGTACTCGAGCATGATCCAACAATCAGGATTCAAAAGGCATGGATCGTGATCATCAGGATTGAAAAAGGACGCCTCGGGTATGGGGCGAAGGGATGCCTAGAGTACAGAATGGACGTTTTGGGCCGTGGAGTTGACCCCTCATTAATTTCACAGATTGATGGGCCCAGCAATAGGGAGTCAACATGTGGCGTGACTTTCTAGAGTGACGTTCAGGGAGGCCCAAACGTCTCCCCCCTGAAGACCTTTTCGAATTACTCCTCAATCTAAGTCTCCACTTTCTGAGGACGAGTGAAGACTTGGGGGGCAAATGTTGTCCGTGTTTTCACCACCCGACATGTGGCAATTATTAGTAATTAGCGACAAGTCATAAAGTTCTCGGAGTGTGAACACTTCAAGGAAGGCCAGTTTGGCAAAGTCATGGATCTCTCCAAGTGAGGCCACGCCCCGAGGCCTCCCCTCGAGGTGAGGATGTCTCTAGGTGAGGCCACGTCCCGAGCAACGCCCCGAGGTCTGTCCTTCGGGCAAGGAAGTCTCCAGGTGAGGCCACATCCCAAGAGACTCCCTTCCCTCGTCCATCTTTCAGGTCTAGGATTCTGGTCCTCGGACCTGGGGTAGATGTCAGGTGTCATTCATTGCGGGTATAGGACACGAGAAGATCAACTGACAACTTTTAGTGAGCCTCGATTAGTGGTGTCGATTTTGTACCCTCAACAATCAGCATTTCCCAAAACGCTGCCTGACATAGGCAAACTTGCGCCACACCCTGACGGTCAGAGGTATGTTCCCCATAAAGTTGGTACGTGACTTTCTGCAATGGGCCCCGTGAAATTTTCCTTGGTCGTAGTCTCTATTTAGTGCAAGCATTTTTTGAATTAATTCAACATTAACACCCCAAAATGGGGGAATTTGTATTAATGATAGATGATTAACATTAATGACTCTGACCTCTATAAATAGGGCTGGGGTATCTCCTTGTAAAGGGTTCAGATTTTTAGAGAGAAAAACTCTATAACTCAGTGCAATATATATGTTGCTTAAGAAACCCCATTGAAGATTGCTCAAACAAGCTTCAAGCTCACTAAATACCAGAGACTTGTAGACTATGACTTTTTTATAGCATGAACCACGTAAAACCCTTGTGTTCTTTTTTATTATTTTCTTTATACTCTCAGATTAGATTGATAGCGAAAAAGGCAGTCAACAATAATAATACTATAGAGAATATGTAGTGGACAAAATCTGTCTACTTGATTAAAAAAGAAAGTCCAACAAGCAGTCAGATTAGCATCTTGGCCCAATAAGCCAGCCCGACTAGCCAATAAAGCCCAAACCCATGTGAATATGTTTGCATATACAATAAACCGTCCAAAATGCCCAAAACTATACCTGGACCCGGACCCGAATTCGGATACGCCCAGTCAGCTAAGGACCTTGAAACAGTCAAGGCTCGCACCCCATTTGCCAAGAATTTCGGAAAGAAACCACTTGGAGCGAGTCAGACGAATTAGGAAGACGGAGGAATAACAGTAAAGAAAAAGAATAATAAATAAGACCCTCAGGGGTTGAGGGGGGATATCTGATAACCATTTTTACTCTACTTTACTTTCTTACTGCAACGAAGTACTACTCCTTCTAGGCGATCCAATCAAGCAATTTGAATCAGTCAGCCTACTCTGACTCAACCGGACTTAACCCGATCATTGAATTCCGCCGTCGTCTCTGTCGTCACTTTTGGCCATCCTACTACTCATCCATCCATCAATATATCGTTATTTTCATTATAATTTTATTATTTTCAATTAGCTCTCATTACAACCCGACTAACTTGAGCGTTGGAGTCCCTTTGCTGACACCCCACCGGTGCTCCCAATTGAACTCTCGTCTCTCTCTCTCTCTTTGTTCTTGACAGGTTGCTGGTATCCATCTAATCAATTGTAGGAAATCACCTCTATAGAATAATAAAACTAATAACTTAAAAACATTAATCATAATTAGATACATAAAAATATTCTCTTTCCATTAAACCCTAATATTAAAAAGGGTCAGTACCATTTTGGATCCTGTGTTTTGCAAAAGTTACCGATCAGACCCTGTGTTTTGTTAAATGACAATTTCGACCCTACGTTTGTCATACGGAACAAAATAATACCCTAGACAGGATTTTGGTCAAATTAATTTTTAATATGACCAAAATACTCCTGAGTTTTTTAATTAATAAATTAATTATATAATAAAAAATTATATAAATTGATTTTAAAATAAAATATTTTTAATTAATTGAAAATTAACATAAAGAATTATATATCATTAAATTGAAACTAATCAAATCACAAATACAATTTATTATCTAATTAATCAAATAAAATATAAATTAATATAAACAATCAAACTCCCAAATATCCCAAATTTAAAAAAAAAATTGGATTTCTGTTCTTGAGTTCTTCATCATTAAGCCTAAATTAAAAAAAATTTATCAACATCACAAATCAAGATCCAAAATCAATCCATTTCATTTCTTCCATACACAATTTAAACTAAAACTTTGAATCTAACTCAAATATCATAAACAAAAATCTTCAAAAACAATAAAATTAAACTCAAATTACTTAAAATCAACAATCTCAATCTTTAACATCTTAACCCAAATCTGTAAACTCTTGAACAATAATAACTTTTCTTATTCTTTTATGCTCCATAACCAGACCTGCAAACAAAAAACAAAAGAAGAAAACAACCCAGACCACTCCCGGTGACTCGCATCCACTGCTTGGAGACGATGTCAATGCCTAGATCGAGCCCATGCTTGAAATCACTGCTTGGAAATGAGCCCATTCTCCCAGATCCGAGATGAAGCTCGCCCAGTTGCCTCCCTTTGTTGCCTTCCCATCGGATCTAAGTGCTGCTGAACCTAGTCCTCGGATTTCAATCTCCTCCCATCGCTTCGTTAGATTTCACCATTAACAGAGTCCCAAACTCTAGTCCAAGAAGATATACTAGAGAAAAATAAGAAGAAGAAAAAGAAGAACGACAGAGGAAGAAGAAGAAGAGGGTTTTGAAAAAATTCAATACACATTTCCATTTTTTAATTTTAATTCATATTAGTTTTAGTTAAGATTTATTTTAGTTTTATTTAAGATTTTAATTTGTTTTGTTTAATTTGTTTTTTATTTTTTTCACATTAAAATATTGCATTTTTTAATTTTAGTTTAATTTTTTTATTTTTAAAATTGATTAAATATAATTAATATTAAATTTTTAATAAAATATGAGGATATTTTCACCATATTGAAAATTATTTTGACTAAAATCCTATCCAAGGTATTATTTTGTTTCGTTTTGTAAAACGTAGGGTTCGAATTGTCATTTAACAAAACATAGGGTTCGAGTAACTTTTACAAAACACATAATCCAAAATAATATTTATCCTATTAAAAATCGTAGCTAATCATATAAATATATATTTTACATATTAGTTGATAAAACCTCAAAGATGGGTCTGTATATATACTAATGTATATATATATATCTAAAATTAAGATATATTATGACAACTATTATTTTAATTCATATATTTTCATAGAGTTCATACAATAAAATATAAATATTAATGCGTAATGAAAATATTATCTCATGAAAATGAAAATCGTTAATGGAATCATAATTTTCTACATTTATATTTTGTTCATCTATATTTATATTTAGCACAATTTAAATTTTTAAAATTTTTTTATCAAAGAATTTCAATTTTTTAAATTGATAATCTCTCTCTTTTTTAATGTTAATACTAAATGTGTTGAAATGGGGTAAAGAAATATAGTTTATGTTTCAAATCATATAAAGATGTTTATGTTAATTTACATAATGCTATATTTTGAAATAATTTATTGATTAGAAAAGAGTGTGAAGAGGAAAATAAGAGTGCGAATAGAATTAACTTGTATGATATTGCAAAGAAACTACTTGGCTATTTTATTTAATTTTAAAGATTTTATTTCAAAAATCCATTTTTTTTAAATAGAACTTAAGTGTTGTATTTAGATTTTAAAATTAAATTCCACATTTTTATAGTTTTAAATTTTTTGTAATCCCTTTACTTAATTCAATAATGATGATTTTTTTTTAAATGAAGGATAGAGATTTTACTGGTAAAATTTAAAAATTAGGGACTAAGTGAAATGAAATATAAATTAAGGATATTTTCAAATAAAATTAGCAGTGAAAAAAATTGGTTAGAGATTTAAATACTACAAAAAGTTTATTTAAATTAAAGGTGATCTCTCTTGCTTTATTATTTGAAAATATAGTAATTAATAAAAAAATGAAGACAGACTAGATTAATTATATATTATTTACTTATTGTTGGAGACAGATTAGAATTATAGATATGAGTGGATTATAATAATATTTTCTGTCATTTTATATACTTGGCAGACAGTAAGCCACGTGAAATTAAAGGTAAGTCTTTGAAAAATCAAAGTGAGTGGAATTAAAATGTTTGAATTGAATCTCCTTGTTTATTCTTCTTCTGTCCCATCTTTGGGTTTAAATTCATTCAAACATTATTGTTGGAGATTGACGCGGTGGCGTCTGCATCACCTCTTCTTTCTGGTGGTTTTTTAAGTAGGGACGTCTTTGAGTTGGACAATCTTTATTAGGGCTGAACTTTATTCGGTTTGGACGATTTTTTCATATTATTAAATTTAAAATTCAGTTTTTGGTTCGGATTAGTGCAATCCAAGAATTGACCAATTAAAAAAAAACTAACTGTTTTGGACCGCGGTTTGGTCGATTCCAAACCGAAGTTAAAATTTTTTTTTAAAAAAAAAATCATAATTTTTTAGAAAGTTTTAGTTAAAAAAAACTAAATTTTTTGGATTGTTGGAATCCATTTTGGTGCTTTTTCAAAACATAAATATATAGAACATAGTTACATTCACAAATTTGAAAGTTTGAAAACATAATTAAAAGTCCATATGCATAACATAACCTATATATATTTATAAGTTCGGTCGGTTTCGGTTTAAACCGATCGGTCCACACGAATTTTTCAAACCGACCAAATAGTGGCAGTTTACACCGTTAACAGTTTTTTCGGTGTTCGGTTTAATTAGTTTTGATTTTTTCGATGTTCGGAAGGTCGGTGTACTCGATTTTTCAGATTTTATGCTCAACCCTAATCTCTATTTTAAGGACGTTGATAAATTATAACAATTATATATTAGAATTTTCCTATAGGGGCTTCACTTTAAGCCCTACCAGTAGGGTCCTCAGTGTTCTCGACATGCGAACAGTTTTCGGCGCGACTTTTTTTATGAACGTGTATATTGTAGCTTTCAAGAGCATCCTACAAATTTTCGAAAAATTCGGAATAGTTTACAATACCGAAAACTAAGTTCAAACATGTTGTTGCACGCGTGACTAATTTTTTTTATGCTCGTGGAAAGCAACATGTTTGAACCTAGTTTTTGGTACTGTAAACTATTCGGAATTTTCTGAAAATTTGCAAGATGCTCTAAATAGCTACAATATACACGGTCATAAAAAAAATTGCGCCAAAAACTATTCACGGGTCGAGAACACTAAAAGCCTCACCAGTAGGGCTTAAAGTGAAGCTCCTATAAAAGAATTGTCTTATATATATAAAATAATGTATATTATAATTATAGCAAATATATACTAATTTGTGAATTTTTTTAAATAATTTATAGTACCAGAAATATGATTTAAATAATTTATTTAACACGTGTATGAAGAAAAAAAAAATAAGCACACGTGTAACTAATGGTTTGTTTATGGTACATCTCCATAAATATCGTACATTATTTTCTATCTTTTTGATACGTAGATAGTTATAATCTCAATTTTTTTAAATATGACAGTGTTCGTTGTAATTATTTTAAATATCTTGTAAATATTTTAAAAAATTAATAATTTATATTGTCAAAAACATAATTGAAATAGTAAAATATGCACGTATGCAACAAATTGTTTAAATTTCACTACTACAAAAGTACTCTTTTAGGATATTTTTTAAGGCACTCACCTAGATGCGAGCCTTAAAAACAGCTCCTGGACTTTTTAAGACACTCATTGCGAGTCCTTAAAGAATATTTTTAGGACACGCAGTGCAAGCCCTAAAAACTTATGTGTGTCCTAAAAGTCTGAATTTTAAAAAATCACAAATTCCATCCAATCCCTCAAATCACTCAATAATATAAAAAACACACAAAGATCACTCAAATCACTATCTTTCTCTCCTCGGTTCTCTCTCTCCCGAAGCTCCCTCTCTCTCTTTCTCTAGCTCGTCTGTGCCAAGGCCAAACGCTTGCCTTGCCGTCGCCGTCCAGCGTCACGCGCCGCCCCACTTGACGCACCACCCCCTGAAACCCTTAACCCCCAGAGCTCAACCCCTCACGCACGGATGTAACATATGATTTTTGTAACAAAAAAACTACATAGTAATTTAAGTGCAACATGTCAGACTACTTACTGATTTTTGCCGCAAAAAAAAAACTTTACTTAGCGACTTAAGTGCAACATTTTATGCTACTTATTGATTTTTGCCACAAAAAAACTTTTTAGTGACTTAGTACAACCTTTTAGACTACTTAGTGATTTCTATCATAAATTTCTCAAATATAAAAAAAAATAGTGAGAAGCTTATAATTATTAAAGAACAAATTTGTGCCATGAATATAATTAAAGTAAAATATTAACATTTTAAATTGTACTAAAATATCACATATAAAATAATTTAAGAATCTTATTTGTAAAAAAAATGAATTAATCATTAATAACCGAAATTATAATACATAATTTTATATTAATAAATAATTAATTTAAATTTTAAAATAGAAAGTTTTATATGATAACTTTCTAAAATCTATTATAATAGATAATATTAACAATGGAGATGATTACAATTAAAATTAACACAAAATATATACAATATTAATTAATAATATTACATAAATGAAAAAGATTATAATAGATTACATATCTTATGTAAATTATCATAAGGATAGGAGGTAGAATATGAAGATCTTAAGACTTAAACAAAGCTCAAAACTTTTGTCCTAAAAGTTATTTCCTCCCTCATAAGAACACTTTGGGAATATTTTATAAAAATGCTTCTAAGGATTTATCAAGCATTGTCTCATACTCAGCATAGTGTTCTAAAGATGAGCATGTCATCACAAATGTATTTCAAGTGAGCAAAATAATTTCTATTTATTGAGTTTAAGATCACCAATTGATTTTCGAATTCTACCAACCCCTTGGGTATTACCAATGATAAATTGAGTGTTTATGAAATTAAATGGATGATTTGGGGTCACTTGGGGTGTTACAGCATTCAAAGGCATCAAAAACTGCTAGGTTACTGATTTGTAACCCCAAGTACAAGATGCCAAAATGTCTCAAATCTTCACTCATGCAATTTTGTAACATCCAAACACTTATTGACTGTCAAAATAGCATCACTAACAACTATAAAATATTATAGCACATAAAAAATTAAATCATGAATTTGTAAAAAAAAATTACATATTGATTATGGTGATATTTTGAGAGTTACAAATATGTAACTTCCCTTTGTAAGTTACAAATTGACAAAATGATATTTTTCTGCATCCCATTTTATTTGTCACACTCATTTAATCAACATTATAATATTTATGTAAATTTATTATCAATTTATTGAGGCTATTTAGGATTTTTGCCCCCTGAACATAACATTATCGTGCCCCTGATTTTTTTGGGCTGTTAAAAATTCTCCCTGAACTATTCATAGTGTTGTAAAGTGGGACTTCCATCCAATTTTGTCCAATGTGGCTAATGGTATGCTGGCCTGACTCTTAGTTTGTTGATGTGTATAGGCCACGTCAACGACACATGTATAATTTAAAATATTAAAAACACTATTTTTTTTATTAAAATTTAATAAATTTAAAATAAATCATTACACTAAAAATAATTTAAATTAAATCATATCTTACAAAATTAATTTTTTTATAAACTATTATTTATTTTAAATTTATTAATTTTTAATAAAAAAAGACTTTTTTAACATTTTTAAATTAATTTTTTTAAAAATACATATGTGGTGCTGATTTGACCAAGACACATGAGCAAGTAAAGAATCGCATCAGCACGTCGTTAGCCACATTGGACAAAATTAGGTGAAAGTTTCACTTTACAACACTATAAATAGTTGAGGAGAAATTTTTAATGGCCCAAAAAAATAAAATAAAAACACGATAATATATAGGTCTTCATAGGGCAAAAATACTATATAGCAATAATTCAAAGAATCTTAGGTGCCCTTTGTGACTTTAATAATAAATGAGTCCCACATATACATGTAGCAGACAAATAAAGTGTGCTTCATCGAATTAACTAAAAAAAAAGTGCTCCTCGTTTGTTTTGCAAATATGTTATTTTGTCCTTATAATATATTAGGTAGGAGAGAGGCAGAGATATAATGTATTTTTTCTTATTTTATTTCACGCATGTATTTTTATATTGTTTCTAGTGATACATTGTGCACGAGTTTCTCATCTTAATATTGATTGTTGAAATAAGAAGAGTGATTAGGGGCAAAATTAGCTTGTCTTTAGATTTTTATACACTTAACTTCAAATTTTTTTTTGTTCGTGTAACCTCTAAATTTACAGTTCTCTTAGCAAATCTAAAATATTTGTTTATTGTGGCTATTAACTGCGAATATGGATTGTCCATGTCATTAATAAATAATTATTCTAATTATATTTAAAAAATTAATTTAAATTAATAATAAATATATATGTAAAAACATTTTTTTAGAAAGATTAAAAATTAAACATTTTTTAAAAAAATGAATAAAAATTATTTAAATTAATTATAAATTTAAAATATAAAAAAATTAGCATTAAACTATTTTTCTTCTTCTTTTCTTCTCACTAAAATTTTGAGATGAACACCAAAATTTTACAACTCTCACAACAATAAACAAAAACTCAAATCAAATCTCAGATAAACAATCAGACATGAAGACCATCTTGCTGCTGTCGATTCCTCTACCACCATCGACAAGGTCGTCCCTCCATCCGCCACCATCAAGCTTTACCTCTGTCCAGTACCAAAAACCCAAATTTTAACACTAAAAGCTCAGATTTCAACACTTACATAGCCTAGACCCAACACAGAAAACCTAGACCTATGAAACCCAAATTTCAAGACAGAAAACCCAGACCCAACACAGCCTCATATCCTGTTTCCCCAGGCGCAGCCTATGTTGGGAATATATGGCTTTACTCTTTGCAAATCAACAATTAAATAATGGAAATTGTTATCCAAAAAACGGGCACGGATGACGTGGCAAATGATTTCTGGACACGTGGCTGACACCTGGCAGAATTCTGTTAGAGTATCGACCAGTAAAATATTGAAAGCATAGGCAGTTGAGCTTTTCCTACGACCAGCATGGTCGTACACTCCGCATATTTCAAGATAATTTTATAAAGATCTTAGTCAATCCCGAGATTGTCTCCAATAATTCCTGATTATCCGATTAATTAGGAAAGAATATATGTAACAAATTAATGTAATCTTCCTTGAGCCTATAAATAGAGAAAGATAGCTCAAGGAAGAGACTTTGGGCTTTCTAATTATTTGAGATTAGAGTTTTACGAGTGTATTAGAGCTATCATATTTTATATATTGTTTTGTTCTTCAGAGGTTGGTGAAACTCATGGAACCCTAGTTCTTTGATCACTCATTTGAAATATTATATCAATAACAGCTTAAGTGGACGTAGGTTATTACCAGATTCTGGGGCCGAACCACTATAAATTCTTGTGTGCTTTACTGTTTTTGTCATTATTCTCATCTCAACATTTCTGTCCACATCAAACAATTTTGACTCCGTGTCAGTTGACCAAAATCAGGGTCAACATTCTGGTGCTTTCATTAAGAGTTTGATACGAAACCGTTGATATAGTAATGGCGAAAACAACCAAGAAGACTGGACAGGCGGCAAGCGCTGCACCATCTCAACCGCCTCCTCCTCCTCCAAATGTGACCGAAGATGAGCCACATTTGGAATTCGATGAGGAAGAATTGGATTCCGAGACGCTGAGGAATACCCTGGGGGTATTGCAGGATGAACTGGGCAATCTGAGGGCCAGTCAAGAAAGTGCTGCTGAGATTATGGCGCGGCAGCAACAAGAGATCGAACGATAGCGCCAGGAATTAAGTGAAAGGCAGGCGGAGATGGACCGCCGTCAGAGGGAGGCCATGGCAGCCCTCGACGCAGCCTTATAGTTGGCTAGGAATCAGGCTGTACCTGCTTTGCAGCCTGATCAACCTACAAATGGACTGCCCCAAAGGAGTCCTAATCCTAGCCCGCCGATCCAGCCCTCGAGCCCCCAAAGGCCCGAGCAGCCACCGATGCCTTAGGACGATGTCCCACTGAGGGACCCTGAGGCACAGCCTCCATCCCAGGCTGGTCGCGCAATCCCCCGCAACAAAGGCAGAATAGGGCCGGGCAGCCGCCTCGCAGTCCTAGACGCCATAGGGGCGAAGAGCCAAACCCTCCGAGCAGAGGACAGCGTCCTTCTGGCAACAGAAGGAATTCAGAGACAGGTTCTGCAGTCCGGGGCCCCCCACGACATGATAATGCACAGGGACCTACCGACCAACGTAGGCCACCCTCTAACGATCGGGAGGTTCCAGCCGAGGAAGGCAACCGAGGGAATAGTCGATCCCATCATAGCCAATCAAGATTCAGAGATGGTCATGATTATAATGAGGCCGACTCAGGCAGAGGAAACGCCGGTCGGAGAAATGAAGAAAGTGGTGGGGGCAGAAGCCTACCACCTAGGGATGACCAACCCGAAAGACGTGACACTGGGGGGCAGCCCAGACAAAATAACGTCTTTAACCGTCTTGGAGCTAGCAAGCAGCGACGAAGAGACGAAGATTTAAGAGATGTACTCAACGATCGCAGAGAACGGCACGATGAGTACGTTCCCCCAGCACCAGAGGCCCCGGCGATTCCTGGCGCCATGCAGGCCCAGATAGATGCCCTCAACCAGGCAGTGCAACAGCTGGTCGGGGGAAGAACATCTTATATCGATCACGATAGGAGAACGGGCACTCCTTTCGTTCAAAGGATAGCTGTGGCAGAGACTCCTAGCAAGTTTAAGATGCCCACGCTTCTGAATTTTGACGGGTATGGTGACCCAGTATCTCATGTCAACAAGTTTGAGATACAAATGACATCCAGAAAGTGTCCGAAGACGCTCGGTGCAGGATCTTCCCTGCAACACTTTCTGATGCCGCACATGAGTGGTTTTTTAAATTCCCCCCTGCAAGTATAATTTCTTGGGAGATGTTCGTAAAGGAATTTTACGGACAATTCTATGCGGGTTGTGTGCACCCAACTGAGGCAAATCAGCTGGTCGAAATACGCCAGCAAGACACAGAACCACTGAAAGATTACGTCCAGCATTTTATGCGAGCAGCTGCTGGAGCTAAAACAGTGGGAGACGAAGGCAAGATGATGGCCATAACTGCAGGGGTTAAGCGTCGCACGCCTCTTTGGAGCAGCCTCAGAAAGCATGGAGTCAGGACTACCCAGGAATTCTTAGACCGAGTTGATCGCTACATCAAGCTCGAAGATGCAATCGCCAGTGAAGGAAAGACCCCAGGCAAAGATAAGGGGACTGCCGAGCCCGCCAAAGCCGCCAATGGGTCAAAGCCCAATGGCAACGGGAAAGGCAACGGGAACGGCAATGGCAATGGGAAGAATGGGGGGAAACGGCCGCATAATGAGCCTTCCACCTCTGACAATAAACGAGCCAAGGGTAATCGTTATGAACCTCGGTTCACTAACTACACTGCCCTTATCAAGTCTTGGGGAGAGGTGTATCAGGCCACGAGTTCCAGTGTGCCTTATAAAAAACCTGCCCCCATTCGAAAAGATATTTCGAAGAGAGCACTACCAAGTTCTGTCGTTATCACAATGACTACGGACATGATACAAATGAATGCAACCAGCTGAAGGATGAAATCGAGTTCCTTATTAGACAAAGACACTTGAGAAGATATGTACGGGCCTCGGGAAATTCCCAACGAGAAGCTCCAGGTGGCAACGAGCATGCGCCCACACGCCAACGCTCGCTACCTTTGCAGCCTGACCCCGTAGTTGGCACTTTACTCACCATCTGTGGAGGCCCGCACCTCGCGGGAAGCAGTGGAAAGGCGAGGGAACGATATGCTCGGACCCTACGTCACGACCAGGACATCGAGATGATGACTGTGGAGGACAGAGCATCAAAGAAGGCTCGGTCAGAGGAGGGTGAGATGACCTTCTCTGATAGCGACGCCCAGCATGTCCAGTTCCCACATTCCGATCCGCTAGTCGTGGACGTTCAAATCGACAACATGATGGTGAAAAGAGTACTAGTTGATACAGGAAGTTTAGTGAACATCCTGTACAAATCTTCGTTGGAACGCATGAAGTTGTCCGTTAAGGATTTGGAGCCCTGCAACCAAACAATTTACAGCTTCTCTGGTGAGGGACTCACCCCAGCAGGGTCAATTAGACTTCCAGTGACAGCAGGTACATCGCCCGCTACCAGGACATTACTCGCTACTTTTATAGTAGTCGATTGTCCTTCGGCGTACAATGCTGTCATTGGAAGGCCCATACTGGTTGATCTTCGGGCCGTCACCTCAGTATGGCACTTGGCCATGAAATTCCCGACAGACGCAGGGGTAGGACGCGTGTTGGGAAACCAAAGAGAAGCAAGGGAGTGCTACAACACCTCAGTTACAAAGGCGAAGAAGGGAACGTCAAAGAGCACTCCCCTAGATAGGTTGCAGATGGCTATTGATACACAATCCCAATCCGATGATGGAGTACCAAATAGGGTGTTGCCCAAAGTGAGGATAGGGATTTAGATCCTCGCTTTGGGGATTTTGAGGAAAATGTTGGACCCATCGAGGACCTGGAAGAGGTCCAACTTGACGAAAAAGACCTGACCAGAGTCGTAAAGGTCAGGAAAAATTTAGAAGCATGCACTAGTGGAATTTCTGAGAAAGAACCAGGAAGTTTTTGCCTGGTCACACAAAGACATGGCTTGGATAGATCCTGCAGTTATCAGCCATGTCCTGAACGTTGACAAGAGTTTTCCACCCATGCAACAAAAAAGAAGGTTGCTCGATAAGGATAGATCGAAAGCCTTAAAAGAAGAAGTTGAAAGATTAAAGGAGAATGGGTTCATCAGGGTAGCTTTTTATCAGTCGTGGGTCTCTAATCCAGTACTGGTTCCCAAGCCTAACGGCAAATGGCGAACCTGTGTGGATTTCATAGACCTTAATAAAGCCTGCCCAAAGGATTGCTTTCCACTCCCAAGGATCGACCGACTGGTCAATGCGACTGCAGGACATGAGATCCTCTCCTTCATGGATGCATACTCAGGATACAATTAGATTAGTATGCATCCCCCAGACGAGGATCACACCAGCTTTTTAACCGACACGGGGCTATACTGTTATAAAGTAATGCCCTTCGGACTGAAAAACGATGGTGCGACTTACCAGCGATTGGTTAACCACATGTTTAAGGAGTTGATAGGAGTAAACATGGAGGTGTATGTGGACGACATGCTGGTAAAGTCGAAAAAAGCAAAAGGACATGTGAAGGATTTACAAGAGTGTTTTGATGTGTTGAACAAGTACCAAATGAAATTAAATCCTCTCCAATGTTCCTTCAAAGTCGGATCAGGGAAATTTTTGGGGTTCATTGTTAATTCAAGAGGAATCGAGGCTAACCCCGAAAAAATCAGAGCCCTGGTCGACATGAAATCGCCAGAGAAGATCAAGGATGTGCAAAGTTTAACTGGAAGAATTGCCGCACTAAGTAGATTCATTTCCAAGTTGACGGATAAGTGCGTCCCTTTCTTTAATCTACTTAGAGGCAATAAGAAGTTTGAATGGACAGGAGACTGCGAGCAGGCTTTCCAAGCCCTAAAAGCCCATATGGCACAGCCTCCTATTTTATCAAAACCTATCGAAGGGGAAACTTTGTTCATCTACCTGGCGATCACCGAAGTTGCTGCTAGTGCGGTACTAGTACGAGAAGAAGAAGGCGTACAAAAGGCGGTTTACTATGTAAGCAAGAGGCTAATCAGAGCAGAGTTGAGGTATCCTCCCATCGAGAGGTTAGCCTATTGTTTAATCTTGGCCTCAAGGAAACTACGTCCTTACTTCCAAGCCCATCCCATTACAGTCTTAACTGACCAGCCCCTTCGGCAAGTCCTGCAAAAACCAGAGGCGGCTGGGCGTTTATTAAAATGGGCAGTCGAACTCGGGTAGTTCAATATTACATATTCATCGCGAGCAGCAGTAAAAGGACAAGTCTTGGCTGATCTTATTGCCGAGTTCACTGAGCTCCCAGACAATGAGCAGTGCGAAGAGTCTAGTGCGCCTGAGCCCCTAGTCAAAGCTCCTTCGTGGAAGTTATTCACGGACGGATCGTCCAACGAATCTCACGCAGGAGCAGGAGTGATATTGATAACGCCGAAAGGGCATTGATTTCACTGCGCTATTAGGTTCGATTTCACTGCATCGAACAATGAGGCCGAATATGAAGCACTCCTTGTGGGACTAAGGTTAGCCAAAGACATGAATATAAAAGTGCTTGATATCTACAGTGATTCACAGCTGGTAGTGAATCAAGTCTTAGGGGAGTATCAAGCACGGGGCCTCAAAATGGTGGCCTCCTTAAACAAAACTAGAGATATGTTGGCGCAATTCGAGAAGTATACCCTTAAGCAAATACCTCTAGATCAGAATTCGAACGCAGATGCCTTAGCCAAACTCGCAAGCGCGAAAGATGCTGACACTTTGAATATTGTGCCAGTAGAAAGATTGTGCGAGCCGAGCATACGAGCGGATGGGACTAATATGGAAATCCGGATGGAGGATACATGGATGGCACCATACTTGGAGTATCTCACAAATGGTGTACTACCAGCAGATAGAAACAAAGCCAGAACTCTTCAAAGACAGGCTGCTAGGTATATACTGGTTGATGATGTTCTGTACCGAAGAGGATACTCCATGCCACTGCTCAGATGTATTACACCGGAAAAGGCTAAAGAATTGATGAGGGAGGTACATGAAGGCTTTTGTGGGGACCACGCTGGGGGGCAAAGCTTGTCAAAAAAGATTCTGAGGCAGGGTTACTTCTGGCCGATTATGAACGAAGACTCAATGGAGTTTGTGCGAAAATGCGATAAGTGTCAAAGATTTTCCAAGATCCCACGCGCAACTCCCAACGAGTTAAAGCAGATGCAGAGTCCTTGGCCTTTCGCAATATGGGGTATAGACTTGATCGGATCCCTGCCAACGGGAAAGGGTGGAGTAAAATATGCAGTCGTAGCAGTCGACTACTTCACCAAATGGGCCGAAGCTGAGCCGCTCGCTACCATAACGACCAAAAAATTTCTTGACTTTGTCATCAAGAACATTGTTTGCCGATATGGTTTGCCTCAAAAAATTGTCTCAGACAACGGCACCCAGTTTGACAACGACTTATTCACAGACTTCGGCGAAAGACATGGAATTGTCAAAAGCTTTTCTTCAGTCTCACATCCACAAGCAAATGGGCAAGTCAAAGTAATGAACAAAACACTTAAAGATACCCTGAAGAAAAGACTTGAAGACGCTAAAGGAGCATGGCCTAAACAGCTGCCTGAAGTACTCTAGTCGTATAGAACGTCTCATCGAACAGCGATAGGTCATACCCCGTTTTCCTTAGCATACGGGTATGAAGCTATGTTGCCTGTCGAGTTGGATTCGCCCTCACATCGACGAATTACATACGACCAAGACCAGAATAGCCAACTGATGATGGAGTCCCTAGACTCACTTGAAGAGAAACGGGAAAGAGCCCAACTCCGAGTAGTTGCGTACCAGCAAAAAGTCGCTCGGTATTTTAATTCAAAGGTGAAAGAAAGAAAATTCAACGTCGGAGATCTATTACTACGACGAGTTTTCTTAAACACCCGCGACCCAACTGCTAGAGTGCTCAGACCAAACTGGGAAGGACCTTACCAGATTGAGGAAGTCCTTCATCTGGGCACATACAAGCTTGCACGCTTAAATGGAGATCTCGTTCCACGCTATTGGAACAGAGAATACCTGCGCAAGTATTACCAATAAACAGTCCTTTTTAAAGGACTGACTTGTATTAATTTTTACTTTTTACAAGTTTCGAAAAAGGGTTAGCCACGTTGTATGGCTAATCGCTTATAAGTGTAAGATCTTTTTAAGATCACTCGTAAAGACATGTTTAGTCCATTTTTAATACAAGAATTATAAGGGACTGTGCGCAGCCAGTCATTCTTGCCAACCTTTGTAAAAATTTCTTACAAGTATTTGTTCATTACGTGTGTTGTTTTGCTGTATTATAAAGTGTTGAATTTCCTACCGAGCAGTAATGTTCACACAGGTCGTGGTCAAGGCAAGTGACCAAGGACCTAAAGCTCCTTGATCACTTGGGGGACATATAAGGTACTTCGATAGCAAAGCATACCAAGAGGTATGTAAACACATGAACAAAATGAGTGAAAGCATGCTACGGTACTTAGAGTATTTTTCAAAATTTATATTTTGTTAAATCAAGCCAAAGTACTATGTTAAGTTCAGTCATGCGAACATATGTTATAATAGACAGAAATATTATAATATCAAAAGACATTCTTTTACACCGCAAGCATTATTGCTTGGATGTAATTGTTTAAAGTAAAAGGAAAGTTTGCTGCCCATGCAGCAAATTTAAAAATACAAATTTAGTCTTTACATCACGACCCGTGGGTCGTGTAGTTAAAGAAAACAAAAAGAATAAAAAAGTTTAAGGAGCATTAGGAGCAGGAGGGTCTTGCTCAGCATTCTGGTTGGTCGCATCCTCGACAACTTCTCCTCCCTCCGCTCCGGCAGGTGGCTGAATGTTGGGGGAAGCAGGAACTCTGGCTCTTTCTTCTTCTGCAGCCAACCGAGCAGTGCAGCGAGCTAACTCAACGTTCTTGGCATCCTCTGGAAGGTAGTTGAATTTGGCACTCCGGTTGTGTTTCCAAAAGTCATAGAAACACCGAAGTGTCGCATTCTTGTACCTCTCCAGATCTTTAGCATTGGTGAGCTTCAGCTGCTCCACCTGTCTCTCAAGAATAGCTATGGTCTTGTCCTTAGCAAGGTGCTCCTCCTTAAGTCTCTTGACTTCACGATATTGGATTCGACTGGACTCCTGGAAATCGTCCTTCTGCTTCTTCAAAGCTGCCTGAGAAGCTTCATTCTCCGCCAGCTTTGCCACCAAAGCATCCTTCTGCTGGGTGACCACCTCCAACTCCCCAGCATGCCTGGCCTCTGCAGCCTGAAGCTCCTCGATGGCTTTCGCCTGAAACTCCTCGACAGCCTTTGCCCAAGCCTGCTCGATGCTAGCATTAGCGCGAGTACGAGCGGCAGTTATTGTCAGCATGGCCTGCAGTCAAGGAATAAAAGTTAGACTATATTATAAGAAGGATAGGTAAAGAACAAGAGGAAGAATACTTACACTGGCCACTTTGTTAAGAGCCCTGTTAAGGATCTGATCGACCCCCATGCTTTCAGCTTCAGCCATTGCCTCCCTGCAACGGTCATGCTTCAAGATATGAGCAAGGCGATCTTTAGCTGATCGCAGGGAGCAGTTCGAGAGTTTGGTCCCAGGAAGTTCTGCTTGCGGGGTCTGTTCCCTTCGGGCCGCAGGCGAAGGGTTGGCAGCAGGGGCAGTCTCCTTTTCAGCAGGGGCAGAAGGCTGGGCAGAAGGTTGGCCAGTAGGTCCGTCCTTGGAAGGATCATCTGTTCGACCCTTCTTGGCTGGGGGTGCTTGGCTTGATTCGCCATTATGTCTCCTGGCTGATTTCCGTCGAACCAGGGGGATCTCCTCTTCCTCCTGGGTCTTATACAGATCGAAAACGTTGGGGGAAGCCATCTCTGCAGATAAAGAAAAACATGCAGACAGTAAGACAAAGGCGGATAAAAAATCATGGCAAATCAGAAAAGAGGTCACAAAGTTTAATACCCGAGCTACAGCTACTGGTCACTATACTACTGTAACGCCCTGGTTACCCCAGAACAGTTACGGTGAACTGGAAATTTGACTCGCTACCCGAGTCCTTTGGTTAAAAACGTGATCTAGGTACCATTAACAGGTTAAGGTGAAAAACCAATAAAAAGGAAATGGTACATTTCATTAAGTAAATAAACTGCTCATGAGGCTTTTAAAATGTTTACAAGATGTCCACAATACAAAAGAGTCGCTACAGTTTCAAATTTACAATCCCCGCCGGCCTAAGCGGCAAAAATAGGGTAAACCCCTAGTCCCTGTGAGAACTCCTTGACCGTGGCAGTCAAGCGGCCCTGTATGTACACCACATCGCCCAAGCTCTCCACTCAGGGTTGGTTAAGCTTTTTCCTTTCCTTTACCTGCACCACATAGCACCCATGAGCCAAGGCCCAGCAAGAAAACATAATACAACATGATATAATATCAACGGCGATCATAAAAACCATTCAGGACTATCAGTCCCACAAATAGGTGACAATAGCCAAAAGTCACAATAATGAGCATCGCTCCCTCTAGCCATGTGACGATAGGGTCACCAGGGCTTAACTGACAAGTGATTCTTTCATAAGCTTGGTCAGGATAGGTGTATGATGATTAGTCACCAACATAACCTTCCTCACGACTCTAGAGTCGAAACTATGGACAACGTCCCTTAGCCACGTGACAAATGGTCACCGGGGTCATATACCTTGGCTATAGTCATCTGGTCATAGACCAGGCAAGCGCTTATAAGTTCTTCGACCCTAGGGTCGGTCTAGCATTAATGCCATAGAGCCATTCAATGCGTGATTCTCGACTTTAGAGTCGGTCCCTGACTAGTCAGTGTCTTAAACAGGTAATCAGCGTGCATCAGCATTTAATATACAATCCACGTCCACATATACCAACCAACATGCTCCAATATCAAACCATGCATGTCACATACCTATACAGGGTGCAACTGTATTCATACACTGTTTTCTTACCTCTGGTTCGAGTGAAAATTACAATATGAACGACCCCTGAGAACGATCAACCTTTAAATTCCTTGACGGTCACCTGGTCATAACCAAAATATAGGATTCATCAATAAAAATGATAACTGAGAGTTCCCAAACCAAGATCTAGCCTCCGGGACATCAAACATAACTCAACAAGGTACTAGGTTCAACCCCGGGGCCTAAGGTTTGAATCCCCAAGCTAAAAACATGCTTTTGGCTAAATCTTCCCTGATGGGCCGCGGCTCACCAGATCCATGCCGCGGCTCACCCTCCTGACAGGGCCATTTTCACATTTTAAGCCATCATAGGCCGCGGCACGCCATAGACAGGCCGCGGCTCATTACGCAAAACAACCAAGAACCAGCACGCACCAGCCAACTCTCCCCTGCGTTTTCCCTTGGAACTAACCCTTCAAACCAACTCCAAACCTCCTCCAAATACTCAATTAAACCCCCAAATAACACCCATAGCTCACCGTCATCAAACCCCAATCAAAACAACACAAAAACCCCCTTTGAATCTCACTTCCCACATCAAAAACTAGGAATTGAAAACTAAAAGTAAAACAGAGCACCAGCTGAAACCAAAGGCTAAAACTCACCTTGAAACCGGTTTTGGACCTCCCTTACAAGCTAAATCAAGTCTCCAATCTAGCCCTTAGGTTTCCCTAGCTTGAATCTCCACCAAGAACTCAAAACCCTCAAAGGAGAAGTGAAGAAGATGATGTACGGGAATGGAGGAGGCAAACCCCTGTTTTTGTTCTGTTTATTCCACCTCCTTCTACAGCCACTTAAGTCTCATATACTCACCCCTAAAATGACCAAAATACCCTTGTGTCATCCTAAGCCTTCCAAGCTACTTTAGGGGTAAAATTGGTACTTTCCGCCTATCCCGTTAATCATAATTAACGCTTCCCAATTCCCGCTAATCTCAATATCCTCAAACATCAATAACTCATATCCCGTTACCCTAAAATCCCCGGTAACGCTATAATCATTAATAACACCCCGAGACTCGCCCCGAGCCCCGAGCTCAAACCTGTTATGACCAAACCGTTAAATCACGTTTAAAGATCGTCTCATGTCGAAATACTCGAACCAATCCACATCATAATGTGGTCTCACAATATATCATTAACGCACATACAAATATACAATTATACCCTCAACGGGCCAAATTACCGAAACACCCCTGTAAACAAATGTGGACTCACATGCATGCATTTAACATCATATTATAATATAATTCTCATAAACATGCATAAACACATTTGATGGCATAATTAAACAGTTATGGCCCTCCCGGCCTACTAATCCAGCCATTAACCATAATAGGGAATCCGGGGCATTACAACTACTGACTCTATTAGTCATACACTCACTATCTGGCACGAAGAAGTTGGCCCTAGATTTGGAGTATAAGTAAAATTGCTGTCCCCGTCAAACAAGTGACAGGGAATTGGCAAGTTATTTAAAAGCAAGATAACAATACCATTTTCGTCTGAGGATTCATCCAGGTCTATGACAGACTCTGTTGCCTTTTGTTTCCCCTTGCCTTGGGGCGCAGAAGGCCTCTCTGCTGACGGGATGCCAGTGGGTTCCCTGATCGTAACCTCCGTTGGCCTCCTTCGGGGAGGAGACGTCGGAGGTTGCTGCTCGGGATCCCCCTCGGCCGTGGCATTTGCCACCACGGGTCCTCTTGTTTCATGGCGAGGAGCCAGGAGGCCAGATAACCTCAGATTTTCATCAGTGACCAGGGACTTAACACTTTTTTCAGCGTCTGCCATCCTGGCCAGTGCGTTGGACCTCAACACCATGTCTGGTGTTGGGTTCGGACATAACCATGGTCCTGAAAGGCACAATATACTTTAGAGAAGTGCAGAAAAGTTTGCTAAGGAAAAGTATCGACCAGTGAAAGTAGCATTTACCTCCTCGAGCGAAGGTCAGGTTGTTCGTAGTCATGTCTGGCGTGAGGAAGTACTCTCTATTGTACTGCCCCACGTTGGAAATATGAGTAGTGTCACTCAGGAACGTTCGGCTTGTTTCCTGGTGACAGAGATGAAAAAAGCCCGTCCCGTATTGTTGAGGGTTAGACTTAAGGTCAAAGAGGAAGTTGACCTCATGAGGAGTGGGTTCTGGCCATTTTTTGAGTTTATAAAGGATATAGAGTGCGACCAACATTCTATATCCGTTTGGGGTAATTTGAAAGGGGGCAACACCAAAGTAGTTGGCCACCCTTGCCTCTATGTGATATCTAGACCAAGCGCTATAGACGCCCCCAGGCAGGTTAGCTCTTTGGTCAGCAGCAGGGATTGTGAGATTAACCCTGGTAAGAGGATACTTCCTACGATAATTGGCCAGCATCCGGGGAGTCACCTGGCTAGTAGGAGAGACATACCACTCGACATCAGGAAGGTTTTGATGCCGAGGACGAGCCCTGACTTGAATACGAGGGTCTAGGGCAGCATTTTCTCGACCACTGGTCGAGGGAACCCTAGCTTGCGAATCAGGCTGGGCAAGAGAATTTGGATTGTTTTCAGGGTTTGGTTTTTTCTTGCCTGGTGACTTAGAACGAGCCATTTGAGGTGGTGATGGTTGAGGTCTAGAAGAAACTCTGGAAAATGGAATCTCGTGAACTCGGTCGGTCGGTTGTTCTTTGCCTTCAAGCAGTTGTGCAAGAAGATCGTCGTCGATGGGCCGCTCACCTCCCCACAAATCTGGCATTAAAATCTGCGAACAGAAGAATGGGAAGGTGAGGATGAAGAATTTTGAAATTTTTTTAGAATAATGCTGGTCGAGTATAAAAGTTAAGCTTTTTTATACAACAGCATTCTAAAAAAAACTAATTTTTTTCGCACGAACAGTTTGAGAAACAGATCAAAAAGTGAAAGTAAAAAGTTTTCAACTCCTTTTAGGGCGGGAAAAACTTGGTTTTTCAAACTAGCATAAAAATCAAATTTTTACTTCGGTTTTACGTCCTAAAGTCGTGATCTCAACTATCAAACTAACTCGTGACTCCTTAATGGCAGAGAAATATCATCCTATACAGTATCACCCACAAAACCCCCTACTGTCATGCATCTCAACCCAGAAACAAATGAAATCAACAATCAACCCACAGAAGCATGCACAACAAAAATATAGAGCATAAAAGTTCTGAGACTTACCAGAAAAAAGATCGTGGAGATTTGAGAGAGTTTTCGAGGGTCGGAGAACTCACGAAATGAATCTTGAAACGCTGAAAGACAGTCTCCAGAAGAAAATGGAAGCTCTGATTTTAGGGTTTCTTGAAAGAGTAATAACTTGCGTAAAAAGAAAAAGAAGACTTTGGAGAGACTATATATATATTTTTGTCGGTGGCATTAAAAGGGAGTAATCATCAGTTTCCTCTTTTTCGAAACATTGGGAAGGGTGATAGTCGTCGAAAGGTTACTTGGGAGCCGAAAAGCCGTGATTAGACAATGGCAGGTTACTTTTCCCAAGATTGCACGAATTATTCTGACAGGTCTGGTGGGGTAACCGAAAGGTCATTTCCTTAGAAGTTTATTTATTGCTCATAATAAATAAACTTGGGGGGCAAATGTTATCCAAAAAACAGGCACGGATGACGTGGCAAGTGATTTCTGGACACGTGGCTGACACCTGGCAGAATTCTGTTAGAGTATCGACCAGTAAAATATTGAAAGCATAGGCAGTTGAGCTTTTCCTACGACCAGCATGGTCGTACACTCCGCATATTTCAAGATAATTTTATAAAGATCTTAGTCAATCCCGAGATTGTCTCCAATAATTCCTGATTATCCGATTAATTAGGAAAGAATATCTGTAACTGTACGCCCTGATTTTCCAATGGGCTATTAGCGAGCTGAGATACGGCCTAAATTATATCAACCACGTGGATCCCCCATGACCGGAGCTGTTGTTGTCAGATCCTACCTCGTTAGCTCGGGGTATCCGAAGGTTCGCCAAGATTACTTAAGGACCGAGTCAAGACTATGAAGGCCACATGTCGAGGAGGTATCCAGCTCGTGGTACGAGCTGGAGTTGGAGGCTATGACCTTTTATAAAGTCAACCACGCAAGGTAAACGTGCATATATCAGACATCACGTGTCTGATATATCCCTGACTTCTCGGACACGCAGCATGAACGTGCGTATTCAGGCACCCACGATTGGGTTGGGCCGTGCGGCCCATTATCCCCCTTTACTATTGATTAGACCACACTTCATGTGTCAGGTTTAAGGAATTAATCATGAATGTCACAGAAATGACATGATAGATAAGAAGGTCATGGGATGACCCCCCTTACCAACTCCCAGGTGCCCTCTCCTATAAATATGGAGACCCTGGGAGTTGCAAAGGGTTGGATTCTATTGTGCAAGGAAATACCCTGTAAAGAATACCAAGCATATAGCAATAATATTGGCTGGTGGAGTAGAAGGATTTTAACCTTTGAACCATCTAAAAAACGTAATTGTGTCACCAGTCCATTAAAAGATCATTCATCTATTTTGGTTCATAGTTAAGCACTAATCCCTTCCTCTTATTTTCTTAATTACCTGTTGGCGAAGAATCGCGTCAACAGTTTGGTGCTTTCATTGAGAGCTAGTTAGATTGGTACTATCGTAAACATCCAACTATGGTGACCACTCGATCAAGACACGGTAACGAGGCGGAACAACATGATGGGCAGGAGGCTCATCATGCCGCCATCTCCGGTGAGCAAAATCCTGAGGTCCAGCAGCGGCCGGGCAAGCAGCCGGTTGGCCAGGATGACACTGGAAATTCGGCGCCCCGGCCACCTAATCCAAACCCAGATTTTTACACTGCGGTAAAAATGGAGAACGCTCAGCTGAAGAGCTAACTAGCGAAAGCTAGTCAGCAGATTAAGGAGGTGTTGGCCCGACTACCCCCTCTTACAACCGACGCTAACGTCGGAAAGAGGCAAGGCGAGACTCGTAAGTCCCGCCGGGGTAATCAGTCCAAGCCTAGCCGCTCGGACAGACCTCCGACATCCAACTCTATCCCCTCATCAGACCTTCGAGAGGCAAACTTCGAAGAAATGCCTAGAGCCGAACAACAGTATAGCCGCTTGGTCCGAACTTCAACTCCCAGCTCCCAACCAGCCTCGAGCGCGCCCAAGAGAGCTCAAGGGAATTCCAGAAGGAGATCCGGGGAGGGCTCACAGTAGCAGCCCGTCCCCACTAGTCGTCCTGCTCCTCGTCCAGATCTCCAGGCGCGGGACCCGCAGGTTGGCAGGGCCGAAAGGCCCCCACCTAACTTGATCCGCCCTGACGGAACTAGGATTGCATCTCCGGTCAGGCATCCTCCGTCTCCAATAAGATATTCGTCTCCTCCTCAGCCCATCTGAGATATTCCAGCTTATGGACGCAGCAGGAGAAACCCGCCATCCACAGGACCTTCCCGACATAGCAGGGCGCCAAGAGAGAGCCCGGATCCTCACCCCCAAAGGCGGACTCCGAGCTTTTCTAACAGGAGCTACTGGACCAGCAGTTTCCGGAGCGACCTTTCTGGCGGAGACCTGCGACAACGCTTAAGCTTGGCGCAAAGTCCTCAAGCCACCCAGAGGGGCGACCTTCGAGATCGCCTTAACTCTCATAGGGGGGAACCAGTAGGAGGTGGCAGCCATGCTCGCTCAGGGGGAGATCTGTCCGAGGTGCGTAACGGCGGGAACGCCCCAAATAACCTATCTCAAGATAGGAAGGGAAATAACCCCCCAAACGTACACAATGGATCCGGAGCTGTCGAGCAGCCCCGGAATAACCAAGGAAATCAGGACAAAACCCTTGAGCGCCTGGCTTAGATGGAGGAGCTAATGAGGAAGCTCCTGTCGGAGAAAGAGAAAGACGAATATGATTTGGGGGACGAGCTCGAGCTCTTCGCCCCCAGCATAGCAGCAACGACATACCCACCCGGTTTCCGTATGCCGCACCTGTCCAAATTCGACGGAGACGGAGATCCGTCAGATCATCTGGGGATGTTCAATACCCTGATGATGGCCCACAACATTGGCCCTGAGCTGAGATGTTTGATATTTCCCTCCACACTGACCGGACCAGCCAGACAATGGTTCAAACAAAGCAAGAAACAATCAATCAGCTCCTGGAAAACTTTCTCTGCAGACTTTAAGAGGGCATTCCGAGCCTCCCAGGCTGCCTGCGTCAAGACCGACTCTCTGGCTAACGTGAGGCAACAGCCCGACGAGCCTTTGAAGGCTTACCTGAGCAGGTTCGTGAACGTCGCTACTCGAGCCAGAGACGCAGATGACAGCTCCAAGCTCATGGCTTTGAGGACTGGAATCCTCGTCGGAGGGGGACTCTGGAACGAAATACAAAGGAAAGGAGTCAGCTCAGTAAATGAATTCCTGAATAGGGCCCAAGGATTGATCAACTTGGAGGAAGCCCAAGCCTCAGCTGCAGGAACCAGTCAGGTCCCTGAGCAGCCCGCTGGAGTGGGAACGGAGGTCGTAACAGCGACCCAGAATGTTACACAGAATAACCAGTTCGGTGGAGGCAAAAGAAAGGGGAACGGCGAGGGCAAATAGCACGACCCAAAGAAGAATAAGTCCATAGACAAATTTAAGCCGGTCTATGCGACTTATACAGAGCTCACCCACTCTAGGGAGAACATTTTCCTAGCGAATTCTGCTCGCCTCCCCTGGAAGAAGCCAGAGCCGTTAAAGCACCAGAAGGGGAAGAGAGACACCTCCAAGTTTTGTTGTTTCCACAACGACGTTGGCCACAATACTGATGATTGTAGGCATTTGAAAGATGAGATCGAAACTCTCATCAGAGTTGGCCCCTTGGCTCAGTACGCGCGGAATAGGGTTCCAGCAAGCCGACCTGCTCCGAAAGTCCCGATCAGCCAGCCCGGGTCTCGGGTAGATCAAGACGTCCCTCCTCCAGTGGTAGGAGGAGAGATATCCATAATCTCGGGAGGCATGCATTTGGCTGGCACGAGCAGGGGGGCCTAAAAGAGGTACGTAAACGAACTCAAGGCGCATAATGGAGTAGAGTTCGTCCCGGAGCAACGTCTTCCAAAGCAGCAGTGATTGGAGAGACAGCCAATTATTATTACTGAAGATGATGCCAACCACGTTCAGTTCCCTCATAACGACCCTCTGGTCGTAGCAGTTCAGCTCGCTAATCGGAGGGTTAGGAGAGTGTTGATCGATAATGGGAGCTCGGTAAATCTTCTATTCCAGTTCACGCTGGAGAAGATGGGTTTGACTGTCGCCGAGTTGAAGGCGACCTCCATGATGCTGTATGGTTTTTTGGGAGAAGGATTAGCGGCTATAGGGACTATCGAACTGGTAATCACCTTAGGAGAATGACCTCAGACAGTCTCCAAACTCCTCGAGTTCGTGGTCATCGACTGCCCTGCTGCGTACAATGCTATTTTGGGCCGACCCATACTTATAGCTTTTGAGGCCATCACCTCCGTTCGCCACCTCGCGCTGAAATTCCCTTCCTCCTCGGGGATATGCATGGTCCGTGGTGATCAGCTCGCTACCAGGGAATGCTACAGCATTTCCATGAAGGGAAAATCGAAACCCGGGTAGCTAGCAATGGCCATTCAAGGTGGAGGAGAGGAATCTCAGGAACCTTTAACTGACCCTGAGATTGAAAAACCTCAGAGCGCCGAAGGGGAAAATATCGTCTTAACTGAGGATATTGACCCCCGAATAGGCGAGGATAAGTCCGAGCTCCAGGCTATTGAAGAGCTCGAGGAAGTAAACATCGACCCACAAAATCCTTCATGGATGGTCAAGCTCGGGAAAAACCTCTGTAGCAAGAGAAAAGCAGGGCTGATCAAGTTTCTGCAGGATAACCTGGATGTGTTTGCATGGTCACACGAGGACATGGTGGGAATCAGTCCAAATGTCATCATGCACACTCTTCATTTGGATAAGAGCGTTCTTGCAAAGTCCCAGAAGCAGAGGCGCCTAGGAACAACTCGGGCTGAGGCCTTAGAGGAAGAAGTAGCCTGGCTCAAGAAATGCGGCTTTATCCGTGAAGCCAAGTTTCCGATTTGGGTTGCCAACCCCGTGCTGGTCCCGAAGCCCAACGAGAAATGGAGGACCTGCATCGAATTCTCTGACCTGAATAAAGCCTGCCTCAAAGATTGTTTTCCCTTACCAAGGATTGACCAATTGGTGGATGCCACGGTGCAACACGAGCTCATGTCCTTTATGGACGCGTACTCAGGCTACAATCAGATCGCCATGAATCCGGCGGACCAGGAGCACACCAGCTTCATCACCCTGACTAACGTCTATTGTTACAAGGTCATGCCTTTCGGGCTAAAGAACGCCGGTGCGACATACCAGAGGTTAGTAAATAGAATGTTCGCCAACCAGATCAGAAAGAACATGGAAGTGTACGTTGACGACATGCTAGTCAAGTCAAAGACTGCTGATAACCATGTTTCCAACCTGGAAGAATGCTTCAAGATACTACGGGAGTACGGCATGAGGCTTAACCCTCAAAAGTGCACCTTTGGAGTCGCATCTGGAAAATTCCTGGGTTTCATCGTCAATACCTGAGGAATCAAGGCAAACCCCAACAAGATCAAGTCATTGCTCGAGCTTCCCTCACCCAGGTCGCGAAAAGATATCCAAGGCTTGACAGGAAGGGTGGCAGCCCTAAATCGGTTTATTTCAAAATCCACCGACAAGTGCCTGCCATTCTACAACCTGCTCTGAGGAAATAAGAAATTCGAATGGACAGAGGAGTGCGAAGGTGCTTTCCTCACCCTGAAGGCACATCTTGCCGAACCACCCGTATTGCCCAAACCAAAGGCAGGAGAGCCCCTTTTTCTCTACCTAGCTGTCACAGAGGATGCAGCTAGTGCCGTATTGGTCCGAGAAGAAGACCAGGTTCAGAAACCGGTCTACTACATCAGCAAGAGACTTCTCGGGGCTGAATCCCGATACCCATTGATGGAAAAATTGGCGTTCTGCCTTATCACGGCCTCCTGAAAGCTCAGGCCGTACTTCCAGTCCCACTCAATACAGGTCATGACCGATCAACCTTTAAGGCAGGTTTGGCAAAAACCTGAAGCATCGGGACACCTGTTAAAGTGGGCTATCGAACTCATTCAGTTCGAGATTTTGTACACCCCATGAACTGCTATAAAAAGTCAGGCCCTGGCCGATTTTGTGGCAGAATGCACAGGATTCCGAGAGGATCCTGCAGAAGACTCACCCCAGGTCACCTCGGCCCAGGCGTCGTGGAAGATCTTCGTGGATGGCTCATCCAATGAGAACGACTCCGGGGCTGGAATCATTTTGATATCCCCTGAGGGACATAGATTTCACTCAGCGCTGAGATTCGGATTCAAGGCCTCCAACAACGAGGCCGAATACGAAGCTTTGCTGGCCGGACTGAGAATAGCCCAGGAGCTGAAGGCGAGCTCCGTTCAGTGCTTCAGTGACTCCCAGCTCGTGGTAAACCAGGTGCTGGTGCGAATATCAGGCACGAGGAACCAAGATGACTGCTTACCTGGCAAAGGTAAAAGTCGAATTGTCCGCGTTTGGGCAAGGCTCAATCGAGCAGATACCTCGGGAGCAGAACGCTAACGCAGACACGCTTGCCAAGCTCACCACCTCTGGGGAGACGAAGGTTTTGGGGTTAGTACCGGTAGAGTTCTTGGAAAAACCAAGTATAGAAGAGGTCGGGGTGGAGGTCGAGATGATTGATGCCAGACCGACCTGAATGACTCCCATCCTCGAGTACCTCACCAAGGGGAAGTTACCCGAAGGACGTAATGACGCACGGCGGATACTGTACCAGGCTCCAAGGTATACGATGGTAGATGGGATACTGTACCGACGTGGGCACTCCCTACCTCTCCTACGATGTGTTCTTCTAGGCGAAGCAAAGGCCATCCTTCAGGAAGTGCATGAAGGTTTTTGCGGGGATCACGCTGGGGGGCAAAGCTTGGCCCTAAAGGTCTTGAGGCAAGGATATTACTGGCCCACTCTATCAAAGGACTCGATCTCGTATGTCAAGAAGTGCGACAAGTGCTAGCGATTCGCCACAGTTGCCCGAGCTCCCCCAGTCGAGCTGAAGATGATCTCTTCTCCATGGCCATTTGCAGTTTGGGGGATCGACTTGGTTGGCGCCCTCCCTACTGGAAAAGGCGGGGTCCGCTACGCCATGGTGGCCATTGACTACTTTACAAAGTGGGCTGAGGCAGAACCTTTGGCGACAATAACTTCCAAAAAAGTCCTCGACTTCGTGGTTAAGAGTATTATCTGCCGATTCGGGCTGCCCAAGAAAATCGTTTCCGACAATGGGACTCAGTTTGACAGCGACCTATTCACCAAATTTTGCGAAAGGTACGGGATTGTGAAAAGCTTCTCGTCCGTGGCCTATCCTCAGGCAAATGGCCAGGTCGAGGCCGTCAATAAGACCCTAAAGGCGAGCCTTAAGAAGAGACTAGACGAAGCAAAAGGGGTCTGGCCAGAATAGCTCCCCGAGGTTCTGTGGGCATACCGGACCTCGCATCGGACTCCCACGGGTCATACTCCTTTCTCCCTGACCTTTGGGAGTGAGGCAGTACTCCCCGTGGAGATTAAGGTACCTTTGCATAAAGTCCAGGCATATGACTAGGACTGCAACCACGAACTACTTTGTGCTTCCCTTGACTTGGTTGATGAAAGACGAGAAGATTCGCAACTTCAGCTCGCCCATTATCAGCAAAAAATCACTCGTTATTTCAACTCAAAAATCAAGAAGCGCGCCTTTAGCATTGGCGACCTGGTCCTCAGGAGAGTTTTTTTAGCTGGTAAGGATCCCAAAGATGGAGTATTGGGACCGAACTGGGAAGGGCCATATCAAATCATCGAGGTCATTAAAGAAGGAACTTACAAATTAGCTCGGCTCAATGGAGGGGCAGTCCCACGAACTTGGAACGCCATCCATTTGAAGAGATATTATCAATGACACCCTTGTAAGGCCTAAGGGCCATTTTTTATGTATTGAGCAATGAGAATTATCTTTTCGTTCATGATTGAATATATTTGCAAGTGTAATCTAAAGTAACCACGAAAGACCCTTTCCTAGTTACTTGGGGGGCATATGGTGCCTGGATATAACCAGGTCTCCTTAAAGGCTTAGATGTTAATTCAAATTGATTGATCGTTGCTTTTCTTAAAGAGCATGAGATATTGATAAAGGATTAACGCGAACTAAGCCCTACACTGGATATAACCATGTCATAAAACTTAGAAGTTGGTTCAAATTGATTGATCGGTGTTTTTCTTAAAAAGCACGAGATATTAGTCAAAGAATTAACACGAACTAAGTTTTCAAAATAATGTCCTGGATGTAACCAGGTTCTAAAACTTAGAAGTTGGTTCAAATTGATTGATCAGTGTTTTTCTTAAAAAGCACGAGATATTAGTCAAAGAATTAACACGAACTAAGTTTTCAAAATAATGTCCTGGATGTAACCAGGTTCTAAAACTTAGAAGTTGGTTCAAATTGATTGATCGGTGTTTTTCTTAAAAATTACAAGATATTAGTCAAAGAATTAACGCGAACTGAGTTTCTTAAAGCGAGGTCCGGGATGTGACCAGGACTTGTCTTAGGAACTTAAAAACTAAGACTTAAAATTTATAGACAAAAAGATGTAAATCGATTAAAAATAAAATTGATAAAGTTAAGTGTCTCGAGGTGAAAAACCTCATACAAGGTTACAAATTTTTTTTTTTGGTGCACATGAAAAAGAAGGAAAGGCTCTAGGCCCCTCCGGGCTGCTCGGTGGAGGTCACCGTCTCTCCCTCCTGCTCGGCCGCTGCGGAGGCTTCCCCGGTCTCAGAAGGTGCCTCTTACTGGAGGCGGGCTTTGAATCCTTCCCGAAGGACCTCCCAGTCCGCTCCTAAGAAGGAGAAGTCGCCGTCTGAGTTGAAGACCCAGCAATGATAGAGCATGTCCTCCATGGCGGAGCTGGAAGCTGCTTTCTCCGTTTCCAGGGCGACCTTAGCATCCTCGGCCCCAGTCTTCGCCGAATTTAGCTTAGCCAGTGCGGCGGCAAGGGCGGCCTCGGTCTCTTGAAGTTTAGGACGGGCTACCTCCAGCTGAGCCCGCGCAGCCGCCAGGGCATCCGTGGCTTCTTTTTCCTTCTGTTGGGCCGTCTGCAAGGAGGCCAGAGCAGTTTGATGGGCGGCCAAAATCGTTTGATTCTCGCCCCTCATGTCCTTGAGCCGGGCCTTGGACCTGGATATGCTCCGGTGAAGGGCCAAGACACTCTACAAAAACAAAGAGGCAACTGCCTTAGGTAAAAAAAAAAAAGAGAAAGAAAAGAGAAAAACATGGCAAGGCATGGTACTCAAAGATCATAAAAGGTTAAAGTCAGCTTACTGTCAGAGCCATTCCCAATGAAGAATCCATTACATTCTCCGGGCTCCGTGTTTCGATAGCCTGCAGGTCTTTCTCGATGGCGCGGTAGAAGTGGTCGACGGCGTAGCTCGCCGTCTCATACACCGTCCCCTGGAAGACGTCAGGAATCTTCTCCAAGGCCCGAGGATCCACGGGGATGCGCACCTCCGAGACTATAGCCATCATAGTCCCGGCCTCTGCCTCCATGTCCTGAGCAGGGGACAGAACTCGTGGAGGGGGCGGGGGCATCTTCTCCACTGGCGGAGGCGGAGGTACCTTGGCCTGGGCAGCAGGGCTCTGATCCTTCCCCTTGGTGGGGGATTTGGATGTTGTCCCGATGGCCTTCTTGGTCATCCGGAGCTTCTTCACCATGGGCCCGGAAGCCCCAGCGGAGGAGTTCCCTCCAGTGAACTTAGCTCGTAGGTTTCCGAGCTGAGACATCTCTTCTGTCAAAACAAAGATATTGTTAGTACACAAGTTAGCATTTATGCAAAAACAACAAAGATAAGGAGGAAAAAAATCCAAAATACATATATCGTAAAGGATCCTACCCCCCGAGCTAGGAGAGGAATCTATGGTCACGACCATCGGCCCCGGAGCTTCTGCTGGGGAATCTAAGTCAATGATTACGCGAGCTGGCTCGGGCTCTGGGTCCGAATTTGGCTCAGGACTAGACTCTTCTACATACTGCCTAAGACCTCGAGCTACGGTACCCTCCCGGAGTGATGGCCATGACCGAAGGTTGGTCCCATACTCCTCAAATAAGGCCGACCTAAAGGCTAGGGTGTTGTCTACGACTATGGTACCCCTAGGGCGACTACTTTTGTAATCCAACATGAGCCGGTCGACACAATGGAGTAGGGTTATATCAAGGTCTGGATCACTTCGATGGCGTTGGATGAGCTGTTTGGGATTGAACCTAGCTAGCCGGGGGTCTGCAGTGGCCCTATCTAAGTTCCTAAACAGATATGGGTTACCTTGGTCGGAGGGACCTGCAGTTGCTCCGGACCGGATCCTCTCCTCGTCCGTCCTTTGGGTGACCTCCAGCGCCCGCTTCCTCCTCACGAGAGGCACCTCGTCCTCCTCGTCCTCGCCCGCCGCAGCCTCCTCCTCGGGGATGGGCCTCATCTCGCGAGCTGGGGGAGGCTCCCGGGGTCTCCTCAGATTCAAAGTCTGGCCTGGGGAGATCAGCTTGCAGGTCATCATCGTCTTGTCTGTCACGAGCTGGCGATAGTCCTTTTCACTGGGGGCAAGCCCGCCAGTGTCTCGTACTGGCTCCTGAGGATCACAGACTTTTCTGTCCTCGCGAAGATGGCTGCAGAATTATTCTAAGTCAGAAATGGATACAGGGGGGAGCTAGCCGATACTTAACTTACGAGCTAAGGATGAAAGATACTTACGAGGACGGTTGAAGTAGTGCAGCTCGCAGTTGCGAAACCCCTTGGACATAAAGAACTGTCTTTGAAGTCGTTGGGGTGGCTGGGCAGCTCGATAACCGCATCCGTATTTGGAAACCGGGTTAAGTAATAGAACCCGTCGCCTCACCCCCGTTGCTCCGGGCTGGCCTTGAGGCAGAAAAAATATAAGATATCTGCCGGAGTGGGGACCTCCCAGTCCTGTTTCAAGAACAGATATCTCAATCCCGCCAACAAACGATAGGAGTTGGGGGGGAGCTGGAAAGGAGCCAACCTCACATAGTCGAGGAAGTCAGAGAAGTATTGATCCGGCGGGAGGAAAGCCCCAACCTTGAAGTGCTCATCGCTCCAGGCCGCGAACTCCTCGTCGAGCGGCGCGCAGCTCCGCTCACCTTCTGCGGGAGTTCGGGCGATCAGGGCGCCCCTCCCTAGTTCGATGTGTGGGAAAGGAATATCTTATTCACTTTCCCCTGGTCAGTGATCTTCGAGATGATCCTCTCGGCCTCGAAGAAAGCATCGGGCGCCACCTCGAGCTCCTGCTCCACGGCCGGCCCGAAGACAGGAATTGGGGAGTCTGTCATCACTTCTTTTCCCTTGGATTGTTGGGAGGACGAGCTGCCTACGATCCTCTTTGGAGCGTTCTTCTTGGGTCCCATCTGGTCGCCTAGCGTACAAAAGAAGAAATTTTCAGAAAAGGCGACCTAAGCATAAGGGAGAATCAAAAGGGGTGTTTCCTTTGCACGAGCTGAGGTAATCTCAGCCCGTGGAGAGTGAGACCACGCGGTTCTATGAACACGCGCCTGTGCTCCCAACAGATCCCCGATTACTCGGAATTCGTGTGTCAGGAGGGTCAGGATAGAAATTTTCCTTAGAAAGAAAGTTTCAGTAGGCAAGAAGTGCAAAACTGCCTGTGAAGCGTGTCCCCTAAGCTACCCGGTTTTGCACCCAAAGTACTGGATATTTTAAACAAGCATACCAAAAATCCTACCCAGAAAATTTCCCCAGAAAATGCACCCTATAAACCATGCTCCTAAATGGTTTTCTACTACAAGCGATATCCTAACCTAAAGGCTTTCTCCCTTCATACCCACAAAAAACCAACGGAACCTTGCATGCAGCTACAGGAATTATTTACCTAGGCTACAGTGAAAAAGAAATTCAAAACATGCATAGTCAGGAGACTTACAGAGTGTTTTGGTTGAGAAGAGGATGAAGGGGCCGTCTGGATTGGGACCTCGTCGGAGTAGTTGATACCAAAGCTTCAAGGGAGCCCTTGCACCTGAACTTCTGGAGTGTAAACGGTAGCCGGGAGAAAAAGAGGGTTTTTTAAGGGTGAGAAGAGAGAAGAAGAAAGAAAATTCTGAAAATTTTCAAATGAACGGGTGGCCCATGCGTAAGGTGGCCACCCCTTTTATATACATGAAAGGCCACGTGAGGAGGGCCGTTGGATTGCCCTAATGTGGGATCCAAGGCTCTCCACTCGAAAGGCGAAACGACGGCTGAGTATAGGCTAGGCCATTTAATGCGGTTCTCGGAAGACGTACCGTCACCAACCACGATGTTCCACGTATTCGGCACCTGCGTAAAAGGTGGAATGTGGAGAGTTCATGGAGAAGCCTAAAAGCCCCTACTGTGGCCCTACACGACGTCGTGTACCACGAGCAGGGGCTTGGGGGGCAAATGTACGCCCTGATTTTCCAACGGGTTATTAGCGAGCTGAGATACGGCCTAAATTATATCAGCCACGTGGATCCCCCATGACCAGAGCTGTTGTCGTCAGATCCTACCTCGTTAGCTCGGGGTATCCGAAGGTTCGCCAAGATTACTTAAGGACCGAGTCAAGACTGTGAAGGCCACAGGTCAAGGAGGTATCCAGCTCGTGGTACGAGCTGGAGTTGGAGTTGGAGGCTATGACCTTTTATAAAGTCAACCACACAAGGTAAACATGCATATATCAGACATCACGTGTCTGATATATCCCTGACTTCTCGTACACGCAGCATGAACGTGCGTATTCAGGCACCCACGATTGGGTTGGGCCGTGCGGCCCATTATCCCCCTTTACTATTGATTAGACCACACTTCATGTGTCAGGTTTTAGGAATTAATCATGAATGTCACAGAAATGACATGATAGGTAAGAAGGTCACGGGATGACCCCCCTTATCAACTCCCAGGTGCCCTCTCCTATAAATATGGAGACCCTGGGAGTTGCAAATGGTTGGATTCTATTGTGCAATGAAATACCCTGTAAAGAATACCAAGCATATAGCAATAATATTGGCTGGTGGAGTAGAAGGATTTTAACCTTTGAACCACCTAAAAAACGTAATTGTGTCACCAGTCCATTAAAAGATCATTCATCTATTTCGGTTCATAGTTAAGCACTAATCCCTTCCTCTTATTTTCTTAATTACCTGTTGGCGAAGAACCGCGTCAACAGTAACAAATTAATGTAATCTTCCTTGAGCCTATAAATAGAGAAAGATAGCTCAAGGAAGGGACTTTGGGCTTTCTAATTATTTGGGATTAGAGTTTTACGAGTGTATTAGAGCTATCATATTTTATATATTGTTTTGTTCTTCAGAGGTTGGTGAAACTCATTGAACCCTAGTTCTTTGATCACTCATTTGAAATATTATATCAATAACAACTCAAGTGGGCGTAGGTTATTACCAGATTCTGGGGCCGAACCACTATAAATTCTTGTGTGCTTTACTGTTTTTGTCATTATTCTCATCTCAACATTTCTGTCCACATCAAGCAATTTTGACTCCGTTTCAGTTGACCAAAATCAGGGTCAACAGAAATGATGCAATATTCCAAACCCTAGATGTTAATCAAGATCCAAATTCAAAGTATGAATGTAATTCTTGATAATCAAATAAACATGTTCATGATATGAGTGTTAATCTTGAATATAAGAAACTAATTGATTAAATGATGATTAGATGAACTTAGAAACATTTAATCATCAATACTAACAATAAAAACATAATAGAATGACACAATACAAGATTAGGGTTAGAGAGATACAACATTTGTATTTAGAGCAACTTGAATCTTCAAACTTGGGAAACTTATAAGACTTATACACAATAAGAATATTGTTGTCCGAAATCTATATTCCAAGTCTTCCCTTATTGCTTGTAGCTTCAACTGAGTAGAATGAGGTTTGAGGTTTAACAAGCCTTTAAAACTCATGCAAGTCAAGCAAAGCTTGATGAGTTTCTTGGAGAAAACTTTGGTCTTTAGAAAGATAGAGAGAGAGTTGAAAAGTGTGATCAAGGCTTTTCAACTCTAATAACCCATATATATAGTATATACATCATCATTATTCTAACCAATAGAATTAGAGCATTTAAAACACACCATTTGGAGCATTTTACGTAAACTGTATCGCACTAAAAGACCACCCAGGCGATACGTCGCCTACTAGCAGGTTATGCATCGCCTGCTAGGGCTTTTGAAGCCCTTTGCATTTTGGTGATGCTATGCCACTTGGGGGGGCACGCATCGCGACCCCCTCTGATTTGGACCCCTCCAATGGTCCTAAAATTGTTCCAAATGCTACCAAACTTTTTGGGAATGTGTTGGATACCTCATTGTATCACTTTAGACCCATAGAAGTCATTTTTAGATGCCTTCTACACAATCTCATGTTTTCACTTCTCTTTAAGTGAAAACCGTTAAGTGTTTTGCACCTTCAACGCGTAAACATTTTAACCATTATATTTAACCAATCTCAACAGTCTAGCGCGACTCCACCCATGCAACCCAGCTGCCCTCCGAGCCACCATCTTTGCTGCCCTCAGCTCCACAACCACCACGCAGCCCAGTTGCCTGTCCTATCACACCACCCAGCTCCGCCAACCGCAACCCAGTTCCAAGAGCTCGAAAAAGAAAATCGCCGCCCCTCTTTTCTCTCACTGTGACTATTTTGAAACCTCATAGGGTCGGGTTCTTCATCAGCCCAGCCCTGCGAATGGAGAAGTTGCAAGAAGAAGGGGAAGAAGAAGAAGGAAATAAGAGAGTCGGGGTTGGGACTGAGCTGCATTGGGTTGTGCGAGACAGGGCAAAGGATTGTGAATGGAGAAGTTGCAAGAAGAAGAAGAAGAAGAAGAAGAAGAAGAAGAAGAAGAGGAGGAATGAAAGAAGAAGTGTAACGCCCTGCTAATCAGGGTCCATTACCAGGTGTGTTTTAAAACCAGTGCTGGACTTGCTAACAAGTCATTTGGACTAAACATGTGATTAAGCCACTAAGGTTTGGGTATTAAAACTTTTGATCATCTCATAAACATTTCCATTAAGTTAAAAACAAGTTCTTTACATGGGATCCCAAAAACACCAGTTTAAAAACTAATTACAATACTCAGATTACACAATAAGCCGACCTAGGCTGCAAAGGCTGGGTTTAACCCTAGTTCCTCTGAGCATCTCGGTCGTGGTGGTCGAGCGGACTGCATATGTACATACCACTGCTAATGCCCTCCGACTCATGGCTGGTTGAGCTTCTCCTTACCTTTACCTACACCACAAAGCACCTGTGAGCCAGAAGACTCAGCAAGAAAACATAATCAACAATTCACGGAATAAAACAACCGTCAAACAGTAATAACTGAAGCCAGTACATTCATCAAACCCAAATGGAGACCATAGAGTCCCACAAGTGCATGTTGCACTTTCTTTCAAGTTGTTGGCATCTGAGCCAGTCAAGTGCATGTCGCACTCCCAGGGTGGCCCAGCCATGGTGGCCTGCACTCCACGTGCATTATGCCAATCTTAGCTTATAAACTAAGTTCTTTAAGCCCTTGACTTATAAGTCAAGCCACCACGTGCCTCCAACTTATAAGCTGAAGCCATGGGATTCTCAACTAATAAGGCGAGTCGCCATGAGTCCATTATATTCTCAACTAATAAGTTGATCCCCACTTAACACCCTAATAATACCCTAGTTTATAAACTAAGCTTCACAGTCATAACAGACAGTCACATGTTTCATATAGCATACTTATCAACAATCACAATGCATCATAATACATTCACATAGCAGTCATAAGCATAATCATAATTATGCACGTTACAATGTACCTAATATGATATTCACAAGCATAATTATAATCATGTTCATCACCTTGACTAAGCTTTAATCCGCATTCACATAACATGTGCAATTTTCTTACCCTTGGTCCGTATTCGAGTTACTAACGATGGCCCCTTTGTGTACGATCCCCGATTCAAGCCTTTAGTGTAAACCTAGTCACAATTGTAATAAGGAAATTCCATCAACAACAGGTAGATAAAAGCTTCCAGACCAAATCGTAGCATCCGGGACATCGAATTCCACTTAGCAAGGGAGTAGAATCGATCCCGAGCCCAAATGGTTAGGTTCCCAATCTAAAAATCCCATTTAAGCCAAAATTCCCCTTAAGGGTCGTGGCCCCTCACATCCGAGCCGCGGCCCGCCTCTAAATCCAGAGGCTTGGCCTCCTTGGAATCCAACGTGCGCCGCGGCCCGCCCCTGCCTCCGAGCCCTGCTGGCTTGAAATTCCCTTCGCAGGTCGCGACTCACCATAAAAGAGCCGCGGCGCACCCCCATGAACCCAGAAATTTCTGGGTTTTTCTTCAACCGAACCCAGCCAAAACTTAACCAAATCCGTCCCACACCTCCAATTCAATTCCCACAACATATATACTCACCAATAAAACTCAACTAATTATCACAGTAAAGCTCATCAAACTTACCAAACCCAACCTCTCAATTACCAAGCATGCATAGACATCCTTACTCTAAATATTCAGCAAACTAACCAAATAATTTCAGTTCAGAATTCTTACCTCAGCTGTGATGAAACACTTGAGCCTAGCCTCTGTTTTTCTCCAAGCCTAATACCTTGATTTCCCAAGCTTTCCTCTTCAATTTTCCAAAAACTACTCAAACCCCCATGGAGCATAAAGAGAACGTAAGAGAGAAAGAGAGGGTTGCTGAAGTCTTTTCTTTTTAATTCCCTGTAATTTCTCAAACCTTCTCAACATAATTCAGCTAACCAAGTCCTAAACCCCAAGTGGAATTGACTAATTTACCCCTTGCCTTGAGCCTATTCAACAAGTGCTCACAAGGGCAATTTTGTCCTTTGCCTTAAATCCCACTATTCACAATTTGCATCCTATTATTCCCACTACTTCCAAGATTCTCACACAATTACCAATAAATTCCCATTACCCACTAATTCCCGGTAATGTACTAAATTACTAGAATACCCCTAGGCTCACCCTGAACTGGGTATTAAGACCCCGTTGTGACTTTCCCACTAACTTGCTCATCGGGATCGCCTCTCGCCGAGTAACCCAAATATATCCACATAATAATGTGGTCTCAATCACACAAACACATATTTAATATCTCTAACATACAAGCATGATTATATTATAATATAATTCACATAATAACTCAATTATTGCCTCCCGGCCCCCTAATCCAGACACTAAACCCTATTAGGAAATTTGGGATGTTACAAGAAGAACGGAAGAAAGAGAGAAAATTTAGGATTTAGTTTTTAATTTTATTTCAGATTTATAATTAATATTAATTTTTTTTGTTTTCAATATATATTTTTAGTTTGTAATATTTTTTAAGTAATTCTTTTAATTTTAATTAATATATTTTAAATCAAAATGATTTTTTTTTAATTTAAAATAATTAAAAAAAATTATGATGTAGCATTGGTATTTAATATGTGGCCCAATAAATTATAGACACGTGTATTTCATTGGTAGTTAACAATCACAATAAATGAAGATCTTAGATTCGTGGATTGAGAAGTTTGATTGAAAAAAAAAATTAAGGATTAAATGTATAAGAATGTAAAGATAATAATTACTTAAGTAAGAATGAAGAAAGATTGATAAATAGCTGGCCACGACATCCATACCATAATTCTAGGGGGTGATTTTCTTAATTGATAGTATATGTATGGACCACAAGAAAAATAATTACATAAATATACCCCGTCACAATTATTATAATTACTTATGTGATATACAGAGTGGAAGAAAAATAAACGAATATGATGGTTGACCATAACAAAATTATATATTTTACATCTATATCTTTGCTTAAATATTTATTCGCTTACCTAGTTTTAATAGTATTAAATATTTTCCCGACAAAAAAAAAATAGTATTATATACTACAAGAAAAAAAAAACTCATTTAAACACAATTTAATTAAAAAAACTCATTTTTAGTTAAAATTAATAATAATAATAAAATAACAATGCATTCTATTTATTTACTTAGTTCTTTTATATTTTCTTGAAATCTTAAAATATATTTCAAAAATATATTTATTATTTCACCTTTTGAAGAAATTAATTATTTTAAAATAAAGATAAATAAATATTTAAATATTTTTGTAAAAATAAATAATTAGTTCAAAATGCTTTCATAATAAAATATTAAAATATACAGTTATTTATTCATTATTTGTTTAAGCACATTATTTTATTTTCTAAAAAAAGTAAATTAATTATTTTTAAGAATAATTAATTTATTCAAACAATTTAAAAACAAATGTTATCTCAAAAGGTTAAATAGTATAAATATTGGGTAAGACTACGATGCACGCAGTTGGTGAGTTATTTTCTATACCTCAATAAATTTTTTTTATAATTTTTTTATATGATAGTGTACATTGTAGTTATTTAAGACATCATCTAAATTTTCATGAAATTTTGAATAATTTATAGTGAAAATAAAGTTCAAACAATTAAATTTTACACCTGTATACAAAAAAAATAAGTACGAGTGCAACAGACTGTTTGACCTTTATTTTCGGCACTATAAATTATTAAGAATTTATTGAAAAATTTTAGGATGTCTTAAATGACTACAATATATATCGTTATATAAAAAAATTAGAAAAAAATTATCAAGTTGTAAAAAATACAAACTAGTTGCACCGTTGCAGCAAAAAAAGTCGTTGCATCGTAGTCTTTCCCTAAATATATTTTGAAAATTATGTGTTATTAAAAAAAAATTATAAAAATAATTTTGAGTAATTAAATGAAAAGTATTATTATCTTATTAAATTTAATTTTAACTAAAAATAAATCATATTATTGTGGTATTTTGTATTATTCGGTAAAATATAAATGTGTAATTAGTATTATTCAAACTACAACACAAAATAAAATAGTATATACCCTCAATCTAAATAAAAACGCAATTAAATAACTTATGTTATATTGTGGATAATGTTTTTTTTTTAAATAAATATATATTGGCCAAAAAATAGTTAGTCAAACTACTATAACCTAACATTAACCTAAAAAAAACTATATACAAATTAGAAATCAAATTTTTTTTTTGACAAATTAGACTTCAAAATTTAATTCCTTAAGAAAAAGAAGACACTTTTTCCCATTATAGATTGCTATAAAAGTTGAGTCATGTTAGACAGTTAGGTATTGTTTGGTATGATGTTTGAATTTATAAGAGTAGAGTTAGAAGAGTTTACATTAAGATAATGTGAAGTGTTGAAAGTGGTTAAAATTACCCTCAAATCAAGCTAAAAAATATGACTCACTTAAAAATAAAAACTCACAAATCATTAAAAATAAATTTAATATTCTCATTTTCACCAAACCAAACAAAGCCTCCATACCAAACACCTAATAATTTTTAATTGGGTTCATGTCAATTTTAAATTATTTGATTATAATTAAATATTATTATGTATGAACAATATATACAACTTTTGTGTGTCTCTATCATTAGTCATCAAAATTTGTCTTAAAAAGCTTGAAAATTGTAACAAAAAAGAAAATATCTAAATATTTTAGAAACAAAAAATGTCTCAACCAAGCAAGAAGTTAATCTTAATCTGGGAAGGCAAGCAAGAGCATAGCCACTAAAGAATGGCCACGTAGGCAAAGGGACAAAAACGGTACGTTTTGAAGGCTAAAAAAATTCCAAAATGAATATAATATATAAATAAAAACACTCCAAGCAAGGGCACCGAATGGTGGTGGTTGAAGATCCCATTTCCAGTCTATGTCCTAAACCATCACATTATTGTGTCCTAAAACAATCTATTATTTTTATGGATAATTATATGAAAATAATACAAAGTAAGTTGGAAAGTGTAAGAAGCCAGAATTTGTGTTACACCGCATTGCACGTTACGTCTTCCTCGCTTATAAAATATCACTATTTGTTTTCGCACTTAAATTTTGACTCCACAGCTTCACACCTCTCTCTCTTTCTCTCAACTCCATACAGCTTTGACCCACTTGCAGTTTCAAGCCTGAATCTTTCTCACCAAGTGAGATTTTTTCTTCTTTCATATGGCCTTTCGTTTGGTTCCTTAGATGATTAAATTGTTGTTTTTCTTTTTTATTTATAATTCATTATTGGTATTTCGTTGATTGGTTTCTTAGAAAATGAAAAGAATATGTCAAAGAATAATATTTTGAGACTGGATTAAGGACAACCTTTTTTCACTTCACTCTTCTGAAGAAGAGAAATTTTGTATATTTATGTTCTCAGGGATTATTATAAAGGTTTGCATTCGTATATGTCATTCAATTCCAACAGTACTCATGTTCAGAGATTTTTATATTGGTTATAATCTTTGGTTTAGGGTCCTTAAGATTACAAAAAATCAGTTACTTCTGGTTAAATCGAAATTGAATGTTCTTAAATTAAGAAGAGAAAGTTAATTTGGGTCTTGCTTTGTAATATTGTCTTTGGCAGGTGGTTGCATACTTGCGTAGAATAAATGGCAACAGTACTGGCTTCGCACAGCTACTGTTGCCATAATGCAGAGTTGGTAAATCAAGACAGTCTTAGTTTCTCGACTTCGGTTTCAGTTCAAAAGTTATCAAACTACGGGAGAGAGAGATGTAATCTACCTCGTACTGATCAATATTTAAGGTTTCAAGTGCAAATGCAACAGACTGAATTGCCATCGAAATCTGGTGTCAATGGAAGAGCAACTGTAAAGATGGTACCAGCAAGTGAGGTAATGAAAAGACAAACGCAAGTGGAGAAAGTGAATGGTGTGAAAAATAAAGTAGGGAAGGTGAATGGTGCAGTTGTTGATGGAGCTAGTTTAGTTAAAAGCAATAGGATATCAACCCTTGTTAATAACACACCAAAATCAAAACCCTCTAAAGAACTTCCACCATTGGAGATGCCAAGGGTTTTGCCCACAGATGAAGGCTTCAGTTGGGCTGATGAGAACTACAACGCCTGGCAGAGGAATATAGATGTCTGGTCCTTTGTAGTCTCATTTCGTGTTCGTCTTCTTTTGGACAATGCGAAATGGGCATATGTCGGAGGCTTCACAGAAGAGAAGCAGGTGAGTCTTGGGGCTAGTTTGTGTACATGTTCATTTGCTGAATGTTTGACTCGTTTGAGTTTTGTGTCCCATTGCCCCAGATGTGCTACTGTCCTAAGCCTAGTTGCAACTTTGTATTTCTTGGTCTGCCTTGAGTGTTTATGGGAATTTTTTCATTCAGAAAAACAGAAGGCAAAAGACTGCCTCATGGCTTCGAGAACGTGTGCTGCAGCTTGGACCTACTTTTATCAAACTTGGACAGTTATCTTCAACAAGGTCGGATCTATTCCCACGTGAATTCGTGGATGAGCTTGCCAAGTTGCAGGTAAATATTAGATTCCATTGCAGTGCCTCAGATGACATCTAAGATTGAAGTTAGTTTTGGTACACTTCAACTTACTAATCGAGTTTCTCTTATTGAATTTTTGCAACTCTCTTTTGATATAATTCAGGATAGAGTTCCAGCCTTCTCACCAGAGAAAGCGAGACGTTTTATTGAGAACGAACTGGGAGCTCCCATTCATATATTGTTCAAGGAATTTGAGGACCAACCTATTGCTGCTGCCAGTTTGGGTCAGGTACTTGTTATGATTGAAATATTTGAATTTTCTGATGGATACCAAATTTAGTTTGAAAGCAATGTTTAGAGAAACATAGATGGTCAATATGTTCTCTAAATTTCTTAAGCACAAGGCAGGAATGTTTAAATGATGAATAAAGAAGCTATGAGTTACATACTGTTCTCCATTTTCTAGATTCACTTTTCCAGTTATTAATTCTTTTTTATGTGAGATAGGTCCATCGCGCTATCCTGCATAATGGAGAGAAAGTAGTTATAAAAGTTCAGAGGCCTGGTCTCAAGAAACTTTTCGATATTGATCTAAGTAAGCAATGTACTTTTATTTATTTTTATTTTTTCCAGAATAAGGATATTCAGCTTGCTAGTAGTTATAAGTACCTGTTATAGTTGCTTGTCTTGCTCATCAATCCTGACTGCTGTTCTTTTAGCATCTATTCATTCTAGTGTAGTTTATGTAAGTTGTAGCATAACTTTTATATATAGCTAGCACACTTGGTGCACATGATGAATCTGAAACAAATAGGTCCCAGGTTAGAAACTGAGACTTCTACTTTATCCCTTCTTCCCCTCACCACTGAGCTAGCCTCAGTGGCTTAGTTGCCGCATAAGTAAAACATACATTCTTTTTTGGAAAGAGCATAACATAAATGTATATAATTGATGAGAAGTGGAACTGACAAATTCACTCATTGTGTATAGTATAATTCATGTTTTATAAGATAGACTTGTTTATATGTAGTAGCCTCCACAAGAGGGAATAGTATAATATTAAGAAACCGGTCACAAGCAAGATATTGGTAAGTGATAAATTTAAATGTGAATTGATACCATCAATTTTTAGGTAAGTGAAACATTGTTCTGATCTCAAAAATAAAAATATAGACATAATATGTGGTTGTTATATGCATATGAGGTTATTAATTGAAATTCAGCAATTTTAGTCGCATCTTATGTCTTCCTGCTCTTCCATCCAGGAAATTTGAAGCTAATTGCTGAGTACTTTCAGAGAAGTGAAACTTTTGGTGGTCCAAGTAGAGATTGGATTGGTATATATGAAGAATGTTCAACGTATGCTGTCACCTTTATGTTTCATTCTGTTTCAATTTTTTTTCTTTACCTTTTAGGTTTAACGCACAATGCAATGATAAAAAAAAAGTTAGTACATACATGCACGTACGTATTTTTATTCCTTTACATTGACTGCAGGATTTTGTACCAAGAAATCGATTATATAAATGAAGGAAAAAATGCTGATAGATTTCGCAGAGATTTTCGGAATATAAAGTGGGTCCGAGTACCTGTATGTTTCTTTCTATACAACTATCAGAGAACTGATCTAGTGATCGTTGTTCTTGTTTTTTTTTCATATATTTTTAATATGAAGAGTTTTTATTTTGTTGGAGGAAGAAGACAGTTGTTTCTGAACTGTCAAGCTTCAAATTTAAAATAACAAAATGTTTTCCTCCTTATAGTTGGTCTTTTGGGATTACACTGCCACAAAGGTGCTGACCCTGGAGTATGTACCAGGTTTCATCCTATACTGACGTATCTGTTTTGCTTCAACACTGTTTAACTATCATTTTACAAGCTTTAGCGTTTCATTCTATGTTGGTAACTAACATGTCAATGCTGTGGTGGCAGGCATTAAAATAAATGACCTGAATTTGCTAGATTTGCGGGGTTACAGTCGTTCCAGAATTTCATCACATGCAATTGAAGCATACTTGATTCAGGTAATCAATTCTTTCTCTTTGATTCATATTAATTGTTATTATTCAGAATTATTTTATGGCTAAAACTATTTTTCGCTACTCTTTTTACTAGACTAGATTATCATTTGGAAAGCAAAACTTATCTGAGACAAATATGCCACTGATTCACTTGTCATTCAGATCCTAAAAACGGGTTTCTTTCATGCTGATCCTCACCCTGGAAATCTTGCTATTGACTTGGATGAAGCAATTATATACTATGATTTTGGTATGATGGGAGAGATCAAAACATTCACAAGGGAGAGATTACTTGACCTTTTTTATGCTGTTTATGAGAAAGATGCAAAGAAGGTATTCATCTGTTCTTTAAAGCCTGTCCGATATTCTCCTCGCTTACTAACTGATTGAACTTTGAAACCATTTTCAAAGAGAACCCCCCCTCTTTTTTTTTTCTCTTCAGTGTTATAATTGGTTATCACCACATTTAGACAATGTTTTGATGTAATGACATTTCCTTTCATGTTATTCAACAATTTGCACGAATCAGATGTATGAACCACTAACTAAAAAGTTGAACTATGTAATCTTGCTTTGCACTGAACTTAACCTGACTAATGCCACCTACCAGGTTATGGGGAGTCTGATAGATCTTGGAGCACTCCAGCCGACCGGAGATCTGTCACCAGTACGTCTTTTGCCTGTTCCCATCAACTTTTTTTAAAAAAGAAAGGAGCTCTTACTGCATCATCGAGATGCATATACAAAGTTCTTGTTTGGTACATCCTTCAAGTTATTCTGATTCTATTTCAGGTAAGAAGATCTGTGCAATATTTTTTGGACAACTTGTTGAGTCAGACACCAGATCAGCAACAAACTTTGAGTGCAATTGGTGAGGTATGAAAATTAAAAACACTTGAACACAGTATAACATATGACTTGGACTGTATTAAGTACAAAAATTCATGACAACAATACGGTATTCAATTAGATGCTTCTTTTCTGCTGAGGAATAGATTCAGTGAGAGACCAGGAGAAAACCAAACTTGAATATTTTTGGTTTTTGGAAAAAAGGCTTGGGGGTAAAATACAGCTGGTTGAGCCATGATTGTAGAATGGAACCACAGAAGAACCTGTCATCATTTTATCAAGGAATTCGTCTCTTGGCTACTTTATATAATTGTTTATCACTGTTTTGCTTCACTTTAGACAACCGGATACATGTTCTTCGATTTGAAGTGTTGATTTCCTTATGGCAGGATTTATTTGCAATTGCACAAGATCAACCTTTCAGATTTCCATCCACGTTTACATTCGTTATCAGAGCCTTTTCTACACTGGAAGGTTGATCTTCTCTCTCTCTCTCCACACACACACACATCAAATGTGCTTGTGTCTGCACTGAACATGAATAAAAAAGATGTGAAGACATACCATTCTAATTAACCGAGTTATTGTTGTGATTTTGATAGGCATAGGCTACATTCTTGATCCAGATTTTTCCTTTGTGAAGATTGCTGCACCTTATGCCCAGGTTCTACTTTTTCTAAACAATAATAAAATTATAATCTTAAAAGTTTTTCCTTTGCACTAATACAATACTCAATGAACAGGAGCTTTTAGATTTGAAACAGAAGCGGCCATCAGGGACGCAACTTGTACAGGGAATAAGGAAACAAGCAGATGATGTATTGCATCTAACTTGACTCTTCATTGCTTTAGTTTCATTCATGTTGATGATTCATTATTAGTATTAACAGCATTCATTTACAATGCTTTCAGGCAAGAAGCTACACCATGTCCATGCCATACAGAGTTCAACGAATTGAAGAGTTTGTGGATCAACTAGACTCGGGAGATTTGAAACTTCGCGTTCGGGTTCTTGAGGTATTTTCTTTCTTTCTTTAAAATCTAATCATTCATTTCAGGATTTGTTCAAATTTCTAGTGATAGTTAATCTGTGTTCTTTGAAAAGTAAACATATTTTTGTGAAGAAAAAACTAAGAATCCATGCACAATTTGCAGTCGGAGAGAGCAGCGAGAAAGGCAACAATACTACAAATGGCAACAATATATACAGTCATTGGAGGTACCTTGCTAAACCTTGGGATGACTTTGAGCAGTCAAGGCAGTCAAGTTTTTGCAAATGGATCATTCATTGGTGCAGGTGACATGTTAACACTCTAACCACTTTCAAAGTTACACTTAAAGAGGAAGAAGATATCATGCTTAAACCTGATGATTTTTTTTACCCATTGTGCAGGAGTCTTTCTGGCATTGTTTGGTAGGTCCATGCAACGGGTGAAGAAACTAGATAAATTCGAGAAGATGATATGATATGATCACTCACCATGCAACTCAAATCCATTTTATTATAATGATTCTTCATCAAACACCCACATAATTATATACATACGTGTGTGTTCCGATTCTTTTACTTGTATTTATTTAACTCATGTAATTTCATACAGATTACTGATTACAGAAGAAGATGAAGCTTTCCAATGAATTGGGAGCTGATGGATTGTACTAAAATGAAATATTCTTAGTGTTTATACACCAAAAAAAATAATGATAATAATACAAAAATTCATGGGGGTTTAGTTTCTGGCACGTTTTAGTTTCTTTCATTTTTTTAATAAATATATAATCTGTCTTCTTACTGAAAGTACAATTTTTAGGAGACAATAAAACTCTAGCACTTGTTAAGTGAGCCCCACGAAGAAATGAAATCCAAACTTTATGAACATAAATCCAGTGGATCTTTCTCTTCCTCTTTTCAAATTATTAATTTTTGGAATAGGTAATGGGAATCTTGGCCGGACATAATAAACAAGAGACACCTGTCTACTGCAGTTGGTTACATTAATGCCAGGTTATGGCTGAGAAGCTTCAATAATGATGTATCCTCAACACAATCAATATCCAAACATACATTACAGTTGAATTAAAGAATCCATCAACTTTAATACAGAAAACATAAAATTTAAACTGTAAAAATCCAGGTCAATAGTAATATAAGATTGGCTGATGGCTGACTTGAAAAAAGAAGGAAAAGATAATCAGTACACTGACATAAATCAAGATTGACTGAAAGACTTGGATATCTCTGCTAGAATATAGCACTTCAGTTTGTCACCATCATCCGTTCACTAGAACATATTTACACATACGAGTAATAAAATACATGAACATGACAGCCGAAATTGAGCTTCTAAATCCATTGTAGTTCAGAAAACAAGAGCAGCCTCCGGTAGAATGTCTATAATCAGATCAGGCAGGTCAAGTATAAAGAACAAAAGATGAGGGAAAAAAACTGAAGAGGCAAAAATATCAACTTTTAAACTAATTTTACTTCTCGGAGTCTACAGAATGGAAAGCATAAAATCCTATGGAAATTTTAATACAAGTCTAATTTCCCACTGGAGTTCGATAGGCAAGAAAATTTTGTTGTCGGCAGTAGAGGTCATTATTGTATTCTGCAATGTTATACGAGTCTGAAGAAGGCAGACCATTTTTGGATCTCTTCCTGAAATTCTCAAACGGATTCATCAATTGATACAAGCAGCATACTCTACAAGTCTGCCTTCTTCGGGCAAATTTTGGGCATCTTTCCCAAATTCTCAGATGGAACATGATTGAGATGAAAAGCAATTAGTCCCTGCACGCACACAAATTCAGAATGTATTCATAACCACTTTACAAACTAGATAAGTAACTACATTTTTAACCGAGATTATATAAATGATATAAGAAACCGATTATTGAGCTAAGTGTTGTTAAATGCGCACAACAAATAGAAGAAACTCAAACAAACACGTGATTTGTTTGAAATAGGATTGATCTTATTTGCGGCAAGATTTTCCAGAAGAGAGTTTTTTTTTTAGGAAATTGGGGTTCTCTCCTAATCCCACATTATTTTAGAAACATAAAACTAGAACAATTATTATGTTGGTACCCAGGAGGAATTCGAACTTTAGACCTAGTGGAAGCACACCATATGCTTTACCATTTAAGCTAGCTACCCCATTTGAGACAGGATTGATCCTATGAAAACATCTACAGGAATAAGATGCATAACATTCAAACTTGACACATCCACTATCATTTCTTCTTAATAATTCCAACAGATAAAATAACACTGGAAGAATTTTGCAGACTCGCAACATTGCAATAACATACTGATCCTACCAAGGCTGACTTAAACATAGACTCATCAAGAAACTTAAACATAGAATTTTGCAGACTCGCAACATTGCAATAACATACTGATCCTACCAAGGCTGACTTAAACATAGACTCATCAAGAAATTTAATAGAGTGGCTTCACAGACAGAACACAAAGCCAATCACCAAAAGTAGCATATAACGACATATTAAACCAATAGTTTGGAAGTATAAGTTCAAGAAAAAATGACACCGATGAGAACAAAAGACGCCAGAGCAAATTTACAACGCTAAAGAGCAGTATCTTAGATGGAGTCAACAAACAAAGTTAAAACATTTACAAAATGAACCAGCACACAAACAAAGGAATTCACCTAAAAAGTATATATAAATAAATGTATATTATAAAATATACTAGAAAACAACAATATGCATGGATAGATCATCAATTATAAAAATAGATTACACAGAGTGCAAGGCAGGATTTTTCACTCACCAGTACTTGATCAAGCCATCCCAGCCACATGTTGCTACTTTACTTTGTTCCAACGGATGCCACTCAGATCCAATGCATACACCCTCATGACACTTGAGAGTTCTGAATACTTTGCAAGTCTTCCAGTCCCAGAACCAGCATTTACCCTCCCCATCTCCAGACATAACGAAACGTCCATCAGGTGAGAAATTGACTTGGCAAGCGTAACCAGCAACAACGTGCCCGGCAAACCTCTTTTTCTTATTAAGCTGAAACTTCTCCCTAGTGCTGTAAATAAGAATCTGATTGTCCATACTCTGCGCAGCAAGCCAATTTGAGTTCGGGTGAAGCGAAATTGATGGCATAGAGTGCATATGAGGCTCACTAATATACTTGATAACTACAGGAATCCCAAACTCCCAAACACGAAGCGACTTGTCATCGCTGGAAGTTACAAACCTTCGATTATTATCAACAAATGTAATGGTATTCACAGCTCCTAAATGCTGATCATACTCTTGCGTAATCTGTCCCGTACTCATATCCCACTGAACAATCTTCTTATCACTCATCCCAGCCAATAAAATATTCTGCTTATCTTCATCCGGGTTAAGCTTAACAACATAAGGAACCTTCCCAGTTGAGAATGTTGATATGACTTGCCCAGTTTCCGTGTCCCAGTACTTGATATTCTTATCATAACCGGCACTCAAAAACTTAGTCCCGTCATTTGAAAAACAAATATCACGAACGGCTTTCGAATGGCCCATATAAGTTCTCATACACTTGCCAGTATTAAAAACATCCCAAATCTTTATCTTGGTATCCATCCCAGCAGACAGAATCAAATGACCATATTTGGGGAAGAATCTTATAGCAGAAACACCCTTGGTATGTCCACTCCAAGTATGAACTAACCTCTTTGGTATATAACAATGATCGTTTGTGGCCTTCGCATCCTTCGGAGGCGCGATCCAAGACCTACCCTGATAATCCTTTTCTTCCTTTCCATGGAAAGTGGTCTTATCAGCAACAACCTCTCCTTTATCTCCACCAGATTTCTCCTCACCTTTCTTCTTCGCATATTCTTCGGCGTACTTCTTCTGCTCTTCCGTTAACTCAGACGGCAGACCCTCCTTCTTACCAGCCCACGGACTCTTCCTATTCTTCATCAACCAAGCATCAGTCGCAGGGTTTTCGACTTCGCTCACGTCAACACCAGCTTCCTCATCCTCATTCTCATTCTCAGTCGATTCCTTCTTTTTCTCCATCTTTCTTCTCTTCTGCTCATGTTGCGGAATGTTGTATACCGAAATGGCGTCGTTCTTCTGAAGGGCATCAAAATCACCAACGTAATTGTACCCAGCAGCTGCAGAAGGGTCGGCAGCGTAGCCATACTTGTGGAAAGTATTGTACTGTTCGTCGAACACAAAGGGCTCAATAGAAGCGTCCTCGACGAAGCCCAGCTTGTGATTTCGCATACCTTGAGCGATACCGTCCTTGGCGTAAGGGTGAGATGGGCCATAGATGGGAGCCCAGAGCTGGTCGTAGGTGGGATTGAAGGCGACCGCGTGCTGAGTGGGATCGATAGGTTTGGAAAGGGCCTTATGGCCATTGGTGCCACTGACAGTGAGAGCAAGCATGGTGTCGTCGACCTTGGGGGCGGCGGACTTGGAGGTGAGGAGGCGAGGTGGCGAAGAGTCAGGGGACGATGAATTGGAGGTAGTAGGGTTTGGGTTTTGGGGCTCTGGATCGTCCAATTCGTCGTCGTTTTGGTCCTGGTAGTTTCGAAGGAGATCCATGGTGAAGATAAATTTTAGACGAATGAGAAGGGAGAGATAATTATGTACGTTAGGGTTTCTGGGTTTGAAATTTTGGGGCAACTCGGCGATCTGTGATTTTCGGGTTTATGGGTTTTAGATTAAGGAAGATGGTGTGGTTAGGCGGGATGTTGTGTAGACTTTAGCTCTTTTAGCTCCCTTAAAAAATAATACAAATTTAGCTCTTTTAAGTAGTTTTACACAAATTTTCTTCTTCATTTTGATATGTACACAAAAATATGTAACAAAATATTACTTATAGAATATATAAAAAACAGTTACACATCAGTAGTCTTCAATCATCAAGAGCTATAAATAGAACCTAACCCCTTTGACAATGGGATTGGGATATTCATTTTATACTCAGACTATTAAGCAATATACGAGTTTTTGCTCCATTGTTGTTCTGCACTTTTTTTATCTCCAAGTTCTTTCTAAGTTGTTTTCATACTAAGCTTTGAGTTTTTCGACCTAACGTCGTTGACAAGTTCTCACCGTCAACAGTTTGGCGTCGTCTCTGGAAAGGACAAAGATAAAGTTACTGCCCTTCCATTGTTTCCGACGAGGAAAGATGCCAAGGCGATCAAGACGCCTGTGTACAAGATGTGGAGATCCACATGGACGGAGATCAGCTGAGGGCCTCCATGAGAGATTGTAACGCCATACTAATCTAGGACCGTTACAACGTGTGTTTAAAATGGTTCTGGACTCGCTAAGCGAGTCATTTGGAATTAAAAGTGTGATTAAAGTAACTAATGGTTCATGTGTTAAAAAAATTGGTCAAAGAAGTAAACATTTTCATTAAATGTTTCAGTCTATAAATGGGATCCCAAAATAGAAGTTTAAAGTTTATTTACAATTCAAAAGATTACAAAATAAGTCGGCCTAAGCGGCAAAATATTGTCCAACCCTAGTTCCTCCGTGATACACTAGCAGTGGTGGTTGAGCAGACTGCATATGTACATGCCGCCCCTAAAGCTCTCCAACTCATGGCTGGTCCAGCTTCTCCTTATCCCTACCTGCACCGCATAACACCTGTGAGCCAAGGCTTAACAAGAAAACTTAATTAACCAGATTCAGATAGACAACAGAACATAAGTAGCATGCTTAGCAGTAATAACTGTCCTCAAGCAGACACATTACCCAGTTATACGACCATGGAGTCACACAATTGCATACCGCACTTCCATTTATTCAAGTGGCATCCATGCCAGACAAGTGCGTACCGCACTCCTAGGTTGGCCTAGCCATAGCAGCCTGTGTTCCACACGCGTAATGCTGACCACAACTCATAAGTTGAGCTTTCAAATCAGATACAATCAAACAGATAATTCACATAACACATTCATTTATGCTTAAACAGATATTTCAGAGACATGATTATAATCATATATCATAACCGGGGCTCAAGCCCTAATCACAACCAGGCTGCAATTTTCTTACCTTAGATCCTATGTGAACGGTGAAACGACCACGAGCGTGATCCTTGTCCCGAGCCTTGCTGAAACCCTAGTCACAACATAAATATATATTCATCAGGAACGAACCCCAGATCCTGAGTTCCAATCCAAACCTTAACTCTTAGAACCATTGTTCCCAGGTAACAGGCTACTAAAAACGTTCCCCGTGCCCCCAAGTGGGCCCCCAAAAGAGATTCCCAAGCCTCTTAACCTCATTCCTAAAATTTAGAAAAACAGCTTTTCGGAGCACCTGGCACGGTCGCGCCCACATAAATTTTGGGCTTTCCAGGGCACTGGTGCGGTCGCACCCCTAGTCTCGAAACCCAAATCCCAATTAAAATTCCACCTTTTTGGGGACACTAGCGCAGTCGCGCTACAACCTAGCGCAGTCACGCTAGGTCGCTAGGAACCCAAAAACTACCTAGAAACATAATGTTCTTCCCCAAACTTCCCAACTCGCGATTTCTTGGAAAATTAGACCAAATTTCGACCTAAACAGTCGTTTCCAGCAGGATTTTGACCATAAAACACACTACATAGCTCAGATAGACTATACCCTGTTAGGAAACTTATACATGATCTTTATTTATTTTCATGTAGATCTAATATTAAACAAGTTAATATGAGACAACCTAGAACATGTTTCTAAAATTGAATTCAAAGAGAAATAATGATAAGAATACTTACATTATACGCAGCGGAATAATAGAGTCCTTCCTTCAGTTTCTCTAACCCTTGTATCCTTTTTGTCGCAGAGTATTACCAAGAAATTGAAGAGATCTTCAATTTTTTTTATAGCCATCCAAAGTATCCTTAGAATCACCTAGACTAGAGTGAGAAATTCTCAGCACATGAGATAGATACAAAGAGAAGAAGAGAAAAGAACAATAAGGCTTAGAAAAGGACTTATGTTTAGAGAGAATCTAAAACCTATCAGAAACTTGTGTTTCAACTTGTGACTTGACTTGTATTTTCAACTCTCTCTTAACATTCCTTTTGTAGACTCAATTATGTCATTTATTTAATTAAAAAATTAATAAAATAATAGTCAATTGACAGCCCTAGGTCGAAATTATCATGGGCTTTAGGCCCGTGAAATTTCCCATTTATAAGCCCGTTGGACTTAAAATCAAGGCCTGTATTATTTTCTATTGATTTAATTAATTAAATAATTATTTAAATCCTTTATCAAATTAATTATTTATAATTTGAACCTTGTTTTAAACTTATTTATTAATTTAGATACCAATTTATCTTAATTAAAAAATCTGCCCTAATTTCTCTTTTCTTCTCTGAATTGTATAACTCTGTGAAACTATCCAAAATTGACCTGGTCAACTTTGATAATTCGAATTGATAATTAAATAAATTAATTGAGACTATCTAGATGATTTTATCGAAGGTACAGTGGGGACCATGGGCCTATGAAATCAAGCTCCAACAAGTTATCATAAATCTAACAAATAAATTTACTAACTTATCAATTCCTCGTGACTCCACTAAAGACTCGGAATTGCACTATTGAATTCATAGAACACTCTATAACAAATATAGATATGAGATGGGACTAAAATACCATTTTACCCTTCATTGTATTTTATCCTAAATACACTTAGTTCCTTGTGAATGATATTTCAGTAACTAATATTAATTACTGAAATGAGAACTCTACCATTTAACACCTTGAACCAAACTAAAAGGAAACCATTGTTTCACTTCTTCATGAGAAGCTATAGATGTTCATATCTATGATTAACACTCCCACTCAATTATACTACCGAGTTCCCAAGATGTAAGTATGGGCTAGTCCGTAGGGTAAGCTGGTAACGAACAAGTCAAAGAACTCAAATAATACAATCAGTTATAATACTAACCACTCAGAATTGAGATTGAATTGACCTATGGTCAACTATATGATATGACTAGAATAGATAATAACGGTATGCTTACTTATCCTATCTACTGTCAATACGGTCCTGTCTGATGTAAAAAATACATCCGATCTTATCTACTTTGCTAATGTTTTGGAAAGAACATAACACTGCAATGTGTAAGTAGATCATATCGTAGATTGGCAAGTCAGTGTAAATCCTGTGCACTGACTAATTTTAGGACTAACTTATTTTGAACATATAATCATATTTATATTCCACTGTGATTACGTCACTATACATACGATTAGCTATATGCTCGGGATTTAATAGAAGTTTATATTAAACAAATAATCATGAAAATAAAACATGTGAGCAAAGTGATTGACCAAGTAAAAAAATGATTTCTATTATTTTATTGATAATAAATGAGACGAAAAATAAATTGAGTTTTAATTAGGGCATAAAACCCTAACAAACTCCCACTTGCACTAATTGAAACTAATGCCTTAATTATACTAATCCCATTTCCTTGATATGCTTATCGAATATAGCTTCTGGTAGTGTCTTTGTAAACGGATCTGCAAGATTTTCTTCAGAAACAATCTTCATAACCTTCACATCTCCCTTGGCCACATATTCTCGAATAATGTGATACTTCCTTTCTATATACTTACTCCTCTTGTGACTACGAGGTTCTTTCAAGTTAGCTATCTCTCCTGTATTGTCACAAAACAACACAAGCAGTTTATCCATTTCTGGAATAACACCAAGATTCGAATAGAACTACTTTAGCCAGACTATTTTCTTAGCTGCTTCTGACGCGGCTATGTACTTAGCCTCCATGGTGGAATCTGAGATTGCAGACTGCTTTACGCTTCTCCATATCACAGCTCCACCCCCAAGAGTAAACACCATTCCAGAAGTAGACTTCCTGTCGTCGACATCAGTCTGAAAATCCAAATCGGTGTAGCCTACAGGGTTTAGAACACCACCCTTGTAGACTAACATATAATCCCTAGTCCATATTAAATACTTCAGGATATGCTTAACTGCTATCCAATGTACCGGTCCTGGGTTTGACTGATACCTGCTCACTACTCCCACTGCATAGCAGATATCTGGTCTAGTATACAACATGTCATACATCAGACTTCCAACTGCAGATACGTAAGGAACTTTTCTCATTGCATCTTCCTCTTCGGGAGTTTGGGGAGACTGTTTCTTTGAAAGATGAATTCCATGGCAGGACGGTAAACGTCCTTTCTTGGAATTTGTCATTGAGAATCGTTCAAGCACTTTATCTATGTAAGTAGCTTGAGATAGAGCCAAGAGTCTATTCTTTCTATCCCTAATGATCTGGATACCTAGAACATAACTTACTTCACCCAAATCCTTCATCTGGAATTGAGTGCTCAGCCAATTCTTCACATCTGATAATTTCTTAACATTGTTTCCAATGAGTAAGATATCATCTACATAAAGAACCAAGAATACCACTATTTGATTTGCCTTTAGTTGGTAAACACAAGGCTCATCAATATTTTGTTCAAAGCCATAGGTTTTGATTATTTCATCAAACCTAAGATTCAAGGAACGAGAAGCTTGCTTAAGTCCATAAATGGACTTATTCAACTTGCAAACTTTTCCTTATTGTCCAGCTACTTTAAAACCTTCTGGCTGATCCATATAAATAACTTCATCAAGCTTCCCATTAAGAAAAGCTGTCTTGACGTCCATTTTCCAGATCTCATAGTCGAGAGCGGCTGCTATGGATAGGAGGATGCGTATGGACTAAAAGTTTCCTCATGGTCCATGCCTTCTCTTTGGGTATAACCCTTTGCCACTAATCGATCTTTATAAGTCTCGATATTTCCATCAACACCTCATTTCTTCTTGGAGATCCACTTACATCCAATGGCCCTAAAGTCACTAGGTGCTTCCACAAGATCCCAGACGAAATTTGAGTACATGGACTCCATTTTCTGTTTCATGGCTTCGAGCCATAGTTCTTTTTTAGGGCTATCCATTGCCTATTTGAAAGACAACGAATCATCACCACCAGTGTCACCAACAACCATATTGGTTTAACCATCCAAACCATAGAGAACTGGGTTCCTAGAAATCCTCCTACTACGACGAGGCTTTGTGATTGTTTGTTCAGGAACAATGGTACTTTCTTCATTTAAATCGACTTGCGTCGGTTGGAAATGAAGAGTGGGAATTTCATTATCAACTCGCGTTGATGACGATGAAACATTGGTTGGAGTCAATTCTTTAACCATCTCCTCTAAAACTACTTTGCTGCGTGGTTTGAAGTTTTGGACATAGTCATTTTCCAGAAAAGTAGCATTCGTAGAAGTAAACATTTTATTTTCTGAATGACTATAGAAAAGTCCACTCGAGTACCTTTAGGATAGCCAACAAACATGCAAACTTCAATTCGCGGCTCTAGCTTTCCTTCCTTTTTCCTTAGTACGTGGGTAGGACACCCCCAGATTCTATAATGGTGTAAACTAGGTTCACGACCATTCCAGCATTCTAAAGGTGTTTTGGGGATTGATTTAGACGACACAACATTGAGAATTTCATTCGCGGTTTCAATTGCATGTCCCCAGAACAAAGTTGGTAGAGTTGAGTAACTAAGCATGCATCGAACCATTTCCAATAAAGTTCTGTTCCGTTGTTCCGCTACACCATTTTGTTGCGGAGTACCTGGGGTAGTAAGTTGTGATAAAATCCCAAATTAAGTTAAATGATCTTGGAACTGCATATCCAAATATTCTCCACCCCTATCAAATCATAAGATCTTTAACGTTTTACCTAATTGGTTCTGAGCCATTACTAGGAATTCCTGAAACTTTGAAAATGTTTATGATTTCCTATGCATTAGGTAAAGACATGAGTATCTAGAGTAATTGTCAATGAAAGTGACGAAATACTAAAAACCACCCTTGGCTTGTACATTCAAAGGTCCACGAACATCTGAATGCACAAGTCCAAGTGGTTCTTTGGCCCTATGTAATGATCTGACTAATTCTAGACCTCAGACCATTAAAAACTACTAAACATAACTACTATTTTGGAATACATTCAAGAAATTATAGAACTTTATTAAAAATCCAAAATACGGTACGGAATACAAAATATGGTATGAGATCCCATTGTTATTTATATAAAAACATAAACATAAACATAATCTTTAATTAATTGTTTAAAAATTAAGTGTGGAAATACATAAGAACATAAATTAAAAGACTTGAAATAACTTCATCCTCGATCTTCCAGCAGTCTATTCAATCAGTCCATCCCCAATTCACATGCCAAGCTACCACGAATCCAACCCACCTTCCAAGCTTATTTTCCTACACCATCTAAAATAAAGGAATGAGCCTAATGCTTAGCAAGGAAAATCTACTAAAAACATATATCATAAATTATAAGACTATATCATAAAACATATGACGTAAAAATGTATATCATATAGGACTACAATATTAATGGCCATTAACTCATTACCGTAGCATGAGATAAAACCATCTAGGTCCTCAGTCTACTAATCGAGGTAGGTTAGATCACAAGGTAGCATATGATAACCCATCTAGGTCCTCAGTCTACTAATCGAGGTAGGGTAAATCATAACTCTAAACGATAATGATAAAAATCTTGGGGTTTTCTATCTAGGCAACTATAAGCCCCAAATGACTAAAAACATATACATAGCATATAACATATCATAACACATATAATCTAACCTATTTTCCTTACCAAAAACCAAGATATTGGAGACAAGAGCAGGATTAGAAAACTCTGAAGAACCTTAAGTTTCAAGGAATTTAGACACCTTGATAGACTAGAACTTCGATCTACACCTCGATACCAAAATAACACTCTATCTTTCTTCCCAAGTGTTTAGAAAAGCTTAGATTGAAAAGCTTTTAAATCCCAAACCCTAGTGTTTTCTCTCTTAGAAAAACTTAGCAGCTTGAAGCCTCTTAAGAATGCTTGAATAATGAATGAAATGGCTGAGTACTAGGTTCTATTTATAGAGTTCAAGGAGTGAAACTAACCCCTTTTAAAAAGAATAAATAAATAAATAATAATTGAAAATATTTGAATTTTTGTTTCAACAGATGCTCAGAACTCGGTCAAAAACGTTCAAGAGCAAGTCTAAGTGGTTGAGGAATATTTCTAATTTAAATCCACAAAGTTTCAAAAATGGCTCCAGATGCCGATATATCGCCTACCCTAGGCGATATATCTCCCCTGTCTATGCCTCGTGCTTCCGTGGTTTCGTTCGTGCGAAGTCGACGTATTTTCTGTATCTTCCGTAGGCGACATATCAGCCCCTATAGCTGTGATATATCAGCATACGCTGATATTTTAAACACGTTTTTGCACATTTTCAGCACACTTGAAGTTTGTTAAAACAACTTTGACTGAGAAAAACAGAATCCTAACAGCTGCTAGAAGGTTCTAAAGCTTCTAGATTCATCTATTATTAATTTATTCATCTAAAATCCTTAAACCCTTAAATAAACAAGCATGTGACAAGTGTCATGCTCTTAATAATTCTATCTATACCGTAGGTTATAATAAATAATATTTCTAGGACCAGCTATATTATTCAAACCTTATGCTAAAATTAATATTTCTAAACTATAGGTTAAACTTATAAAATCCATAACTATTTCTATGAGTTTCCAGCTAAATCCCGGCTTGAACTAATATCCACTAAAACTAAAATACTACAAGCTACTACTATCTAGCTAAGTAAAATTATGAGACGCTACAATTCTCCCCTACTTAAAAGAATTTCTTCCCCAAGATTTACTTACCAAACAATTCCGGATACCGTGCTAGGATGTCTTCCTCCAACTCCCACGTTGCCTCCCGTTCTGAACTATTACTCCATTGGACCTTGACTATCGGAATACTCTTAGACCGTAATTCCTTCATCCCCTTCTCTAGGATGCTAACTAGTTGTTCCTTGTAACTCAAGTCTTTCTGGAGTGCTATCGTATCGTACTTGAGGACGTTAGATGGGTCTGACACACATCTACGCAACATCGAGATGTGAAACACATTGTGGCTATCTGCTAGAGCTGGCAGTAAGGCTACTCTATATGCAACTGTTCCCACCTTGTCCAATATCTCAAAAGGACCTATAATTTGGGGACTAAGTTTGCCTTTCTTCCTAAACCGCTTTCTTCCTTTCATAGGAGATATCTTTAAAAAGACTTGATCTCCGACTTTGAATTCCACATCTCGCCGCTTGGTATCTGCATAACTTTTTTGTCGGCTCTGAGCAACGAGCATACGTTTTCTAATCAGCGTCACTGCATCTTGAGCTTCTCTAACAGCTTCGGGTCCAAGAAGTTGTCTTTCTCCTACCTCATCCTAATGTAACGGTGATCGATACTTCCTTCCATAAAGTAACTCATAGGGTGCTATACCGATCATTTCCTGGTAGATATTGTTGTAGGAGAATTCTATAAGTGGCAAATACTTACTCCACAATCCTCCAAAGTCTAGTACACAAGTGGCAACATATCTTCTAAAATCTATATGGTACACTCGAACTGACTATCGGTCTAAGGATGAAATGTCGTACTAAAACTTAACTTGGTACCCATGGCTTGCCGCAAGCTTCCCCAAAATCTCGATGTAAACATCGATCCTCTATTTGATACTATGGTCTTAGGGATTCCATGTAGTCGTACTATTTCTTGAACGTAAATGTTTGCGTACTGGTCTGCAGTGTACATAGTCTTGACAGGCAGGAAGTGAGATGACTTGGTGAGTCTATCTACTACAACCCAAGCTGAGTCGTGCTGCTTATTTGTTTGTGGAAATCCTGTAACGAAGTCCATGGATATATCGTCCCACTTCCATTCCAGAATACTAAGTGGTTGCAATAAGCCTGCAGGTCGCTGATGCTCCGCTTTCACTTGCTGGCATATAAGGCATTTGGACACATATTCTGCTACATCTTTCTTCATTCCCGACCACCAATATAGTGCCTTAAGGTCGTGAGTCATCTTGGTCAACCCCAGGTGAACTGAGTATGGGGTAATGTGTGCCTCTTCTAAAATCTTCATCTTAATTCCATGATCATTCGGCATGCACACCCATCCTTTATATCTTAAGAACCCCTGTCCTGATATGGAGAAATCCGTAGTCTTGCCTTCTTTGACTGCAGCCATATGCGATACTAATGTGTCATTATGCCTTTGTTCGATTCGTATATCTTCTGACTTGACTGGATGGACAAGTTAGCTAGTTGACCAATGACTAGTTCTATTCCGACATTAACCAGCTCTTGCTGAAGCGACTTTTCTATTCCAGATAACGTTGTAAAGTTTCCATAACTCTTCCGGCTTAACGCATATGCAACTACATTCGCTTTCCCTGGGTGGTATATGATTTCGCAGTCATAATCCTTTACTAGTTCTAACCACCTGTGTTGCCTCATGTTGAGCTCTTTCTATATGAAGAAATACTTTAAGCTTTTGTGGTCCGTATAGATCTCACATCATTCTCCATAAAGATAGTGGCGCCAGATTTTCAATGTGAAGACCACTACTGCCAACTCTATATCGTGTGTTGGATAGCGTTGCTCGTATTCCTTCAGCTTCCTTGAGGCGTAGGCTATTACTTTGTCATTTTGCATCAGCACACAACCCAAACCTTTCTTCGACGCATCATAGTATATTACAAACTTGTCGTTGGGTGTCGGCACACAAAGTACTGGTGCTGAGCATAACTTATCCTTTAGCAACTGGAAGCTCTCTTGACATCTATCCGTCCAGTTGAACTTTTGTTGTTTCTGGGTTAGGTTAGTAAGTGGAGTGGCTATCTTAGAAAAACCTTCTACAAATCTCCGATAATAGCATGCTAGCTCGAGAAAAATTCTAACCTCTGACACAGTCTTAGGTCTTGAGCAATCCTTCACAGCCTCTACCTTAGTTGGGTCTACTGCGAATCCATCCTTGGATACTACATGGCCGAGGAACGCTACTTGCGATAGCCAAAATTCGCATTTCTTGAACTTGTCATAAAGTTGATGCTCCTTCAGTCGCAGCATAGTCAATCTTAAATGTTTCTCGTGCTCGACTTCATCCTTGGAGTACACCAAAATATTGTCGATGAATACTACAACGAATTTGTCCAAGTAATCCTTGAAGACCCAATTCATCAAATCCATAAATGCGGCTGGAGTGTTGGTAAGACCAAAAGACATAACTAGAAACTCGTAATGTCCATATCGAGTTCTAAAAGTTGTCTTTGGTATATCATCTTCCCATACCTTGAGCTGGTGATAACCGGACCGTAGATCAATCTTTGAAAACACGGTCGCTCCTCGGAGTTGATCAAATAAGTTGTCGATTCGGGGTAGCGGGTACTTATTTCTTAATTGTCACCTTGTTCAGCTCGCGATAATCTATACACATTCGCATGCTTCCATCCTTCTTCTTCACAAATAGTTACAGTGCTCCCCATGGCGAATGGCTTGGTCTGATGAAACCCAAGTCTAAGAGTTCTTGCGATTGCATTTTCAACTCCTTGAGTTCTGTAGGTGCCATCTGGTATGGTGCCTTTGAGATAGGCTCAGTTCTCGGTACTAGTTTGATTATGAAGTCAATTTCCCGAGTAGGCAACCCTGGTAAGTCGTCAGGAAATATCTCTGGAAATTCCTTTATAACGCGGACGTCTCCAACCTTTAGTGGTGTTTCTTGTGCCACATCCATGAAGCTTGCTAAGAATGTGTGACCTCCTTTCCTTATCATCCTCTGAGCTTTGAGAGATGAGATAAGCGGTGTCCGTAGTCCTGAAACCATTCCCATAAAACATAGTTTCTGATCGTCAGGAGTTTCGAACGTCACTTGCTTACGTCTACAATCGATGGTTGCGCCATGCCTTGCTAGCCAATCCATGCCCAGTATTACGTCGAAGTCTTTGATTCCTAGCTCTATCAAGTCTCCTTCTAATTCTATGCCCTCGATTTTTATCGGTACTCCTCGTGCTATTCGTGATGAGAGGACTACTTTGCCCGAAGGCAATTCTGTCACAAACCTAGTTCTAAATCTTTCACAATGATTGTCTAATTTTTCTATCATTCCTAACGAGATATACGAGTGTGTTTCTCTCGAATCAAACAATACTGAACATATATTATCGAGGATAGGAATCTGACCTGTGACTACTTTGTTACTAGCTTCGGCTTCTCCCTGGGTCAAGGTAAAGACTCTGGCTGGAACCATCTTGTTGTTCCTCTTTTCTTCTTGTTTGAGCTGTGGACATTCCTTCTTTCGATGACCTTCCTGGACACAATTGTAACAACCCTTAGTGTTCGCACGACACTTGTAATGACCCAACTACTCTAGAATTTTGGACCATTAACGAAAACTATACATACTAATCCTTAATAAAACTTACAAGTGAAAATACCATAACTTTATTAAGAAACTTGTAAAAATAAGAGTTAAACTTACATAAAATTTAGGTTGGGATATGGGATCCCATTGTTTTTAAAAACAAAACAAAACATAATTTAAAATAAAAAGGGATTACATAACAAGTGCGGAAAAATACATGTAAAAACCATAAAAACAAAACTACATCCTCGAATCGTAACGCTTGGCTCTTGAATCCATTCTGCCTCCATACACATTCTCCAAGCTTCCAAGAACCTTTCCTGCCACTAAGACTATTTTCCTACACATATAAACAAAAAGGAATGAGCCTAATGCCCAGCAAGGAAAATCTAACACATAGTTCATATACATAAATTTCATAAGAAACATAAAAACATAACATAACACTTATATCATACACATACTATAATGGCCATTATTACTTGGGGTCCCATAGACAAAACAAGTCATATGCCCTTTAGATTAGTGGGGTCCTACTAGCTAAGCATGTCATATGCCCATAATCTATTTGGGGCTTGTTAGTCATATGGGTCATATGCCCAAGCCTACAAACATACATACCATAACATATTGCATAACATAAAATCATAAGATAACATATAAAAGCATATAACATATAAATTCTATCCTATTTTCCTTACCAAAATTACCGGGATATGAGGACAGAGTTGGGACTTTGGAACACTCCTAAAAACCATTTATGAAAGGGTGAGTCTATTGAAGAAAAAGAGATGAAAGAAATGAAGGAACTATACTTTTAAAAATATACTTCCCAAAACCTTTTTGCTCAAGAACTTAGATTTCCTAACCAAAATAAGAATAAGGTTAGAATGAGTAGAAGACTATGAGAACTTTTAAAGAAAAAGTACAGAAACGAACTAGAGTTTGGGATACCTTGAAGACTTATAAGACCGATCTAAACCTTGAACTGAAATGCTATAAAATCCTACTTCCCAAGTGTTTTGATAAGCTTATGATGATCAAGCTTATGATTCCCAACCCAAGTGTTTACACTCTCATACTCACCTAGCAACTTGCAGCCTCTGAACTTAGAGTAAAAGATGAATAATGGCTGGGTACTAGGTCCTATTTATAGAGTTTAGGAATGAAGAGATCTTCATTTAACTTGAATAAAAATAATGGTTTTTTAAGTGAAAATAATTTTAATTATCGTTCAGCAGAGGCTGAAGACTCGTTCAAAAAGATGTTGGACTTATCAAGAGGTTGAAGGTTTGAATGGGAAACGATTTCAAAAAGTTTCAAAATGTACTGAGAGGGGCGATATATCGCTCCCTGTAGGCGATATATCGCCTGGGCCAGTATGCCCGAGGCAATTGTGCATCGTTTCGGGTTTTTCGTATCTTCGTGTTGCGATATATCGCCCCCTATAGCTGCGATATATCGACATACACTGATTATTTAAACACGAAATTACACATTTTTAGCTTAATTTGAATTGAGTAAACAATCTTGACTAAGCCCTTAAACGTTTTCAAAGCTGCTGACTGACCTTAGAGCATTCAAACTTTACCTTTAATAAATTTAATCCTCAAAATACTTAATCATTAATCACCCATACATAGCATGTGCTTAAAATCCTATTGGTTCTTATCTAAACCTTATAGTATAATAAATATTATCCTCAATATCAGTCATATTAATCAAACCTTAGGTTAAAATTAATATTCCTACACTATAGGTTAAACTTAGAAAATCTACAAGTACTACTATGAGTGTCCAAATAAATCTCGGTCTGAACCAAAAATCCACAGTCATAAAGGTAATACTATAATTACTATAATACTACTATCTAACTAGCTAAGTAAAGTTCTTGGACTCTACAACACTCCCCAGGATATCTTTTCTGGAACTTGGAGCATTGCGGGTATTCTACATAACCTGACCTATTACTTCCATTGTTATTTCGTGCTCTTTTGTCATTGTCGGCTTGCTTATTATCAGGATGCTTCCTTTTTTGGCCATTATTGTTGTGCTGGTGGTTGTTGTTGTGGTTTCGACCATTCTGAGTCTGATTTTACTGCTTGGGTTCAGACTTGTTGGCCTCCTCCTTACTAACATTTGCTTGAAGCCTTTCCACCTCTATAACAGTTTCTAGAGCATTGTCATATGAAGTGGTTATGGGATTTGCAAGCTTGAATCCTAGCTCAATCTTGGGTCTGAGTCCTCTGGTGAACTTGGTAACCCTTAAGAAATCGGTTGGGACCAATTCTGGAGCGAACTTGGCTAGTCAATCAAATTGTCGAGCGTACTCGACTACTGTCAGATTGCCCTGCTTTAGACTGGAAAATTCTTCTACCCTCATAGCAATGACAGTCGAGTTGTAATACTTTTTGTGAAACAGCTCCAAAAATATAGTCCAAGTCATGGTGGCGACATCATGAGTTTGCTGTACTAAATCCCACCAGATTCTAGCATCCTTTTTTAGAAGAGACGAAACACAGGATATGCGATCTGCATTACCGAGGTTCATGTGTACTAGGATCGGCTCTACATTCCTGAACCATTCTTCCACCTCGAAGGGGTCGGTTGTCCCTTCAAATTTTGGAGCGTGATGCTTATGGAAACACTCGTAGATTGGCTCTATGTACTGAGCTGGATAAGGTGCATAGTTCGCCATTAGCCATCCCTCATATGGACCTACTTGCTGGGGTACTTGAGCTGCTGGCTGAGGCTGTGGTTGCTGCTGAGACTGGGGCTGAGTCTGAGGCTGTAGCTAAGTCTGTTGTCATCGTTGCTACAATAGTTCTTCCACTTGTTGACGTAGCCGGATTATCTCAGCGGTGTCGTCAACCGGAGGTGGTGCATTTCTATTTGCAGCAGCATTGGTAGCACGCATTCCCTTTCTTTGGACTGGAGGGGTTTCGTTAGTCTCATTGGAGGTGCTAGAGGCATTGACATTCGTGCGTGCAGATCTCTGTAGCAACATCTTCAGCAAAGTTCTAACAGTCGAGAAAAACATGTTAGAACTTACCCTAATGAGCTCTAAGGCATAACTTAGTCTACGCAAACATAACTCGGACCTATCCGTTATGATTTCTTATGAAAAAAAAATTATATAAGACATCTTTATAATTAGGGTGTGTTTCTATACTTAGAAAAATAAGCCATCTTTATTATTTTCTAAGTCTGTTTCTAACCATCCTCTAAGCTCTGATACCAACTGTAATGACCCGACTAATTCTCAGGCTCGAAACTTGTCGTTGTTCCAAAGTTAACCATATTGAGGGGGGATGGGATCAGTAAAATTGTTCCCACAACTATGGCCCCCTAAACTCTCAATACATAACCCAGTCCACTGATTTGTATCCACCCTCACTGAACTCAGTCATTATTTATTTATTCTAAATTTATTATGATTTTAAGAAATATCAAATTTATACATGTAATTAAAAAATAATAACTTTATTCATTTGGAAAAAGATTTTCACTAAGTACAATCATAAATTCAAAAATAAATAAACTAAACTAAAAATAACTAGGGTAAATCTAAAAATCAGGATCCTCTACATTTGACCCTTCATCTAACATATCATCATCATTTATTTCTTCATAATCATCATTACTATGAGCCTTGAAACTACCTCGGGGAATTTTCATTAAGATATTATGCTTTTGTACATCAGTGAATTGAAATTCAAACTTAGAGGTGAACCTTAGTATAAGGAAATAATATCTCATGGCTACCGGTAAATCATCTTCATCATCTATAGTCTCCCATAATTCTTTTAATGTTGAAATTACAAAAGGAAAATCTTTAAAAAGCCTAATTACTAGGACATATTATTCTGTGGCTCTCATCATAATTTGCTCAGTAGTTTGAAGGTGAACTATCTCCTTGTGATATAGGATCAATCTTTGAGTGATTCTTTCTAGGACTCCTATTGTATTCCTTGGCTCTCTAATCCTTTTCAATGCCTTAATGACTTTGATATCTTGATAGGTTAAAGCTCCATTCATTTTGATTGAAAACATAACGACTAAAACGTTAGCTATAAACATACTATTCATAACATAAACACTTATATTGGCGGTTAGATCTGGAGCTTGTGCGTGTGTATCAAGGAGAACTTCATGCATATGAACTGTGGGCTCTGATACCAACTGTAATGACCCGACTAATTCTAGACCTCAAACCATTAAAACTACTAAACATAACTACTATTTTGGAATACATTCAAGAAATAATAGAACTTTATTAAAAATCCAAAATACGGTACGAAATACAAAATATGGTATGGGATCCCATTGTTATTTATATAAAAACATAAACATAATCTTTAATTAATTGTTTAAAAACTAAGTGCGGAAATACATAAAAACATAAATTGAAAGACTTGAAATAACTTCATCCTTAATCTTCTAGCAGTCCATTCAATCAGTCCATCCCCAATACGCATGCCAAGCTGCCACGAATCCAACCCGCCTTCCAAGCTTATTTTCCTGCACCATCTAAAATAAAAGGAATGAGCCTAATGCCCAGCAAGGAAAATCTACTAAAATCATATATCATAAATCACAAGACTATATCATAAAACATATACTATAAAACATATGACGTAAAAACATATATCGTATAGGACTACAATATTAATGGTCATTAACTCATTACCGTAGCATGTGATAAAACCATCCAGGTCCTCAGTCTACTAATTGAGGTAGTTTAGATCACAAGGTAGTATATGATAACCCATCTAGGTCTTTAGTCTACTAATCGAGGTAGGGTAAATCATAACTCTAAACCACGATAATGATAAAAATCTTGGGGTTTGCTATCTAAGAAACTATAAGCCCCAAGTGACTAAAAACATATACATAGCACATACCATATCATAGCATATAAGCATATCATAACACATATAATCTAACCTATTTTCCTGAACAAAAACGGGATATTGGAGACAAGAACGAGATTGGAAAACTCCGAAGAACCTTAAGTTTCAAGAAATTTAGACACCTTGATAGACTAGAACTTCGATCTACACTTCGATCTCAAAATAACACTCTATCTTACTTCCCAAGTGTTTATAAAAGCTTAGATTGAAAAGCTTTTAAATCCCAAACCCTAGTGTTTTCTCTCTTAGAATAACTTAACAATTTGGAGCCTCTGAAAAATGCTTGAATAATGAATGAAATAGCTGAGTACTAGGTCATATTTATAGAGTTCAAGGAGTGAAACTAACCCCTTTTAAAAAGAATAAATAAATAAATAATAATTGAAAAGATTTGAATTTTCGGTTCAACAGATGCCCATAACTCAATAAAAAACATTCAAGAGCAAGTCTAAGTGGTTGAGGGCTGTTTCTAAATGAAATCCACAAAGTTTCAAAATGGCTCTAGGAGCTGATATATCGCCTACCCTAGGCGATATATCGCCCCTACCTATGCCTCGTGCTTTCGTGGTTTCGTTCGTGCGAAGTCGATGTGTTTTCTGTATCTTTCGTAAGCGACATATTGGCCCCTATAGTTGCGATATATCGGCATACGCTAATATTTTAAACACGTTTTTGCACATTTTCATCACACTTGAAGTTTTCTAAAACAACTTTGACTGAGGAAAACATAATCTTAACAACTGGTGGAAGGTTTTAGAGCTTCTAGATTCATCTATTATTAATTTATTCATCTAAAATCCTTAAACCCTTAAATAAACAAGCATGTGACAAGTGTCATGCTCTTAATAATTCTATCTAAACCTTAGGTTATAAGAAATAATATTTCTAGGACCAGCTATATTAATCCAACCTTATGCTAAAATTAATATTTCTAAACTATAGGTTAAACTTATAAAATCCATAACTATTTTTATGAGTTTCAAACTAAATCCCGGCTTGAACCAATAACCACTAAAACTAAAATACTACAAGCTACTACTATCTAGCTAAGTAAAATTTTGAGACGCTATACCCTATCACCCTTTGCAGAGAATGGATGCTTGGTCAGTTTTCCTTCTAGACAAGATTCACAGATAGGTTATTCACCTAAGGTGAGTTCCCTCAAAGGTCAGTCCTTTGTAAGTCCTTGAATCCTATCATAGCCAATGTGACATAGTCTCAAGTGCCATAAATGCATCATATTATTGTTATCAGTCTTTTGACGTTTATTGGTCTTAGGTTTAGCTACTTTGAATAAAACATTGTTAAGAGCGAGGGGTTCGTTAGGTCGCAGAATATAAATCCCATTTTCTAAACATGCAATACACAATTGTGATCCATTGAAGGAAATAGATATATTAGAACTTGTGAAAGTCATAACAAATTGTTCTAATTGCAACATGGAAACTGAAATTAAATTTATACTAAAATTCTGAATAAAAAATACATCTTTTAAAATTAAGTATTTATTTCCGAACTTCAGACGGGCTATTCCTTTAGCTTGGACCGCAAAGAATGCTCTGTTCCCAACTTTAAGCTTTAAGTCATCTTCGTCCACTTCCTCCCATGATTCAAGAAGCTGTAAAGAGTTGCAAACATTGTTAGTAGATCCAGAATCAATAATCCAAATGGATTTATCATTCTCTAAAACACATGTTTCCAAGATAAATGAACTATAATCATTTCCTTTGTTTTTAGTTGCTAGAAACTTGGGGCAATCTCATTTCCAATGCCCCTTCTCTTTGCAATGAAATCATTTATCTTTACCTTTCTTGTTTTTCTTGTTCTTCCCCTTAGGTATCTGTGCATTTGGTTGTGCACTCGTCTTTGCAGCCTTTGCAGGCTTGGGGTTATTGCTTTGTCCACCTTTCCTTTTGTTTCTAGCTTTCGAAGACGAAGCTTGGTTAGCTTCAGCCTTAGCTGGATCATCAGCATCAACAATTGTCTTATTTTCTCCTCCCTTACTAGGTCCACCCATGATAGGTTCAAAAATTTGAAGCTTGTTCATGAGCTGCGCCAGACCATAGTCGAGTTGATCATGAATGTGCGGACACAGTGTCATCTGAGCATTTACGGTGCCGTCATGAACGTGCGGAGACGGTGCTATCCAAGCGTTTATGGTGCCATCACGAATGTGCGGAGACGGTGCTCATTCTGGGGATTCCTCAGTCATGATGTGTTTGGAGTTGTCACCAATCAATTCTATGTTGATATTCTGCTTCCACTTAAGGAAGTTTTCTCCAGTGAGTTTCTCCATCGAAAGTTGAGAAAGGATGGGAGTAGACACAACCATACTTAAAGCTACTAATTATCAATAAAATTGAAATCAATCACATTTGCTCAATAAAATTCTTATTCACACAAATTTCTAGAAATAGCACAACATATATACAAAATATGTAAGATATGAGAAAAAAATACCGAAATAATTGTATCTCTATTTCTTTAGGTTTTTAACTAATCTATGATATCCTTGTCTCGATTGGCGAGAGTAAAAAATACCACTAGTTAAATAAAGTTGTAAACTTATTTAATAATGGACACCATTATTAACAACCTACTATTCGATCAAAATAAGAAAACAAAATCTCTTATTTTATGAGCTAGACCCACGGTTTCGATAATAGATTTAGTCCTAGTAGTTACCGTAGGGGTGAGTCTAGTAGAATTTGACCTATAATTATCTATCTTTCGAAACCTAACCTTGTCAAAATAACTAATGAACACCTTCCGTAGGGGGACCAATCAAAACATCTCGAGGCCCCATTAAGCTATTTACTTTGTTAAACCAACGGTGAAGATCAAATATAATTATTAAAATAAGCTCATTATAAAATTAATGACTATGGTTCTTCAAAATTTTTTTTAAGATTATAGTTTTTAAAACCAAAGTCCTATAATTTCCTATTAATTCTAAAGTGTCACATTGAAACAAATTCAATTAATTTAGAATTAATTTGTTGCTAATCAATATTTATGTTTAACTAATATAATGAACCTATACAATTAAGTCCAACTCAGGTAAATGGGTCTTAACAATTGAGCTTGTATGGAGGAGGGCTGAGTCCAGTATGTTGTTCCCACTACTAAAGCCCCCATACTTCCATACAAGGTCCAAAAGACAAGAATTTAAACATTTGTTTTATTAATTGTTATTAATTGATTAGGCCCACTATAGTCATGCAAAACAACTTGGCCTTCACAAGTGGAATCACCTACAAGAAAGGAATTTAAACTTTACATTTTCTAATGGGCCCAAATAAAACCTATAATTTTATGAATATTTTATTTGGCAAAAAATATATATATCTAGCAAACATATGGGCCACTATATGCATCTAAGCTCAGTTGCAAAAATACTACATATAGTGCAAACAGACATGTTATAATTGGATGAGCCTAATACTGTTACTATATGAGCAATTCTATGAATTTATACAATAATACCATAATTTATTTCATTTGCAAAAATACCATAATTAATTTTCTAGAATTTATCAAAAAATTCGAATTACTTAAATTTTTACAAAAAAAAGGTCAATTTAACAATAGTTCATTTAAATTTCATTTATCAACAATCAACTTGGTTTAGGTTAATTTGAAAAAAAAAATCATTTTAATTTAAATAGGATTTATCAACAATTAACCAAAGTTAATTTAAATGCCATTTATTAAAAAAAATATTTTATTAATTGGTTAAAAAAAATGATATTTTTCAAAATTTAACCAATTTTAAAATTTAAAATCAATATATTAACTGTTTTTTAAAAACATTTTGTGTTGTTACAACAATAAGCTATTATTTTAACCATTTAAAAAATATAAAATATTAATAGTTATAATAACCCTAAAATATCTTAAAATAGTTAAACAAATTCAAATATCCATAAAAATATCTCACTAACAAATTTCAAATTTCAAATAAATTTAATATTAAAAACTATAGAATAAACATATATTTATATTTTCAAATAAAGATTTGATAAAAATATCAAGTATTTAAAAGAAAATATCTTTAATATCTGATATCTTAATTCTAATATTTTAATATATTAGAAGATTTACAATTAAGTTGTTAGTCTATTTTTAAATTCGAATTTGAATCTTTGTAGAAAATATCTAATTATTTAAATCTCAACCAACAAAAATATCTTATTTAAAAAACATTTTTAAATACAAAAATAAATCTGATATTTTTGGTTTTGATTATAAATAATCAATTTTCACATTTTAATTTCTTTAATTTAAAAAAAAAATTGGGTGAATAGTACCTGTGACGGGTACTGTTTATCATGTGCGGCTGCAAGAAGACGCGCGCGTGCAGGCCTTCTGGCTGCCAAGGGGTGCGCGCAGGTGCGTGCGCTGGTGCGCGCAGGTGCGTGCGCTGGTGCGCACGTAGGCTGGGCGGGGCGCGCGCACATAGGGTGATGCGTCCATGCGCGCGTGACTGGCAGCCATACCAAAAAAATTTCGAAATTTTTTTGTGCAATTTTTTAAACCAAAACTATTTTCTAATTAATTTTTAACATGTTTTACACAAAATAAAGCATATATCAAAATTAATGGCATAGAATACACAACAAAATAACCTAAAAATTGCTAATAATCACATAAAATCAATATGCTTCATAAAAACTTGAAAATCCATCAAATTATTCAAACACATCAAATAATTCAATTTTAACATGTTTGTGCATGAAAATAAAGATTACCAAAGGCTCTGAGGAGGCCAGTTGATGGGAAACTTATATAGGATCTTTATTTATTTTTACATAGATCTAATATTAAACAAGTTAATATGAGACAACCTAGACCATGTTTCTAAAATTGACTTCAAAGAGAAATAATGATAAGAATACTTACATTATACGCAGCGGAATAATAGAGTCTTTCCTTCAGTTTCTCTAACCCTTGTATCCTTTATGTCGCAGAGTATTACCAAGAAACTGAACCGATTTTCAATTTTTTTTACAACCTTCTAAAGTATCCTTAGAATCATCTAGACTAGAGTGGGCAATTCTCAACCCATGAGATAGATACAAAGAGAAGAAGAGAAAAGAACAATAAGACTTAGAAAATGACTTATGTTTAGAGAGAATCTAAAACCTATCAGAAACTTGTGTTTCAACTTGTGACGCGACTTATATTTTCAACTCTCTCTTAACATTCATTTTATAGACTCAATTAGGTCATTTATTTAATTAAAAAAATCAATAAAATAATAGCCAATTGACAACCCTAGGTCGAAATTATCATGGGCTTTAGGCTCGTGAAATTTCCCATTTGATTATAAGCCTGTTGGACTTAAAATCAAGGCCTGTATTATTTTCTATTGATTTAATTAATTAAATAATTATTTAAATCCTTTATCAAATTAATTATTTATAATTTGAACCTTTATTTAAACTTATTTATTAATTTATATACCAATTTATCTTAATTAATAAATTTGCCCTAATTTCTCTTTTCTTCTCTGAATTGTATACCTCCGTGAAACTATCCAAAATTGACCTGGTCAACTTTGATAATTCTAATTGATAATTAAATCAATTAATTGAGACGATCTAGATGATTTTATCCAAGGTACAGTGGGGACCATGGGCCTATGAAATCAAACTCCAATAATTTATCATAAATCTAACAAATAAATTTACTAACTTATTAATTCCTCGTGACTCCACTAAAGACTCGGAATTGCCATCTTGAATTCATAGAACGCTCTATGACAAATATAGATATGCTATTAATTATCCATTGTTACAACCATAATTGTCACTCAATCCTCTATAGACGGTCTACAATGAGATGTGACTAAAATACCGTTTTACCCCTCATTGTATTTTATCCTTAAAACACTTAGTTCCTTGTAAATGATATTTTAGTAAACTAATATTAATTACTGAAATGAGATCTTTATCATTTAACACCTTGAACCAAACTAAAAGGAAACCATTGTTCCACTTCTTCATGAGAAGCTATAGATGTTCATATCTATGATTAACACTCCCACTCAATTATACTACCGAGTTCCCAAGATGTAAGTATGGGCTAGTCCGTAGGGTAAGCTGGTAACGAACAAGTCAAATAACTCAAATAATACAATCAGTTAGAATACTAACCACTCAAAATTGAGATTGAATTGACCTATGGTCAACTATATGATATGACTAGAATACATAATAAAGTTATGTTTACTTATCCTATCTACGATCAATATCAGTCCTGTCCGATGTAACAAATACATCCGATCTTATCTACTTTGCTAATGTTCTGGAAAGAACATAACACTGCAATGTGTAAGTAGATCATATCGTAGATTGGCAAGTCAGTGTAAATCCTGTGCACTGACTAATTTTAGGACTAACTTATTTTGAACATATAATCATATTTATATTCCACTGTGATTACGTCACTGTACATACGATTAGCTATATGCTCGAGATATAATAGAAGTTTATATTAAATAAATAATCATGAAAATAAAACATGTGAGCAAAGTGAATAACCAAGTCAAAAAATAATTTCTATTCTTTTATTGATAATAAATGTGATTACAAAAAAAAAAAGGTTTTAATTAGGGCATAAAACCCTAACATACCCAACACTCATTCCTCCACAAAACACATCCTATAACTCAAAACCCAAAATCAAAGTTTTTTGAAAATTCAAGAACACTCAAAGTAAATCAAAAGCTTAAGAACAGAGGGATTATTTATTGAATTATGAAATTTTTAGCTTGTTAAGATTCCTTAACAACTTCCAGTCCCTCAAGAGGTCTCTAATTTCCTCAAAATTCCCAATAATCCACTCTTGGTCTTGCTCTTGAGTTGATACTTAGATGGTGCTCTTACAAAATGACAAAAACCCAACTAGAAAATTGCTTTGAACATGTGTCCAAGTATTCATCTGCCCCTTTTGCCCCATAACACTCCTTAGTAAGCCAAATGACCAGATTACCCCTTTCCCTACTAGCCCTCAAAGCTTAACCCTAAGGGTAATTTAGTCATTTGGCGTTAATTCCCACTAAACCTCGAAATTCTCCTAAAATTCCCAATTAAATTCTCAAATCTTCAAATCACCAATATTTTCCCCATAATATTCCAATAATCCCCCAACATACACAAAATTACCAAAATACCCCTTGGCTTGCCTCGAGCCGAGTATAAGTTCCCATTGTGACTTTTCTGCTGAATTTCTCACTAGAATCATTTTGTGCCGAGTATCACAAATATATCCACATAATAATGTTGTCGCAATCATATATCATATAAAATTTACCAATATACCCTTAACGAGTCAAAATTACGAAAATGCCCATTCTAACAGAAATTGGCCCACAAGCATATTTAACACACTTAAACATGCACAAACAAACATATCATAATATAACTCATATAATTCACATAATTGCACATATAATCGCACATAAATCATATTAACACATAAAAACCCAATTATGCCATCTTGGCACACAAATCAAGTCACTAACCTTATTAGCAAATTTGAAATGTTATAGAGACCCTCCACCACCTCGAAACAGAGGCGCACCAGAGGGACACCCAACCCCTGGTGGGGAAAGAGAAATGTCGTCACTAGCTGTTCCAACCCAATGGGGATCCTTTAACACCATCCGCTGCCCTCGTGGGCGACCTAGGTACACACTCTCCTCCTCGACCACCAACAACATCCCGTTTTGGCCACTAGGACCCTAATACCTCCACACGCAAGCCCAACGAGAGTCCCCGGGTACACTCGGTGAGCTCAAGCTCCCGAACCCATTTTCATGAGGATGAGATACGCAAGTTGCATAAGAAAAATCAAAGGCTAGAGATCACGTTAAAGAACATGCACGAGGTGCTGAATGGCCTACTGCAAGGGAAGTCAAACATACCCATTCCCAAGCGTAAGGAGAAAGAGCAGAGGAGAGGGGAAACCACCGTCCCCATAGATGACGAGAAAACCTGACACTTCACTAGCAACACTCCCCGGTCAAAGCACTGTGAGGTCTCCATGCCAATGATGCAACCCCAGGAGCAGAGGCGGATGGACAATGCTAGTCGAAGGAACGAAGCTAAAGTCACATCTAAGGAAGCACCCCTAAACCTAAGAGAGAAGCTCAATAGAAGAAGGTCATACATGAGGAAGACACCCCCTATGGCTCCTCCAATGGACACAGGGAAAGGGAAAGTCGACCCCTCCTACCTTAGGGACTCCTTGAACAAAAGGAGACAAGAGCTTGACAACTCTCAGAAGTAAGATAGTCACAGCATCAGGGGGACGAGGGCATGATGATGACTTTGATTATAAGTCGCCCTTCACCCGAAATATTCAAGCTGAACAACTACCCATCGATTTCAAGGAGCCACATATGACCCCTTATGAGGGAACGACTGGTCCTAAGTACCACTTAGACGCCTTCAACGACCTGATGAAGCTAATAGGGGTCAATAGCAATGCGAGATGCCACTGTTTTGCAGTCATCCTAAAGGGAGTTGCATAAAAGTGGTTCAAAAGACTGAGGCTAGGAATCATCAGGCGATGGCAACAATTTTCAAATGAGTTCCTTCAACAGCATCACGCTCTCCGCGACTCACTATGCTAGGTACGAGCCTCGCCAACTTGAAACAAGGCGAGAATGGGAGTTTGAAAAGTTACATCCATCGGTTCAATATGGAGGCAGCTAAGGTAGGGAACCTATCAAGGGGCAAACTCAAAATGGCCATCATAGTAGGAGTGTGTCTCAGAAGTAAACTTTGGGACAACATGCTTGAGAGAGAAGTTGTAGATGTTGAGATTGGTTAAATATAATGGTTAAGATGTTTACACGTTGAGGAGCAAAGCACTTAAACAATTTTCATGTAAACAAAAATGAAAATATGAGATTGTGTATAAGGCATCTAAAAGTGACTTCTATGGGTCTAAAATGATACAATGAGGTATCCAAACATTCCCAAAAATTTTGGTAGCATTTGGAGCAATTTTAGGACCATTGAAGGGGTCCAAAATTAGAGGGGGTGGCGATGGGTCGCCCTTTAAGTGGTGTAGCATCACCAAATGTGATAGGCTTCAAAATCCCTAGCAGGCGATGCATTGCCTGCTAGAAGGGACAGGCGATACATCGCCTGGGTGGTCTTTTAGGGCTGTATAGTTTACGTAAAATGCTCCAAATGATGTGTTTTAAATGCACTAATCCTATTGGTTATACTAATGATGATACCTACACTATATATATGGGTTATTAGAGTTGAAAAATATTGATCACACTTTCCAACTCTCTCTCTAAACTCATTCTCTCTATAGCTTTCTAGGACCAAAGTTTTCTCCAAGAAACTCATTAAGCATTGCTTGACTTGCATGAGTTTTAAGGCTTGTTCAATCCCAAATCTCATTCTACTTAGTTGAAGCTTCAAGCAATTGGAAAGGCTTGGAATGGAGATTTTGGACAATAATATCATTATTGTGTATAAGCCTTAGAAGGTCCCTAAGTTTGAAGATTCAAGTTGCTCAATACAAAGGTTATATCTCTCTAACCCTAATCTTGTATTTTGTAATTCTATTATGTTATTCATTGTTATTATTGATGATGAAATGTATCTAAATTCATCTTATCATCATTTAATCATTTAGTTCTTTATGTTCAAGATTAACATTCATGTCATGAACATGTTTCTTTGATTAGCAAGAATTTCCTTCATACTTTGAATTTGAATCTTGATCAACATCTAGGGTTTGGAATATTGCATTATTATCATTATTCATTGTTGATTTGTAAAGAGTAAAGCCATATAACAACAATAAAATTCTCCATTTCTAATTACTTTCAATTTTGTGTTTTGTATTATCAACAATGAGGGAAAATGGTTCATCTTCTACAACCTTTAAATCCTTGTTTCGAGATTTGGTTTGTGTTGGACACATAACCATGAAAGATTAAAGAAAGTTCTATTTGGAAATGCTCTACATGAATGTGGATATGGATTCAAAGTCTTCATCAACAAAGGATGAGAAAAATCAATGGGATTACATGCTTAAGGAGATTGGTACCATCAAGTTCCTTATTTCTAAATGTGTAGATTTCAAGAATTTGAATGAAATGTGTTTGCTGCCATATTTTTGTGAGTTTGAGATCATTATTTATATTAAGAGTACTGGTGAATGTTAATAAACAATTCAAGGGTTATTTTTGTACTTGTTTTGTTTGTAAAATTATTGATCATTATGTGAGATATGGTAATTGTAAAATTAACCATAATGAGATTGGGGTTAATACAATTGATGATGAGATCTTTGTGACCTTAATTGAATTTAATGCATTCGATGAGGAATGTATGATAACCCTAAAGAGAATTGGCATGGTTCATGCATGTAGTGATGAGACTAATGCAACCTTAAGAGAATGTGAACATGTCAATGCAATTGATGATGAGATCATTGCAAAAGAAAGTGAAGATACTAAGGTCAATGCATTTGATGTTGAGATCATTGCAAACCTAAGTAAAGATACCAATGTTAATGCAATTGATGTTGGGATCATTGCAACCTTGAGTGAAGTTAATGCAACCCAAGGAAAGGTGCAAGGATGGTTGTATGATACTTGTGCCAACATTCATGCAACCTATGATAAAACTCTTTTCAAAACTTTTGAAAGTTCAAAGATGGGACTTGAAGTCCAAATGGGAAATGAAAAGAGATCAAAGGAACTTGGAAAGGGCTGCATTGATGTGTTCTTCACTAATGGAAAGAAAGTGACCCTAATTAATGTTTTCTATGTTTCCGATATGACTAGAAACATTATGAGTGGAAGTCTATTGAATAAATCTGGTATCAAAATGGAGTTTGAATTCGGTAAACTCGCTATGAGTAAATTGGGCACTTTTGTGGGAAATGGTTATACATGTGATGGAATGATCAAACTTTATGCTCTTGATAATAACAATAATGATATGGCATCTAAATCTTGCATTGTGATTAATTATAATTCTATTACTTTGTGGCATAATAGACTTGCTCATATAAGTTATAATATAATTAAAAGAGTTGTTAAATGTGGATTGATTAATTATGATGTGAATAAGCATGATAAATTTTAATTATGTGTTAAATCTAAAATGGTAAATAAACATTTTTCAAGTGTTGATAGATGTTCAAACTTGCTAGATTTAATACATAGTGATTTATGTGAATTGAATTGCATGTTGACTAGAGGAGGAAATATATACTTCATGACTTTTATAGATGATTGCTCTAGGTATACTTATGTGTATTTACTTAAGAGTAAAGATGAGGCATTTAATGCATTTAAAATCTATAAATCTGAAGTAGAAAATCATCTGGAAAGCTAAATAAATACTCTTAGAAGTGATGGAGGTGGTGAATACTTTTCAAATGATTTCAATGTGTTTTGTGAACAACATGGCATTATACATGAATGCACTGCACCATACACTCTACAACAAAATTGAATAGCTGAAAGAAATAATAGGACTTATCTTGATATGATTAACTCTATGCTTTTACATGCTAAATTGTGTTATAATTTGTGGGGTGAAGCCTTGCTTGCTGCGTGTCATATATTGAATTGAATTCCTATAGAAAAGAATAATGTGTCTCCATATGAGTTATGGAGAGGAAATAAGCCTAACTTAGGCTATCTTAAAGTGTGGTGGTGCCTTGCTTAATACAAGAGCATGTAGCCTAAAAGGACCAAGTTGGGTCCAAGGGTCGTAAAGTGTGAATTTGTTGGCTATGCCTCAAATAGCAGGACCTATAGGCTATTAGACTTGGAGTCTAATGTGATAATTGAATCAAGAGAAGTGGATTTCTTTGAGAATATGTCATATTGTGATAGCAATTCTCAAGAACCCACAAGTGTTGGAGAATCTCTTAAAGAGAAAGATCCAAAGGTTGATGAGCAACCTATATTGCATTGAAGAAGCCAAATGCTTAAAGAATTGGGATCAAATAAGACATGTTCTCAAGTGGAGACACTCTACCTAGTAGAGGGAAACCTTAAAGAAGTCACATGGAAATTTCCTATGGCTCTTCAAGTTAAGGATGATCCCAAAACATTCCAAGAAGCAATGTGTAATGCCCCAAAATCCCTAACGAGGTTTAATGGTTGGATTAGTAGGTCAGGAGGGCCATAATTGATTTATAATGCCATTAAATGATTATGTGCATGTTTAAGTGAATTATATTATAATATGATGTTAAATGCATGCATGTGGGTTCACATTTCATCATAGGGGCATTGTGGTAATTTGCCCCGTTAATGGCGTAATTGTATATTTGTATGCATTTTGGTGAACTATTGTTGATGCCACATAATAATGTGGATTTGTTCGAGCCATTCGGCATGAGACGATCTTTGAGTGCAAGTTAGCGGTTTGGTCATAACAGGTTTAAGTTTGGGGCCCGGGGTGAGTCTCGGGGTAATTTGGTGATTAGAGCATTACCGAGAATTAAAGGGTAACGAGATATGAATTATTGGTATTTGAGAATATTGGAAATAACGGGAATTGGAGGGTGTTAATTATGAATAACGAAATAGGCGGGAAAGGACGAATATGCCCTTAGTGGCTGTTAAGGGTTTTAATTAGGCTTAGGGGCAATAAGGTCTTTTCACCCTAAGGTTATATTTAGCCATTAGAAGGATGTGGAGGTTAGCAAAACAGAGCACCATTTCCTTCTCTCCCGTACACCATTTCTCTTATATTTTCAATGGATTTTAAAGCTCCTTTTGAGAAACCAAGCTAGGGATTCAAGTCTTGATAAGCTAGGGTTGTGTTCCACCATTGAAGAGGGTGTAATTCTGAGCTTGGGGTAAGTTTTTAACCATAAAATCTCTTGTTCTTGCTTTAGTTTCATTTGGTTTTCAGTTTGGTTATTGAGTTGGAAAATTGAGAATTCAATGGGGTTTTTGGCAAAGGTTACTTGGGTTATGATGTCTAGGTCATGTGTAGATGGTTTTTGGGTTAAATTGGGGGTTTAAATGGAGTTTGGAAGCTTGTTTTTCAGGTTGGAAATGGAGGAATCGAAGGAGGGAAGAACCAGAGCAGTTCTGCCTGGCCCTAGCGCTACAGCACCCAAAGGGTAGCGCTACAACGCTAGCCAGGGCAAAACTTCCCTGCCTATAGCGCTCGGGAGCTAGGGGGGGAGTGATATAGCACTACACTATTTTATATGATGCATATTTTGGGCACTTTTGAGGGTTTTTGGTTCGGGGTTTCAATTCCTGAGGCTCGGGATTTAATCTACTCACCGTTTGGGTACAATTCGGGGTCCCGGGAGTGAGGTTTAGGTCATGACCCTTTTATTATTGATTTTCATTAATGGAAGTTATAATTGGTTGTGACTAGGTGACTGCTAAGGGATTAAAAGATCGATCGTTCTCAAGGGTCATTCAATTATTATTTCTCGCTCGAACCAGAGGTAAGAAAACTGCATCCCATATGTGGCATTCATGGTTATTATTGAGGCATGTTGAATGTTTAAATGTGGACATTGATTGCATATCAAATGCATAACAAATCTTGCTCACTTGTGCATGGCACTGACTAATTAGTCATAATTGGCAATGGTGTCAGTATTAACTGTGAAGCTGTGACTCACTAGTCAAGTTCGACAGTAGTACTGAGCACTGGTCATATGGTATTGACTAATAAGTCAAGAACGGTCTTAGCGTGTTTAACGCAAGATGACAAAGATTAAATCTAATCGACATCTGCATTGAATGAATCATCATGAGCATTAATGCCGGACCGACCTCAAGTTTGATGGAAACTAAAAGCGCTTGTCTAGCCTAAGGCTAGTCACTTAGAGCCAATGCCAGAAGGCTCAGGTGACTACATCATCACATGGCTATGGGTGCTGAGCTCCGTAGTGACTACTCATCCGTCACTCATCTGTTTAAGCTAGTGACTACTCATCAATCGCTCATCTATTTAAGCTAGTGACTACTCATCAGTCACTCATCTGGTTAAAGTTAGTGACTTTCTCATCAGTCGCTCATTATGGTTAATAGAACCTCAAGTGTTAAATCACTCATCTGATTAGAGCTATACACTCCATCATGGTTAACTGAACCTCAAAGTGTTAAATCACTCATCTGATTAGGATTGACTTGATAGTCATCCATTTAGAAGGGTAGGATTCCTCATCATGGATCCCCCATCATTATCTGAACTTATTTGCATGCATGAATAATGCTATCATTGTTAGGCATGCACATTATGATTTTGTAACATGTTATTACTGTTCATAAGCATATTGAGTTTTCTTGCTGGGCTTCGGCTCACGGGTGTTATATGGTGCAGGTAAAGGCCAAAGAAAGTTGGAACATCCTTGAGTTGGAGAGCTTAGGTGACGATGTGTACATATGCGGCTGCTCGACCGCCACGGCCGAGGGTTGAAAGAGGAACTAGGGTTAAACCCTATTTTGCAGCTTAGATCGGCTGGTTGTAAATATTTTCTTGTGATTAACCTTTAAATTATATTTTTGGGATCCCAATGTATAAAATAAATGTTTTAGTGAAATGTTATATCTTAACCAAATTTTTTAACCCTAAACCGCTAATCATACTTAGTTACACGATTATGGCCAAATATCTCAATTAGCGAGTTTAACACTGTTTAAAATGCACATCGTAACGGTCCCTGGAGTTTAGGCGGTTGCACAATGTCTTCAAGAGACTCCGCTTTTTGGAATGAGGCAATAAATGATGAAATAGATTCAATTATTTCAAACCACACATGGGAATTGGTAGACCTTCCACAAGGTTCAAAACCAATTGGGTGCTAGTGGGTATTTTGGAGGAAATCTCACATTGATGGCACATTACAAACCTTCAAGGCAAGACTAGTGGCCAAAGGGTTTAAACAAAAGGAATGAGTCAATTATTTTGACACGTATGCACTAGTTGCTAGGACAAGCACTATAAGAGTACTATTTGCCTTATCATCAATATATAACCTTTATGTTCATCAAATGGATGTCAAAACGACATTCCTAAATAGAGATCTTGATGAGGAGATTTATATGGAACAACTGGAGGGTTTTGTTCTAAGGGAAAATGAACATAAAGTGTGTTGGCTTGTTAAATCATTATATGGTTTAAAGCAAGCAACAAAAAAATGGCATGAGAAATTTGATACAACCATAATTTTGGATGGGTTTAGACACAATAATGTAGACAAGTGTTTATACTCTAAGACTTGTGATAACTATGTCGTCTTAGTGTGTTTATAGGTTGATTATATGTTGATTTTGAGTAATGATATGAAAGACATAATGGAAACGAAGAGGTTTCTATCTTCCAGTTTCAAGATGAAAGACCTTGGATAGGTTGATACCATCTTGGGTATAAAAGTGAGAAGAAATAGTGGGGGTTACGCCTTAAGTCAAGAATACTATGTTGAGAAAGTGCTTGACAAGTTTAGTCATCTCAAAATCAAAAAGGCAAATATACCATTTGATTCAAGCATCAAGCTTGAGAAGAATAATGGTAGAGCAGTGGCTCAACTTGAGTATGCAAGTGCATTATGGAGTCTATTGTACACCGCTCATTGTACAAGGGCGGATATTGCATATGCGGTTAGTAGACTAAGTAGGTTTACTAGCAATCCAAGTATAGAACACTGGAAAGCGATTGAGAGAGTTCTAAGGTACCTTAAAAGGACCAAGCAGCTAGGCCTCCAATATTCAAAGTTCCTAAAGATACTTGAAGGATATTCCGATATGAGTTGGATATCAAGTGTAAGAGATAATCTCTCCACACATCATAAATAGATTAAATAGAAATCCAAGTGACTACATTAAACCCTAGATAGAAGTGTTTAGTTCATATCAGACATGACTAAAACAACAAAATAATTATTCAGAAACATAAAATTCAAAGACTTGAAAAAGAAATAAAAAAATATGAAAGTGAAGAAAAACTAATCTCAGAATCAAATTTTATCTCTAAACTCGTAATTAAAAACTGGCCTAACCCCAATTAAAACATAAAGTCTGAATTTATACTAAAAAAACCACGAATTCCTTTTTTTCATAGGCGAGCCTCCTGGGTTTGCCTCTGACTTCTACTAGCGCGCGACTCTATTGACCAAGTCACGACTCTAATTCCTTTCAGCAATCCTTCAGTCTCTGACTTTCCTAGAGTCGCGGCCCTTAAGCCCTTGCCGCAACTTTAATTCCATTTTTCTTCTTCAGATTTTAACCTTTTGACATCCTTCCTTCATCAAAACTTATTATTATTCATCCTCAGCACCAATTTAAGTCGACAAAAGCTCCATTTTCCCACAATTTTTTCTTCTTTTCACTTTTAGCTAATGATCCAAAGTACCGACCTACAACAAAGACAAACAAAAGCGTAATCTTGCACAAAACAAACGTAAAGACTTAAGATTGCTACAAAAACACATTATAAAACGTCACTATAATGGAGTTATCAGTGTTTCTGTATGTGAACATGTTTTACACATGATTAATGTGATGCATGAAGCAGAAAAACATGGGGCCATCATTGACGAGCATACACAAGTACGCATCATACTGGAATCGCTCACTCTTGCCTTTTTTGCATTCACCACCAACTACATTATGAATAAGTTAGAATTCAACATGACCTAGCTGTTGAATGAACTGTAGACATTTGAGTCTCTTAACAAATCCATTTCAAAAGAGACTGAAGCAAATGTGGTATAGGAGAAGCCTTCAAACTCTGAGGAGAAATCCAAGAAGAGAAAGAAGAATAATAATAAGGACAAAGGAAAGGGCAAAAAGTCCAATAAAGGAAAGAAGGCACCAAAAGCCAAGGAGAACAAAAATGACAACAAATCTAATAAGAAAGAACCAAAAGGAAAATGTTTCCACTGTAGAGTTGAAGGTCACTAGAAGAGAAACTGCAAAAAGTATCTCTCTGAGCGGAAAAAGAAAAGTAAATATGATTTAGTTGTACTTGAAGCTTGTGTAGTGGAAGACGATATGTCATCTTGTGTTTTAGATCCAGGAGCCACTAACCATGTTTGTTCTTCCATGCAGATACTTGAGTCATCAAAGGAGCTGGTAGATGGCGAGGTGACCATGCGTGTTGGAAGTGGAGTGCTCGTTTCAGCAAGAGCAAAGGGAATAATCTATTTAAATTTTGGGAACAATTATTTAGTTTTGAACAATGTTTATTTTATTCCTGGATTTTCTAGAAACTTAGTTTCTTTATCTATGTTGCATGAACAATTTTTTGATATTTCATAAGTAATAATGCGATTATTATTTCAAGGAATGGTTTCAAAATATGCCAAGCAGAACATAATAACAGACTGTATATGCTCAAACCAAATGAACGAACGCTCAATAATTCAGAATTATTTAAAGTAGCAAAACTATAAGGTAACAAAAGACAAAAAGTTTCTAACGAGGATGACACATATCTTTGGCATCTTAGACTTGGTTATATAGGTCTAGATAGGATAAACTGATTAACAAAAGATGGACCTTTAAGAGAACTAAGAGTTGGAACTCTTCCAGTTTGTGAATCTTGTCTAGAAGGAAAAATGACCAAATGTCATTTCTCAGCGAAAGGCAATAGAGCCAAAGAACATTTGGAGCTTGTACATAGCGATGTCTGTGGTCCAATTAATGTATAAGCAAGAGGTGGGATGAGTATTTTGTCACTTTTATTGACGATTACTTAAGATATGGTCATACTTACCTAATTCTTAGGAAATCTGAAACCTTTGGTAAGTTTCAAGAATTCAAAGCTAAGGTTGAGAAGCAGTTAGGTAAGACTATAAAGACACTTAAATCTGATCAAGGTGGAGAATATTTGGATTTAGAATTCAAAGATTTCTTGATGGAGCATGGTATTCTATCCCAACTCACAACACTAGGAACGACACAACAAAATGGTGCTTCTGAAAGAAGAAACAGGACCTTGTTGGACATGGTCAGGTCTATGTTAAGCTATTCTTCATTTCCTCTCTCATTATGGGGATATGCACTTCAAACGATGATGTACATTTTGAATGTATTCCCATATAAGACCATTAGCAAAACGCCACTGGAACTGTGGAATGGAAACAAACCTAGTTTGCACCATTTTCACATTTGGAGTTGTCCTGATCATGTTCTTAGACCTAAATTAGGGAAACTTGAATCAATGTCGGAAGTGTGCATTTTTGTTGGCTACGCTCCAGAAACAAGAGGTGGTTATTTCTATAGCCCAATGATCAATAGGTATTTGTTTCAACAAATGTGGCATTCCTTGAACATGACTATATGAATAACTATAAGCCTCGGAGCAAGGTAGTATTGGAGGAACTCACAGCTGATAAGATTCCATCACAATCTTCTTCATCATTAAATGATAAACGAAAAAATTGAGGAAACCATCATTGCTGGAAAAGAAACCCCAGTGCAACGTCGTAGTGGGAGGATTGTGAGACAATCTGTTTGATACGAACATGAGGCACATGTCCTTGTTTCTGATATAGACAAGAATGATCCATTAACATTTAAAGAGGCAATGGATGCTCCTAAAAAGGAGAAATGGCAAGAAGCCATGAACCAAGAAATAGAATCGATGTATTCCAATTCTGTCTGGGAACTTGTGGATCCACCTGAAGATGTCAAGCCTATAGGGTGTAAGTGGATATACAAGAAGAAAAGAGGTGTAGATGGGAAAGTAAAGACTTTCAAAGCAAGGCTTATAGACAAAGGTTACACTCAGAGAGAAGGTGTTGATTATGAAGAAACATTTTCTCTTGTGGCCATGCTCAAATCCATTAGTTTCCTCTTATCCATAGTGGCTGCCAATGATTATGGGACATGGCAAATGGACATCAAAACAAAATTTCTGAATGGCTATCTTGATGAAAGTATCTATATGGTACAACCAGAATGATTCATAAAGAAAGGGGAAGATCAAAGGGGGTGCAAGTTGCTGAAATCCATTTATGGATTAAAGCAAGCATCTAGATCTTGGAATATCACTTTTGATGAAACAATTAAAACATATGGCTTCAAACAGAATGTCAACGAAGCATGTGTGTATAAATGCATCAAAGGAAAAGTGGTGGTTTTCTTAGTTCTTTACATTGATGACATTTTACTCATTGGGAACAATGTAGAGACATTGTCAAACGTAAAAAAGTGGTTAGTTGAAAAGTTACAAATGAAAGATTTGGGCGAGGTGAGTTATGTTTTGGGAATCCAAATCCTAAGGGATATGAAGAATAAGCTCTTGGCACTTTCTTAGGCTAATTATATAGATAAGGTGTTTGAAAGATTCTCTATGGAGAATTCCAAGAAATGTCAATTACCGACCAGACATGAAATTGCTCTCTTCAAGGAACAATGTCCAAAGACACCTTAGGAGGAAGAGGATATGAGAAAGTATCCCTATGCTTCAGCGGTTGGGAGTCTGATGTATGCTATGTTGTATACTAGGCCCGACATATGTTATGCAGTTGGGGTTGTAAGTCGTTATAATCAAATCCTGGTTTGGAACACTGGATTGTAGTAGAGCACATTCTCAAGTATCTTAGGGGAACAATAGACTATATGATGATATATTCAGGGGGTGAGCTAAACCCTACTGGATACATTGATTCTAATTTCCAATCAGACAAAGACAGTCAAAAATTGACATCTGGGTCAGTGTTCACTCTTGGTGGAGGAGTTGTTGTTTGGAGAAGCATTAAGCAATCCAGCATAGCTGATTCAACCATGGAAGCTGAATACATAGCGGCTTGTGAAGCAGCTAAGGAAGTTGTTTGGTTGAGGAAGTTCTACAATGATCTAGAAGTTGTTCCAGATATGGATAAGCCACTATTCCTGTACTGTGACAACAGTGGAGCAGTAGATAATTCCAAAGAACTAAGAAGCCACAAGAGGGGGAATCATATAGAAAGGAAATACCATCTGGTAAGAGAGATTGTACATCGAGGTGATGTGACTGTTATGAAGATAACTTCAGATCAAATCCTGGCTGACCCGTTTACCAAGACACTTCCTGCAAAGTCGTTCATGGGTCACGTGCGAAATATGGGATTAAGGGAGATGCCTAACTTGCTTTAAGGGCAAGTGGGAGATTGTTAGGATTAATGCCCTAAAAGCATGTAAAGACATTTGATTGGTTTTAAATAAAAGTACAATTTTATTATATTTGAATGTTATAGTTATTGTTTGAATTAATTATATAATAATATAAAGAAAATTCCATATTCATTCATGAGAATATGATCTTATATTAGTACGAGAGAATTAAGACCATATATAATGAATAAAATAGTCAGTAACATATTAAAGTAAGAAATATTTAATGAATGGTTACTAGTACGATTTGCTAAGCATACGAGATGCAAGTAATCTAGATTTAGATTACTAATGTGGATAGACATCTTAGTAAATGTGTTGTATATAATAGAAATTATATATGACAGGACCGGTGAGAATTAATTATCTTTATAAACTTGTTGTTTGACGTAAAGATTTAATTCTTATCATAATAGATGATCATTTGTAGATTAGTCTAAATCCTGAGTATTCATGAACTCCTGTTTATGTTTATTGAATCTTTTGATTCACTCGTTAAGTTCTCTTAGAATAATGAGGCTAATGACTTTTGTTTTGGAGATTCAATATCATGGATGACTGGGAACATAAATTACAATAATGAAATCCATGCTTTCCTAAATGGATCGAATATTGGTTTCCTTAAGGGTTGATTCTGGAACTGAATAGTTATTGAGCTCACATCTATAATTATATTATAGATTAATTATTCGCTAGTGAATTAATGGTACTTAAGGATCAAGAGGCAATTAGAAGGGTAAAATGGTAATTTTTACCAGATCTAATTGACGAACCTATAATGGAGGACAAAACTACATATATTGATTATATCAATGGACTACTAGAGAACACTCAATAAATATAATTCTATAAATAATTAGAGTGCAATTCCATATTTATAGTGGAGTAATAATGGAATTAATAAATAAGATTATTATATTAAAGATTTTAATTAATAATCTAGTTTATTGGAGCTTCGTATTATAGGTCCATGGTCCCCAGATCACCTCTGTTCTACACTGTCAAGGGTAAGGATGTTAAAAAAAAGATTTGTTAAAAGAAAAGACTAAATTGCAAAGAAATTAATTTTCTAGGGCAATGAAATAATTATTTGATAATTATGGGTAATTGATTAGTTGTGAATTAATTAATTATTTAACTTTATAGTTTTTATTTTGAAAAACTATAGGTTAAAATTAATATTAATCTTTTTTGGATTAATATAAAGAGAGAAATAATAAATATCTTATTTGTAATATGATATTTATTCATTTAATTTATAATTGATATTTTATGATAAAGTTAATTTTGAATTAACTGATATTTATGTTGGAATAAATATCTTGTCTTAAAAGTTGATTAAATAAACAAATGAGAAAATTATGACAACCCTAATAGGGTTGGGCGACACACACTGTACAGTACAATGTGTGGCACCTAGTATCAGTGTTTTTTATTCCTAGGATTTGATTTTTGAATTTCAAATAAATTTGTTTAATCAGTTATTTAATTATTCTTTTTTTAAATAGATAATTAAATGAAAATATATAATCATTTTTAATTTAAATTAAATAAAGATTATTTAATTAGATTAAATATCTTTATAAATATGATATACGTGATATTAAGAATAATAATCAGACTTTCTCTAAAAAAGTGACCGTTTTCTCAAAACCTGAAAACTATTATAAACCTTATCTCTGTCAAAACTCTCTAGACTTTATGTGTTGAGTACATCTAGAGAGTCACATAAATCAACATTTTGAATCCTACGTGCCCACACACGTCCTTGTGTGTTTGAGGATTGGTCTGGAAGATCAGGGTGGGAGATCTCAGAACACTGGATAGGAAGATCGTTGATTTATACAAAAGGACTCAAGGACACTTGATAGGATACAAGAGGTAATCCCTGATCTATTTGTATGTGATTTAATATTTATATATGTGTATGATCCTGACTGGTATTAATATTTCTTAAAATGGGTCCATATATTTTGCTGCGTACCTTTGATTTGATCATTTAATACCAACAGATGAACCCCCAAAAGTTCACATTCGGAGTTGCGTCGGGAAAGTTTCTGGGGTTTATAGTCAACACAAGGGGGATAGAGGCGAACCCAGAAAAAATCAGGTCATTGTTAGAAATGCCTTCACCCAGGTCGCATAAAGAAGTACAAACCCTAACTGGAAAGGTGGCGGCTTTAAACCGCTTCGTTTCAAAATCCACTGACAAGTGTCTACCATTATACAACTTTCTCAGAGAAAACAAGAAATTGGAATGGACCGAAGAATGCGAATAGGCACTTCACGACCTGAAAACTTATCTAGTTGAACCCCTTATACTATCAAAACCGACATCCAGAGAATGTCTGTTTCATTACATGGCCGTGATAGAAAATGCAGCTAGTGCTGTGTTAGTTCGAGAAGAAAATCGGGCGTAGAAACATGTATATTATGTAAGTAAAAGGCTTCTCGGAGCTGAATCATGATACCCATTAATAAAAAAGGTTGCTTTTTGTCTCATTTTGGCTTCAAGGAAGCTCAAGCCATACTTCCAGTCCTATTCTATTCATGTCTTAACCGACCAACCTTTAAGAGGTTTTGCAAAATCCTGAAACATCGGGACGTCTATTAAAATGGGCCATCGAACTTAGCTAGTTCGAGGTATTATATATGCCACGAACGACAATCAAGAGCCAAGCCCTAGCTGATTTTGTGGCTTCGTGCACAGGTTTCAGGACGAGCTGATAAGGGAGTCAATGAAGAAATTATGGAAAATCTTTGTTGATGGATCGTCTAATGAAAATGGATCGAGAGCTGGGATAATCTTAATCTCACCTAAAGGACATCGGTTCCATACAACTCTCAGGTTCGGGTTTGAAGCATCCAACAACGAAGCGGAATAGGAGGCTTTACTGGCATGGCTAAGGGTGGCGAAAGAGCTAAAGGCAAAAGCCATCCAATGTTATAGTGATTCCCAGCTCATGGTCAATCAGATATTAGGGGAATACCAAGCTCGAGGCATCAAGATGGCGACCTACTTAGCTAAGGTAAAGGGCGAGGTGTCTGAGTTCGAGTTTAGCTCCGTTGAGCAAGTACCCTGGGAGCAGAATTCCAACGCTGATGCTCTGGCTCGACTTGCTACCACCAAAGAGGCAGATACATTGAATGTAGTTTCGGTGAAGTTCTTGGAAAGTCTGAGTATAGCAGCAGAGACGGTTGAGGTCGGAATGATTGACATAAAATCGACCTGGATGCCCCCATAGTGGAGTACCTCACAATCGAAAAGCTACCTGACGATCGAAAGGACGCGATAAAGTTGTTGTACCAAGCTCTGTGGTATGTTATGGTTGAAGGGATCCTATATCGATGGGGGAATTTTCTGCTCCTCCTGCGATGTGTTCTGTCTGAGGAAGCACATACTATTTTGCAAGAAATACATGAAGGCTTCTGTGGAGACCACCCTGGGGGGCAAAACCTAGCTCTAAAGGTATTGAGACAGGGCTATTTTTGGCCCACGCTGACAAAGGACTTGATCTCGTATGTGAAAAAGTGTGACAAATGCCAATGCTTCACCATAGTTTCTCGAGCTGCTCCCATCGAGCTAACCATGATCTCATCTCCTTGGCCACCTGCGGCATGAGGAATTGACTTAATTGGTTCTCTGCCAATAGGAAAAGGAGGAGTTCGGTATGCGGTAGTCGCCATAGATTATTTCACGAAGTAGGTAGAGGCTCAACATTTGGCAACGATCACCTCAAAGAGAGTCATGGAATTTGTTGTGAAGAATATCATATGTCGATTTGGACTCTCGAAAAAGATTATGTCAGACAACAGAACTTGTTCGATAGGGATCTCTTCACAAACTTTTGTGAAAAATATGGCATAACCAAGAGTTTCTCTTCGGTAGCATCCCCACATGCCAATGGACAGGTCGAGGCTGTAAATAAGACCCTGAAGGCGAGCTTGAAGAAAAGATTGGATGAGACCAAGGGATTATGGCCCAAGAAGCTCCCACAAGTGCTCTGGGCCTACCAAACCTCCACGGGACTTACCACTTTTTCCCTGACCTTTGGAAGCGAGGCTATGCTTTCAATTGAGGCAATGGTGATGGCCCACAGACAGAAAGCCTTTGACCAGGATCATAACAACGAGCTACTTAGTACATCCCTCGATCTAATCGAAGAAAAATGAGAGGCATCACCATTACAGCTCGCCCATTATCTACAGAGGATCACTCGTTATTTCAATTCAAAGGTTAAGGGACGCAGACTCGGATTAGGAGATCTAGTTCTCCGAAGGGTATTTTTAGCAAATAAAGATCCCAAGGACAGTGTGTTAAGGTCGAACTGGGAAGGACCATATCAGATCGTAGAGATCTTGCATGAAGGAACTTTCAAGCTAGCCTGGTTGAGTGGAGAAATAGTTCCACACACCTGGAATGGCCTACACTTAAAAAGTATTATCAATAGTTTTGTTGTCTTTAATGTTTTTAGAATTACCGTTTACTCAAGGCTTATTTATAAAAGCCCTTTCAGTTTAATAACAGTTGGATTATTAAGTAACCAATTTTAACGTTTTGTTATGACAAGCTCACTTTGTAAAAGCATCCAATAACATTTATACATTCTGGTTGCTTGGGGGGCACATAACCGAAGAGAGCTTTGAAGAGAGTTCAGCTTATTCAGATAGATTAAAACTTAGAGTTTGGAAAAATTGATTAATCAACGGCTTTTAAAAGCTCAAATTTTCAAAATTTCGAACGCGAACTAAGTTTGAGAAATCTTTAACAATAAAATCCTGGATATAACCAGGTCCAAGGCCTGATTCCTAACAGGTACATTGCTATTAAGCTTATTGAAAAACCCTAGATGCGACCAGGTCCACGACCTGACTCTTAAGAGGTATGACGCGATTAAGCGAGAAAAATCTTGGATACAACTAAGATATCAATAAAATCTATCTCGATCTAAAGTCAACCCCTAAGGTTTCGAATGTACAAGAATTTAAGGATTCATAAGCATGATAGAATAATAGACTAAGGGAAATACAGATAGATCACAAGTTAGATGTATATTAAAAAATATATTGTCATCTCGAGGAAAAAAAACCTCGACCTGAGCCGAAAGGAAATTGTTTTGGTCCCAAGGGACTTAATTACAGAAGCTTAAAAAAATAAAAATGAAAATAATAAGTCACCGAGGTCCGCCAGCTTACTCCAGAAAAGTCACCTCCTCGCCATCTCCCTCAACATATACATAGGTTCGGCAATCTCCGAGGGTTCCTGTGAGAACCGAATCTTGAACCTGGCAAGATATGGTTCCCACAGCTCGGGCTGCATAAAGGAGAAGTTCCCATCCTGGTTGAAAGCCCAACAATGATAAAGCATCTCCTCCATTTGATTTGATGACTCTGCAACTTCCTCCTTGGACTTAGCCTCGACCACGTTTAGCTTCTTCTTGAGTTCTTCATTTTCGGCTTGAAGCTGGTCCACGTGACGACTCACCTCCATGACTTAACTCTGGGAGGCAGACAGGGCGACTTTTGCAGACCGCTCGCTCTCCTGGGAGGAGACCAAGGCAGTTTTGGCAGTCTGTTCACCCTCTTAAGTGGCACTCAGGGCAGCTAAGAGCTCCACGTCCCTGGCTTTAACCTGAACAATTCCTCGAAATTGAGCCAGGACAGACTGCAAAAGAATGAAGCAAGTTAAGAATAACTTATAAAGAAACTAAGGAAAAAAGAAAAAGAAAAAGAGTGAGAATGACTCACAGTGAGGTTCATCCCCATAGCAGATTCGAGGACGTCCTTAGGAGTACGCTCCTCTATAGCCCTTAAGTCTCTGACATTGGCTCTGTAGGCATGGCCAACCATATGGCTCGCCGTCTCGTACACAGTACCCCGAAACGCTTCTGAGATCTTGTCTAGGTCGAGTGGCTAGATCGGGATCTGGACAATGGGATCCTCGCCTTGGATCACTTGAGGATTTGAGGGAGGTACGTGTCGAGGAGGAGGATGAGGAGGAGCTTGGTGAACCGTGATTGTTGTTACCAGAGCTGAGGGGAGTTTCTTTTGTGGCTGCTCCCGGGTGGAGTTGGCACCTTTGTCTTTTGCCAGACACTCGGTAGTACCCCTAGTCTTCGGAGCTTGTTTCTTTGCATTCTGGCCTTCTTCACCACGGGACCAGCTCCGATCCCACTGGCCTTAAAAGCACCCCTCAAACTTGGGGCCTCTGGCAGCTCCATCTCTTCACCTGGAAAAGAGCGAGCAGAGGGTTCAGATTTAAGAAATAATTATTGAAAGTAATATAAACACAAGAACAAGAGTAAGAACCCTACCCTCCGAGCTAGGAGAGGATCTATTACGATGAACTCGGGGTTATTGACCGGGCTAGGCACAACCTATAACTCTTGGATTAACGGAGGTGGGGGAGAATATAAAATTATGACCTCCTGGGTCCTAGGGGGTTCAGGTCCTTCCTCGGGGCTGGACTTGTCTACATACTTCCTAAAACCAAGGGCATATGCACCCTATGCAGGGAAGGCCATGTCCTACGGTTTGTCCCATTCTCTTCAAAAATGGTGGACCTAAAATTAAGAGTGTTGTCAACCACGATGGTACCTTTTGGCGTGGCTGTGGTCATAACGTACCACCAAATGGTCCACACCCTGGAGGAGGGTTGTGTTTAGGTCCGAGTCGGTATGATGACGACTAACGAGTTGGTTAGGGTTGAATTGAATTAGCCTATAACCGGAAACAACCCGATCTAACTCTCTGTATGGGTATAGGTTACCTTGGATGGAGGGGTCAGCTGCTGCCCCGGACGTAACTCGTTCTAGATCAGGCCCCTGATTATCCTCAGGAGCTCGCCTTTTGCGCACCAGCGGTGCCACGTCTTCCTCCTATTCAATGTCTTCATTGGCTGGCAAGGCTTCTTGAGGAGGGGGGAGCTTGGGGATGACAGGAAGATCAACTCGGGTCCTGAGAGTGAGTATCTGGACCTTACTAATCAGGTTGTAGGCCACCGTGGTGGCGTCATTCACAACCTGACGGTAGTCTTTCTTCTTCAGAGGAAGACTAGACAAGGTCTCATATTGACCCCCAAGGGTCACATATTTCCCTGTCCTCGCGAATATAGCTGCATAAGGAAAGAACTTGGTTAGATAAAAAAAAAATGTGTATGAAAGTGATAAAAAGTTCACGTCCTGAATTCATAAAGATAGAAGACTTACGAGGACGGTTGAAGTATCGGTGTTCACAGTTCTTGAACCCATTTGACATAAAAAACAAGTCTTTATAGTCATTTGGGTGGTTGGGGAGGTCGATGACGGATGCTGAGTTGGGAAAGCGTGTGAGGTAGTAAAAACCGTCACCTCGCCCTTTCTGGTTGGGACTGGTCTTAAGGCAAAAGAAAAACATAATATCCGCCAGAGTGGGGACCTCCCACTAGTGCCTCGAAAACAAATACTTTAACCCCGCCAAAAGTCTGTATGAGTTTGGTGGGAGGTTGAATGGAGCCAGTTTGACGTAGTTCAGGAAGTCTACAAAAGACTGGTCCAAGGAGAGGAAGGCACCTGCCTTCAGGTGCTCATCACTCCAAGCTTAGTACTCATCTTGGAGAAGGGCGCAACTCCACTCTCCTTCCAACGGAGGTCTAGCATGAAGGTCATCAGCTCCCATCTCAATCCCATGAGCTGTGATCTAGGGTACTATGTGCTTGGCCTCGAAGAATGTGTTGGGGTCGACCACGATTTCACTCTCCACCACAAGGCCAAAATGAGGGAAAGGAGAGGCAGAGGCGACCTGCTTGACGTTATCTTTGCTCTGAGAAGAGGAGCTCATGATATTTTTCTTTGCGGGGGCCATGATTTAGATCTCTTGACGACAAAGCAGCCTATTAGTGGTGACCTAAGACAATTACTAGCTACGACGTTACGAGTATGAGGATTTGAGGGTTTAAGTGGTTTACTTTTGGGATTTAAAAGTTTACACGGGCTAAGATGTGTTCTAGCCTTAACGCGTGGTTCCACGCGTGGTCCTAGGCCACACGCTTGGATTTCTTAAAATTCCCTGATACTTTGAGATTCGTGTGTCAGACTCATCAGACCCACTACTTTTCTTTTGAAAGAGGTTTAATGCAAACTGCTTAAGAAATCGTAACTTTTAAGCTACACAGAACCAGACCTAAAACCCCTTTGGCTTCTACACCCCAAACAGATATTCAAATTGATTTACTAGTAGAATTTTCTTTGTAAAACCCAGAAAATATGCCCAGTTTTATAAAAAATTATTTCTAAATAAGCCTAGTATCATTCATTCAGCCTAAACCGAACCTTATTTCCTATTTATACTCAGACATAGCCTAAACAACATTGAGCAAAGGACGTTTCTCAAAGTAAAAAAAAAAATCACTAGAAAGCAAAGAATGAAAGATTCAAATCAGGTAAGGAAACATTTACAGTTTATATGATTGGTTTAAAGAAAGTGTTGGTACGCCCACAAGAAACTCCCTGGAAGCTTCTGAGAATCTGAAAGGCGATGAAGGTTTTTTGGGAGAAGTTGGGGAAGAAAAAGGGAAATTTTGTTTTTGAAAAGGAAACTTTTTGAATGCAAATGTGGTGAGGGTTCAGATTTGATCACCCTATTTATATGTAAAACACAGGAATTAATTCGGGCCATCTGATTGGGTTAGCTCGAGATCCAAAGGCCAAGATTAAATGAACCATATGGCGGCAAAAAGTTGACAAGACAGTTGTCACAGTCCTCGAAACCCAAACGAACGCCAATTACAGACAACCACGTGTCCAGTACTCGAGTAGTGGGCAGGCACGATTTTACATGGCAGAAGCCTAAAAGCCCCTATTGTGCATGTCAAAAAGTGACGACATAAAGCACAATCAAACGCTTGGGGGGCAAATGTTGTTCCCTAAAAATTAGCACGAGTTTAATTACTCAGCTCGGGTACAGCTGACAGATGAATATGCGGAAAAATAGCCAAGTAGAACATCTGGTTAACAATGATGTGAGTAGCTCGAGACTCAATCCAGTTCGTACACGACGTACATGTTGCTATTAGACCGCTTCTTAGGATAACAATCCAGTTCGAGACTTATAATGTTCAAATCCAGATTTGGGCGCTTTAAGCTTAGTACGAACTAAGGTTCAGATAGTCTTTGAACACTAGCTCGGGTGGGATGGATCCCAAGAGAATCAGAGACTCCTTATACGCTCATTAATGTCCAGGTTGTATTGCATATCTATCATTTATTATCCGAGATAGCAGGAGTATATTCTATTCTGTTATCAAATCATATCCCACTGCAAATGAGAATAATTTATAAAATGTATACCTTATTTATTCATGCGGTTACCCAAACCTGTCCAGGAAATTCCCTTATAAATATCAGGGATAATGGACAGGGAAAGGGATGACATTTTTGTATTACTAAAACTCTAGAGAAATTGTGAGAGAAAAGCAATAATATTGTCTCGTGAACTAGGTGGATTTTAACTACTGAACCACGTAAAAGTTGTGTGTGTACGAAAGTGTTCTTATTATTTCATTACCGTTTACAATTTAGCACTAATATCCCCATTAGATTCCTTAATCTACCATTGGCGAAAAACTGCGTCAAAATTACCCATTTCATTAAACTTCCCACTCTCTCTCACATTAATGTGCACTCCTGATTAATTTTTGTGTTCTACATAAAAAAATTAAGGCTTTAAATTTTCTTAAGGTGTAGATCTAAAAAAAAAAATACTAAGATTAAAAAAAAAACTAAAACGAACATTTAAGCAAAAAGTTATGGCTAACCAAAATTTTCGTCAAATTTCAGCACAGAGCATCGATATAGCATTCATGTACCATCGATTTTGCATCATTTTGGCCAAAATCAAGTTTTCATGATTGCATCGCAAGAGCATCGAAACAACATTGATTTTGTATCGAAAAAGCATCATTTTGGCAACAAAAAAACTAAGTTTTCAAGATTGCATCGATTTTGCATCGAATTTGCACAGTTTTGACCAAAGATTCAATGTGTGGTTGCATCGCAATTGCATCGAAGAAGTATCGAAATATCATCGTTTTCATTATTTTTTTGTGTACAAAAACGATGTTAATTCGATACTTCGATGCAATTGCGATGCATCCACAAAATTTGATTTTTTGGCCAAAACTGTGCAAATTCGATGCAATCTTGAAAACTTAGTTTTTTTGTTGCCAAAATGATGCTTTTTCGATGCAAAATCGATGTTGTTTCGATGCTCTTGCGATGCAATCATGAAAACTTGATTTTTGGCCAAAATAATACAAAATCGATTGTACATCGATAGTACATTGATGCTCTGTACTGAAATTTGATGAATAATATTTTTTCGAGATCTACACGTTTAACATATTTAAAGCCTTAAATTTTTCATATAGAATACAAAAATTAATCATGGGTGCACATTAATAAGAAGAGTGTTTATGAAAGGGGTATTTTTGTCCAAAACATAGTTGGGGCACATTAATGTGAGGAGTGTTTAAAATTTCCATGATGCATACAACCTAAAATTTCCCATTAAAATTTACACAAATCTTAATATTTATCATTTAGGTTTGATTTTAATAAACCCAACCAATTTGTAATTATTATATATGTTCTTCCTAGTCATTCCTAGTCATGTTCTTTAATATTCCCACTGGAAAAAAAACCTACCAAAAACTCAATTCATTTAATCCAAAACACACAAACAATGATACACAATCCCAATCTAGCACAAATTAATTTTGTTTAAATCCAAATCAAATATCGGTAAAAGAACACAAGAACACATACATTTCAACACCAAAAATAAAAAAGACTTAAGAACACAACAATAAATATAGATTTAAGCCAATCTTCGTGAAGCACAAACAAAATTAAAATAGCAGCAACACACACCTAGAGCCTACCACCCATATCCTGTCAGCCCTTCATCCCTGGATAGCACACTGTCAAGAAGCCCTCTCCAATGGGAAGTCACCACCTAGCGCTTCCAATTCTGTCGCAAAGCCAAAATAAGGCATCTAGAAGAAAAAAAAGTTACAGCCTCGGTGGATAGAGCTTCAGATCCCAACGTCACAACCGCCTTCGATGCAAACCCAACCCTTGATTACTCCTCCGATATGGACCCACGCTTTACGACTCTGCCGTCCCCGACCCCGACTTCAACCCAGTCTTTACGATCCCACCGCCTCTAGACCCAGCTATTCCCAGACCAATCCTTGCCTCCAGTCAGTCCAGATGCATGCTTAGGAAGAAGAAGAAGAAGAAGAAGAAGAAGGGAGGGAGGGAGGGAGGGAGGGAGGGAGCGGAAGTGGTGACGAGTGTCTTAGTTTAGAATTAGGATTTTTATTATTTTTCTTTTAAAGAAAGATGAAATTATTGGTTAGTTTTTTTTTTAATTTTAAAATGTATTTTTTTAAATTTTGAAATTTTAGCATTTTTTTAGTCTTATTTTTTTAATGACTTTTTCAAATTTTAGAATTAATTTTTAATAAAAAAAATATTTTTTTAAAAAAAACTAATTAATTTTTTATTATTAATTATACACATGACAATACTACATCATTGCTCAAATATCTATGTCAGCAGCATTCTATGTCAGCAGCATTCTGTTAGGACTAAACTTTACAGAAGTCTCATAACTCAATAATGTTAATAATTATGAGAGAATTTTTAACAATACAAAAAATTAGAGGGCATGATTTAATAGTGTTAATACATGAGGAGTAAAAATCATATTTATCCAATAATAAAAATACTAAAATGATATTTATTAAACAATATATTACTAAATTGATTCTTGACAAACAAAATAATAAATGATATATTCTAAATTAAGACTTCAATGAGTTAATTCATATCTACAAGTATGGTTATGTAATGTAAATCATCGATTAAATAAAATTATGCATGATAAAAAAACACCTCATAAACTACTAGGATATTTTCAGTTAATACCTTCTTAGAAGCATTAGTGCAAATCAAGACATACTTCTAAACAAATGACATAAAAGATAAAGTGTTATTAGACATAATGTTAATGTTAAGGGATGAAAAAGTCAAGACAGCATTAGAGGCCAAATAAGGTGAATCGAAGTGCTAACTCATGAGGCTATTGAAACCTTATGAACACGAACTCATTGGATCTACTTCTTCCTCTTGACCGAACATAGCAAGCTATAATTGTCTAGTGTAGTTAGTTACACCAAGCCTAGATGTGATGAAGTTGTTGAAGCCAAAATTGTGCTACAAGTTTATGAAATTCCGTTTTTAGTAATTACTAAATTAATTAAACCATGTGAATTAATTAAGTGCGGAATGGTAATTAATTGTTTACATAGATAGCAGTTCTGTCGAGACAGAATCCGAACTTGTTACGACAAAAACTGAACACAATAAATAGACAGTGCAAAACAATAAAGAACACACCGAATTTTTACAAAGTTCAGAAACCCTTTCGGATAACCTACTCCTTGGGGCCACGCCCAGAGAATAAACCAATTAGTAAAGAATCAATGTGTACAAAAGCATTTACTTAAACAATGTAAGACTCCCACTTAAACTATTGTCGCAATCTTGTTGTACTCTTCTCTACGAATCTGATTTGATGAAACGCTGATTCTCTTGAACTCCCTTCAAAGAATAGTGAGTGCACACTTCCTCCCGAAGTGAGACTTAGATAGAATCCTCTCCCGAAGATCCTTATGAACACGTTCACAATAGATACTATCTGTTTACAATAGACTAGATAGATATCCACAAGTACACTCAGCACTCTCACAAAGATTAAGGTGAACAAACTTAATCTCTACAAATAAAGACACTCTTCAAAATAACATAATGTTTACAAATATTCAAAATGGAAGAGGTAAAAATTCCAAAGGCCTTGGCAAGATATTTATAGGCAGGGAAATCGTCCAAGGCCATCATTTTCTGGTATCTTTGAAATCAATTTGCGAATTCCTTTGATTTAGGAAATCAGCCAGCTAGATGAATTCTGTGTCGACAGAAAAAGAAACTGATGAGTCAGCAATGAAATCAGTGTTATCTGGCATAACGAACATGGTCATTTCTTTTGACCATGTTCATTTTCGATACCTTCTTTATTCTAGAATAATCTTATTTATTCCAGAATAATCATAATCCTTGAAAATAATCTCAAGATAATTGCAAAATATATTATTACAAAATATTGATTATTTGTGATAAATAAGGTAAAAAATATATTCACACTTAAAGATATTTTTATACTAGAAAATCAGCTGAATCATTAGATCAAGAATCAATATGGATATGCTACTGATTTTCCTTAATAACTTTAAAATATTTTGTCTACAATAAAGTTAGCCAATAAAGGACTTTATAATCTCCCCATTTGGCAACTTGATAGACAAAAATATTTTAAGAGATTATTTTGAAAGATCCTGCAAAGACAAACCAGATTAGAGCAAATAGTAATGTTACATTACCCCCCCTGCGAAAGACATCTCAATTATAACTAATATCATAAACAAGGTTAACTTTTTGAGAAAGTTTAACAAGATAAAAACCCAACAAAATAAACCTTACTCCCCCTTGTTGTCTATCAATAAGCCAACAGAGTAATATCAACACAAAAAAAAAATCCAAAGAGTCAAGCTACTACTCCCTCTCTTTGTCTATCAAAAAATCCAAAAGGTAATGACAACACAATTTTTCAAGCCTTCTTTGTGGTGACCGAGATGGTTGTTACCATTGGGAAATGCATGTACTCCACTGCCTTGAGTTTTCACCATAGTTGCAACAAACAAAAACAACGAGAATTTTTTTTTTTTGAATGAATGAGAAATGAGTCTCTCTTTGACCGATTATAAAGAGAAGAAAATGACACTCATGGATTTGATTTTATTCCTTTTCAAGACCAAATTAATGAATTGATATCCCAAAGAAAAAAAAAACTTTGCACAGTCAAGAAAAATAAACCAAAAATAGAAACTTTTGATGTCAAATAATATAATAAGTGACAAAACAAAAAACAACATATTACCACAGTTTCCCTTTCTTGATAGCCATGGTCAAGTCTTTTTTTTTTTTTATATAATATAATATATAAACAAAAGTACCAAAAATATCCTATTCTGATTGTGCCCAATGTCTTTGTGCCTTGTCCTTGGAGAAAGTAACAAACATTAATTCTTAACATATTTTTACTATGAGGTTAGAAAATATATTTAATATAAATCATGCTTTTATTTTTAAAAAAATCACAAAATATTTACTCCTGACACAAAAAATATTTTATCCAAATTAATAAGTGTGTATGAGTCTTACAATTTTTTCCAACAGTATATCTAAAGCATTTGTGTGTGATTGTGAAAGCAGAGATCATTGCCCTGTATGACAATTTTAGCATTTTTCAGGGTCATTGCCCTATGTGGAAATTTTTAGCCTTTTTCTCAAAGAGTACCCAAATTAGACGCTTTCACACTATACTGAAGGTTGCATTTATCAGTGGTAGAGTATCGTCTACATAATTTTTAGTTACATAGTTCCAACTTACTCAAAGATAGCATTTTACACAACAGTGTAGGTAGCTCTATTCTAAGATGGAGCTTGAAAATACTTTCAAGGATCAAATGCTCATACACTACAAACACAGATTGATTTGGAAGAATATTAATTGGAAGGACTATTTATTTTGAATTTTTATTTTAAAAAAAATGTGCATGATATATATTAACTATAAATTCTAACAAGTAGTAAAAATACATTTTATCATAATGTTTGAGACTTTCTATTTGGACAAAAACAAGAAGACATCAAGCAACTCTTTCTAGCACAGGGATATGGCACAATACAGACAATATTTAATCAGTACAAACCCCCAAGGATTTCCTGAGGGAATAAAACCTGACCGTTTCAAGGGCTTTTGTGAAAATATATGCAATTTGTTTGTCATACTCAATATATTCTAAGACCAAAGTTTTATTTTCAACAAGATCCTTAGTGTGTCGCGAGACATCATCAACCCAAAAATATTTTTCATGAGAAATTTTCAAACGCTTTCCCAATCGACCTGGTTCACATTTACCAAAAGAATATTTACTTAAAATCGGTAAATCATGAACATGACTCATACTTCCAATTTTTCTCAAATTTTCACAATCCACATGATCATGTTTTTCATGACACAAATTAGTATCACTCCTTGTAATTGTGTGACAATTATGTGATTGAGATAATGTGTAACAATTATCAATAGATTTATAACCCTTCAAAACACAATTTCTATCTTGGTCAAGCACAAAACAATTATCAAGAGAAAAATTTACAAATAAGTCTTGGTCACAAATTTGACTTATACTAATTAGATTAGTTTTAAGTCTATCAACCAAAAGAACATTTTGCAACTTTGGTAGTCCTTCAGAATTTAGAGTGTACCTTACAAGATTTACCATCTCCAAATGTGACTTCCCCATTTTTCAAAGTCTTGAAGTCAGTGAGTATGCTTTTGTTACCTGTCATATGCCTTGAACAACCACTATCAAAAAACCAAGAGTTAGAAGCACATGTTTTAAGACAAGTAAAGGCAGCAAGACATTTGAATTTATTTTTCTTCACCCAAACTTTCTTAGGTGGAGACCTTTTCTTCAAGGGCATTTGTCTCAAATTACCATAATGATTAAAGTAATTATTGTGAAGAAAATTCATCAAGGTAAAACATTTAGGTCGAATATGACCTTTCACTCCACAGAAATTGCAAATTGGAATAAAATGACCAGTTTTTTTATTCTCAAAATTTCTGGTATGTTTCTCATGTGTTGTGACAGATTGAAAAGATGATGTCACATGAGTTTGAGTTGTTCCTGCAGAAGGGTCAGTTGTCAAAACAATAGGAAGATTTCCAGAAATATAAATTGTTTTTCCTTTAGGTTTAGATCCATTTGATCCTAACCTAGAAAAATCACAAGCTTTTTGACCTGCAAGCAGAACATCATCCAAAACCATAGATCTATGATTAAGCAATTTGACACCTTTCATAATTTTATCAACTTCATTAGACAAACGATTGATTTTAGAATCTTTAGCAACAATCTCAATTTCATATTTTTTAACAAGAGAGTTAAGTTCTTCATTTATCTTCTTGAGAACTTTGTTATTGTTTGCCATCAAACGATTATCTGAACATACTTTCAACCATTGATCATACATGTTTTTGTATGATTCTTTCAAAGAATCCTAATCCAAATCGGATTCATCCGAATCACCATGGGAACCCTCATCTGTTGAAATAGTATTATTTAAACAAACAAGGTTCTCATTCACCTGCACAGAAAGAGGTAAGCAAGAAAAAACAGAAGTTAAGGCAAGATTAGAATTTTCTTCCTCATCACTACTTTCAGAGTCCTGGTCACTTCAAGTGACTGCCATGACCTTCTTATTTTTCTTTAAGGTATTGGCACATTCAGCTTGAATATGTCCAAAACATTTACACTCCCTGCATTGAATACCTTTTTTATTAGTAGATTCAAAAGGTTTTGAAAAATTATTACCTTTGGAGGATTTAGGCGTGTTTTTCTTGTTACCAATCTTTTTCATAAACTTCTTAAATTTTTTCGATAACAAGATCATTTCATCATCATCTTCCTCATCTGGGCTTTCCATTTTCTCTTTGGAAGATTTCAAGGCAATCGATTTCTCCTTCACAACAATTGGTTTCTCTTGGCGGATCTTTTGATTAAGTTCAAAAGTTCGAAGAGATCCCATCAATTCCTCAACTTTCAAGGTGTCAAAGTTCTTTACCTCCTCAATGGCTGTGATCTTGGATTGAAACCTGTCTGGAAGAGATCTAACAATTTTCCTAACCAAAACAGAGTCAGACAACTTTTCTCCTAAAGCAAAATATTCATAGCAATGTCAGACAATTCTTCATAAAACTCAGTGCGGGTTTCTTTTTCTGACATGCGAAGGTTTTCAAATCTTGTGGTCAACATTACAAGCCTAGATCGCTTAACATCAATGGTTCCTTCAAATTGAGTTTGAAGGATTTCCCAAGCATCTTTGGCAGACTCACAAGATGAAATCAATTTTATATAACTCTCACCAACACCATTAAAAATTGCATGTAAAGCTTTATTATTATAAATTGACAATTTATCTTCTTCATTAGACCATTCAAGTTCAGATTTCACCTATGTCTTACCGGATTTCAAATCTGTCTCGACAGGTGGTGTCCAACCGGTCAATATTGATCTCCAAGCCCTTTCATCAAGGGATTTGATAAAACCTTTCATCCTTACTTTCCAGTATGGATAATTTGTATCATTCAGCAATGGAGGGCGAGTTATCGATCCACCTTCTGCAAAGATAGACATTTCACAAGGCACAAAGCAAACGAAAAAATACAAGATCGCACTAAGAGTTTAGTGACCTGCTCTGATACCAATTGAAATTCCGTTTTTAGTAATTACCAAATTAATTAAACCATGTGAATTAATTAAAGTGCGGAATGGTAATTAATTGTTTACACAGATAGCAGTTCTGTCGGGACAAAATCCGAACTTGTTACGACAGAAACTGAACACAATAAATAGACAGTGCAAAACAATAAAGAACACAGTGAATTTTTACGAGGTTCAGAAATCCTTTCGGATAACCTACTCCTTGGGGCCACGCCCAGAGAATAAACCAATTAGTAAAGAAACAATGTGTACAAAATCATTGACTTAAACAATGTAAGACTCCCTCTTAAACTATTGTCGCAATCTTGTTGTACTCTTCTCTACGAATCTGATTTGATAAAATGCTGATTCTCTTGAACTCCCTTCAAAGAATAGCGAGTGCACACTTCCTCCCGAAGTGAAACTTAGATAGAATCCTCTCCCGAAGATCCTTATGAACACGTTTACAATAGATACTATCTGTTTACAATAGACTAGATAGATATCCACAAGTACACTCAACACTCTCACAAAGATTAATGTGAACAAACTTAATCTCTACAAATAAAGACACTCTTCAAAATAACATAATGTTTACAAATATTCAAAATGGAAGAGGTAAAAATTCCAAAGGCCTTGGCAAGATATTTATAGGCAGGGAAATCGTCCAAGGCCATCATTTTCTGGTATCTTTGAAATCAATTTGCGAATTCCTTTGATTTAGGAAATCAGCCAGCTAGATGAATTCTGTGTCGACAGAAAAAGAAACTGATGAGTCAGCAATGAAATCAGTATTATCTGGCAGAACGAACATGGTCATTTCTTTTGACCATGTTCATTTTCGATACTTTCTTTATTCCAGAATAATCATCTTTATTCTAGAAGAATCATAATCCCTGAAAATAATCTCAAGATAATTGCAAAATATATTATTACCAAATATTGATTATTTGTGATAAATAAGGTAAAAAATATATTCACACTTAAAGATATTTTCACACTAGAAAATCAGTTGAATCATTAGATCAAGAATCAATATGGATATGCTACTGATTTTCCTTAATAACTTTAAAATATTTTGTCTAAAATAAAGTTAGCCAATAAAGGACTTTACAGTTTAGATTTTGAAAATTGAAACATTCCTTTGTCAGAAAAACGGTGTCATCTTCTTCTCTTTCCGACCGACTTCTTGGATCTCTGATGGAAAAGAAAACACTTAGGATTACTAGCAAAAAATCTCTCTTATACCTAAGTCAGTAGAGTTACAAAATAACTATCCGTGTTCCTCCACATGAAAAACTATAAGCATTATTTATAGGTAAAGGATGAGAGAATGTGGTGGGAAAAGTCTCTCTGTGACTGATTTTCTCACTTGATTATCTTTTTAAACCATTGCCATCACAGGTTAAAGTAAAGAAGACACATCCTTCGCCTTCAGGTCCCTAACCCTTCTGTTCTCTCTTATGTATCAATTTTTAGTAGTGCAGTGCATTGAGAGAAGTGTAGTAAATGTTCCAAAATAATGACATCAATAAGCTAATGTTTTTATTTTAAAAATGATAAAGAAATGACCATTTTACATTATTGATTACTTAAATTGCCATTTTCTATCATTTATTTATTTAAAAGCATATGACTTTAATATAATTGCATATTCATATTATTTTTGATTAATTGATTTTTATTTTAAAGCTATATTGATTTTTTAAGTTTTTTATCGGTTGTTGGTATGATATTTTCCAACTAGTGTATATATTTTTTGTGGTATGATGCATCTTTTTTTTGAATGATATTTAGTTTCTATCTTATTATACATAATAATAGTAAATAATTTTATATCATGATATATATATTATTTTTCAACTTAATATATATATTTTATGGCATAGTATATCATTCAACAACCCATAAAAAACGAAAAAAATTCAAAATAATTTTAAAATAAAAACTAATTAAACAAAACTAATATACAAAATTAAAAATATATACATTTACTTAATTTCATTTTGCACCTAGTAGTCAAGTGTATTTTGGGAAGCCACTTGGGCCGAATATTTTTGGCCCAACAGAAGTATCCACAACACAATCAATATCCAAGCATACATTACAATTGAACTACAGAATCCATCAACTTTAATACTGAAAACATAAAATTTAAACTTTAAAAATCCTGAGTCCTACTGGATTTGCACTGAATTCTACAATTGGAATAAAAACATTGTAACTGAAAGTCGTTGATTATTTCAAACAGTATAAAAATACAACAAGAACTAAAATTGTCAAAGAGATGTTTAATACACAGGCTGTACTAGGTATATCTTAAAACAGCCATCAAAGAATTATTGTACCCAAATTTTGCTCCTCAGGTTCTCCTTGGAGCTCTACACGTGGAATAAAACATAGCTACTGCAGGCCAAATTCCAAAGGCCAGCAGAAATAAAATTTCCTATTTTGATAGAGGCAACTAGTAAAATAAGCAGCTAGTTAAGCATTCGGGTTTATAAGGTGCTCAGACATGATTACAGTTTTCAGGGTGAGTTACTCGTGCTTTCCAAAGATTATGGGATCTGGCTGGGGCTACACTATCATAGTCAAACCCACCAAGTGGGTTTAAATCATTTCTGGGACAAACAATTAAGCACACAAGGCACCCTGCATATAAGCAGAGAGCTACAAATCGAAGTGGATCAAATCAAGAACAATTTATGTAATTCTCAGCCCTTCATTTTACTGCATCTCAGCTGACAGCATTTATTCAAGAAGAAAACTGTGAGTGATGACTCTTACGGAAATATGAATAAATAACATGTCCGTCTTGCAATTGGGGTTGTCCAAGGAAAATGTGGACCACAATCACAATGTAACACGACAAAGAGGCATTTTTTCTAAGCCATTTGCTTGATGAGATTATTGGAGTCCTCAGAATTTACAATATTTTCATTGCCAGCAATTAAGTCAGGTAAGCTTGCAGAGTTTGTAACCCATCCAAAAGATATCATGTGCTCCAATACCTCCGCAGCTTTATCCATATGCCCAACCCTTTGCAGACCAGAAGCTATCATGCTACATGCAGAAAGACTTAGACTGAGCCCTGCTTCTCCGATTTCAGTAAGGAAGCTCAATGCTTGTAAAAACTCTTCTGCTTCACATAGGGTTTGTATTAACGCATGACATGCACCAAAGCTCATGGGAACACCCTTCTTTAACATCTCGTCTTTCAACCTTAAAGCTTCTTTTATATCCCCTTCTTTACAGTGAGCATCAATGAGCACACAATATGTAACTTTGTCAGGTTCAATCCCATCAGCTAACATCTTTTCAAATAGAGAAAGAACTTCAGATCTATTTCCTATAATGTTGTAACCATTTAGAAGCGAGGTAAAGGTTACAACAGTTGGGGTAAGATTCATTGCTTGCATCTTCAAGAAAAGTCCTTTAGCGTCCTGCATATTTTGAGCATTGCAATAATAACTGATCAGAGTTGTATAGGTTACATTGTCAGGCAAGATCTGTTTCTCTGACATTTCTTCCAATAAATGGTTAGCTTCTTCCAGTCTGTTCCTTTTACAGAGCCCATCAATCAATGAGTTGAAAGACATTGTAGAGGCAAAGCCTTTAAGCAACATATCTCGAAAAATCTCCTGTGCTTCCTCCAATTTTCCTTCTTTGCAGCATCCATCAAGAAGAGCATTGTAAACATAAGTATCGGCTGGGACTCCCTTTGATGGCATCTCATAAAATAGTTGGAATGCCTCGTCCACAATTCCGGATTTGCAATAACCATCTATCATTGTAGCATATGTCACACTATTGGGGATCAATCCCTTTTCCTCAATGCCAATGAATAAGTTCTTAGCTTTTTCAATATCACCTGCCTTACATAACCCATTAATCAAAACATTGTACGTCATAATGTTAGGATTTACACCCTTTATGTACATCTCATCAAGAAGCTGCATAGCCTTGTCTACATCACCTTGTGTGTAGAAACCAGTGATGAGAGAGTTGTATATGTAAACATCAGGATTCAAGCCCTTCTCACAAAGTTCTGACAAGATACTTAGGGCTTCTTGCACTTTCCCATTCCTTGAAAGACCATTTATAAGAACCCCATATGTTCGTACGACTGGGAGAATTCCACGAGCTAGCATACTTGTAAATGCTAAATTAGCTTCTGTTAAGTTCCCTTTTTTGCAGTGTCCGTCAACCAAGACTGCATAAACTTCATCATTAGACACCAGACCATATGCAAGCATCTCATTAAAATACTTGTCAGCCATCTGCATGTCCCCAACATTAGTATATGCCCGAACAAAAGCTCCAAAAGTAAACGCATTTGGCTTTAAACCTCTTTCCAACATTTCATCCCAGCAAATCCTAGCTGCTTCCAACTTATTTTCTTTGCACAGACCCATTATTAAAGAATTGTAGCAAAATATATCCGGTGAAATCCCTCGTTCCCTCATCTTATCTAAAATCCTTTTTGCTTCTTCAAATTTACCTGCCTTTGCTTGGGCAGAAATAAGAGTATTGTAAATGACAGAATTTGGTTTTAACCCAAATGAAACCATTTCCTCGAGAACATCATTAGCTTGATCAAGATTTTGACCACGACATAACCCGTTAATTATCACACCGTACGTTACAATTGTAGGTGCCAAGTTCCTCTTTTTCATCTCATCAAACATTTTGAAAGCATTGACAGTATCACGTTCCCGGAAATAGCCCTCAATCAACGATGTATAAGTTCTAGAATCTGGTCTGCTGCCCATTCTAATCATCTCATCAACAATATCTTTAGCCTTGTACATCAAACCAGCCTTACAAACTCCATTAAGAATAGTGTTATAATTGACAAGACCTAACCTTATACCATGCTTATCCATTTCATCTTTAATTCTAAAAGCCTCTTCGACATTACCACTTTTCATAAACCCATCAATTAAAGGATTGTAGGCAATTTCATCAGGCTTCAACCCTGCATTAACCATTTCATTTAACAACTTACTAGCATCTGCCAGTTTCCTTTTCCTACAATATCCATTAATAAGGGTTACGTAAGTATACTTGTCAGGGACTATACCCTTTTCGGCCATTGACTTCTTCATCTCAACAGCTTCATCAACAAGCCCAGCTCTGCATAAACCACTAATCATCACATTGTATGTAACCACATTTGGACTGCAACCCTTTTCATCCATTTCCAAGAAGGCCCTTTTAGCCCCATCGACATCACCAGTCCTAAAATGAGCCTCAATAACATTAGAATAAGTAAACACATCAGAGGATATTTTCATCTTCAGCATCCCATCATAGACCTTCCAAAACAATCCCATCTTGTTAGTCCTCAACAACTCTTTCAGCAATAAATTGCACGAAAGCAAACTAGGCAAGAACTCAACACTTTTCAGACCCAAAAACACATCCACAGCTTCATCAAACAAACCCAATTTCGTATACCTATCAATCAGCATATCAAAAACGACAGGTCTAGAGCCAGCACATTCTCTAAAACACCTAGCAACACAGCTCAAAATATCAAAAGGGGACTTCCAGTACTTAATCATACGATCAATAACATCACAGGAAGGCAAATAAAAACCTGAATTACAAAGGGAAATGACAAGAAGAGACAACACCTCCAAATCCTTTGAAGTACCCACTTTGGTTTCGGACCATATAAAAAAATCGAGGAGGCGTTTTGGTTCAACCAACCGGTTATGGCGAATGACGGAGCGAATTACTTCTGGGTTTAGCTTATTGGGTATGTCTGATGAGTCCATAAGGAACTTCCAGTTCTTCTGCGTGAGAATGTTGCTAATTTCTTTAACCGAGTTCTGAGTTTGCGCAGTGCAGTACTTAATGCGGATGAGAGCATCGGTTATAGGGTTGGCCGTGGCGTTTCTGGGCAGAAGCCAGTGGGAATTTGTGGGTATGAGCCTCCACATCTTCGATACAACGAGTGGGAAAGGAGGAAACTGAGACCATAAGAAGCAAACGAACGAAGAGGTAGAGGTAGTAGAGGTAGAGGTAGAGGTAGCCTACGCACGCATATTGCCCACTTTTTTTTGAGATTTTTTCATCAAAAAGTATTAAAAACTAACGTATTTCCTTTAACACGGATTTTTTTACTTCCGCATCCCAACAAAAAAAAATAAAACTTCATCTCTCTCCGTCTCTCTTTTGCACGCGGCAAGATATACTCTCTCTCAAGGATTACCACGGCGACTTCCGCAGCTAAAAACTATCATGAAACCTACGATTTCAAATAATAATAAAAAAAACTACATTTAACAAAATAACAAAAAACTAAAGTTTGAAACATAATAATAAAAACAATAAATAAATCTTCATTTTGATACTGTGAGTAGACTGAAGTCGGCTATGTAGATACCTTCTTTTTCGTGTCACTCTCAGTGTCTTCACTGTCAACCTCATCACCATCTTATCTACTAATCTCATTTCGCTTTCCTTTAATATCTACACTAGAATTTCCTTCTTACCCTTGTCATCGCCTTCATCTTTCCCAGCATCCTCTTCTTCTTCCTCGTTAGCCTCTTCTTCATTTTTATTACTCTTCTCACGATCGCTATCACTCCCTTTATCATCATCATCAGAATCATTCTCTTCACCCTATATTTAAAAACCAAAACATTAAACAACAAACATAATGCATAAATCAAGGTTGTAACATAACCAGAATAATAACATAACAATATATAAACAACACTACTTTATCAAATGCATCCACAAAAACATTGTCGAACTTCTCCTGCATAGCAGACAACAGAGCAGTAACGGTAATAAATTAAGACTTCACATACTCCTTCAAATCCAATAACTCTGCAGTCATTCCTTCATGCTTAGACAACAATGAATCCATCTTAGCATTTAAAGAATCAAATTGGGTGGACCCATCAGGGAGGGTTGTTGCGATTTCACCACCAACAAGACCCACATTAGACACATAATCTATTTTTGCTTCCTCAACTTCTTCAACATCTGTGTTAAAAGCAAATCCACCCAACTTGTAGACAGCAACCTCATTATCATTTGGCTTCAGATTTCTCAACATCAACTACAAAACAACAATAAAAAAAACATTAAAATGCAATGGGCAGACATTGCTAAAACATCAGTAAACTAACATATAAACAACATAAAACTATACCTTCTTAGTTGGAATATAAAAAACAGTAACCTTCAACAATCTCAGATCATGAGTACTAGAACAACTTCACATAGCAATCCTTAGAATAGTTTCAGAAACCAATTTGCAGTACTTCCCAACCATATAGTGGCAACACTCATAAACCAGACTTGAGACACATGTGGGCAACCAACCAATGTATAATAAGGTTTGACTTTCTTCTCCTCATTTGAATTTTGTACAGCATTGTACCAACTATCTAATTTACCCTTCAAAGACATAATGGTTTCATCAAAAGATTTCTTACCCCATGCATACTCACTATAACGACCACTATCAACAACATCTAAATCTTCACGCATAACTTGTTTTTCCTTCCTAGAACTAAGTAGAAACCACTGGACAAAATACAGAACAACCAACTTTACAGCAGCTTCATCATCATCACCCACCTCTTAGCCCTAAAACACTCACGAATAGATTGCTTAGAAATCTTATCACAACTTGGCCAATCTTGTTTGAAATTCAAATTATTGCACTCTCCTTCACAATCTAAACTAGAAATCAAAGCAAACTCTTCAATACTAAACCTCACCCTAATACCACTAACCATAACCCATAGCTCATACTCATTTGGCTGCTTAATTTCCCTCAATTACAGCCCATGCATTAATTGAGGCTGAGGATTAAATGCAGGAAGATTCAAGAAACTACCAAAACAAGTTTCAGAAAACATTTCTTTTTGTTTATCAGACAAATATTTATTAATGTCCTTAATAACCTGATAAGTACAACAAGATACAACCTGGACGACAAAATAGTGCTTCAAATTGATTAAGTAATGCCAATCCTACAAAAAAAAAAAAAATTAAATTAACAAAAATAGTAATGAAACAACCATAAAACAACAAAACAAACATAACATAAACAACAATAGACATCAAAACAAAACCAAAAAAACAATAATAAAATAACACCAAAACAACCACACAAAAAAAAAAAAATAGTAAACTTAGAAACAACAACAATAAAACAGATTCAAAAATAAAAAATAAGCTCCGAAAACAAATTACTAAAACTATAAACCTAATAACTTATAATGTAATTTCAAACAAACACATTATCTTCATTCAACTGTAAATCACAATCCAACAGACAATAAAATTTGAAAAAACCTAAACAGAACATCAATAATAACACAACCAAACAACATGATGATATAAGAAACTTTAAAATGGGCAAATTACTAAAACGTACAATACATATTCAAACAAACATTACAACAAACAAATTCGGTACATTCAACAGTCAAAGTGATAAAAAAAAAATGCAAAACCCTAAAAACCAACATCAAAACAATACAATACAAACAACATACAAACCTTAACAACAAATTCCTTCGGAACATCTCCCACAACTTTGCTAGATTTCACATTTTCGCCTTCCTCCTTTCAACAACATTAGAAACCAACTTCTGTTTCTGAGATTGGGACTTCGATGACTCGGCTTTGGGTGAGTTATAAGAGCTTGGTTTCTCTTCAATCCGCTTCACATAAGCTTTCTTCCCCATCAGCAAAGCTTGTTTAAAAATATTTGGAGACTTTGGAATTTTTTTAAGAGAATGAGTAGAAGATCCTAATCATAATATAGCCATAGATGATAGATAATGTTATGCATAGCAACAAAGAACGTGGCCTTAAATCCTTCAATAACTGTTAAGAACACAAATTTTAGGGAAAAAAATGAAGGGACTAGTGTGATCATGGAGCAGAAAGAGACTAGTGTGATCGTGGAGCAGAAAAAAAAGCAATGGAGAGAAGAGTTGGAAGAGTGTATATTGTGAAAGTGGAAAGAGTGGGAAGTTGTTAGAAAAAAATTCAAAAAAAATAAAATAAACTTAATCAATACAAATTACATGGAAGAGGCAAAAGTAGTATTTTTGTAATAAAAAGAACACATAAGGTAAACATAATAAACATGACTAGTACAAACGTTATTATTGTTGTGTGGCAGTAAATTTTTTTATATTATGACAGATTTGACACTTTATGTAAAATTTCCTTTTTTTAAGGAGAATTTTTCTTTAAAAGGTTTATTTATGTTATTTTTAAACTTTTGTCCTATGATCATGTAAGTTTTTGGTCATTCCTAAAAATATGGACATCCAAATCCATCAACAAACATAGGACAGGACACTCCTAAAAAAAATTGAATAATAAACTTGCAATATGCTTTAATAAAGATCCTAACTGAAGAAAATATAAGAATATCTTAGAATATGTTGAGACCATTAATAAGGAACTTGATTCAATCATAAAAAAAACCAATAAAAAGTGACAAATCCAGAGCCACCATCAAAGCCACACATTCTGCCTAGATGACCGAAAAATAACATACACAAATATCATAAAATAAAATTAAAAACAAAAGAAAAAGATTGAAGAAGAAGGAGAATAGAGAAAAGAAAAAATATTTATGTATATTGGTAAAGAAATAGTAAAGAAAAATAAAAGGAAGCCTCGTCCATCTCTTTCATTTCATCTCCTTTCTTTAGACTCACTCTTTCTTATGGTTTTAGGAGTGTTCCAAAAAGTCCCAACTCAGTCCATTATATCCCGGTAACTTTGGTAAGGAAAATAGGCTAGAATCTATATGTTTATGTTTATGTTATCTTATGTGTTATGTTATGATATGTTATGAATGTGTTATGAATTTGTTATGCATGTGTTTGTTGTAGGCTTGGGCTTATGCCCTATTTGACTAACAAGACCCCAAAAAGATTGTGGGCATATGCCTATTTAGCTGGTAGGACCCCACTAATCTCATGGGCATAAGCTTGTTTAGTCTATGGGACCCCAAGTAATAATGGCCATTATAATAAGTGAATTATGTGTTATGATATGTCTTTACGTTATTATGAAATTATGTTTATGTTTATGACTATGTGTTAGATTTTCCTTGCTGGGCATTAGGCTCATTCCTTTCTGTTTATGTGCAGGAAATAAGCTTTAGAGGCGAAAAGATTCGTGACGCTTAGAGGATGTGTATCGATGGTGAATGGAGTCAAGGGGCCGAGCGTTATTCGATTCGAGGATGTAGTCTTCTTTATGTTTTTATGGTTTCAAATGTATTTTCCGCATTTTCTATGTAACTCTTTTTAGTTTTTAAGTTATTTTTGTTTTAAAGACAATGGGTACCCATATCCTACTTATTTTATGAAAGTAACCTTTGTTTCCACAAGTTTCAATAAAATTATGGTATTTCCGCAAAAATGTAAGTTTTATGTATAGATTCGTTAATGGTCCAAATAGTCTAGATTAGTGGGTCGTTACAAAGATCTTCCAAAGCGTTCTCTACACCTCAAGAAATGTGTGGGCACTTAGAGAATGAAGGATAGTTTATTTGTGATTCTACTTGATGTACTCAACACATGAGATCAAGAGAATAGGTCTGAGAATGGGTTCTTTATTTTCAGGGAGAGAAAACTATCGTTCTATTTTCACAGAGCGAAATTATCAGAGTAGTCTCACTCTCTTTTCTTATCTTCACTGAATAATTTTCTGATCAATCATACTTAACAGAAAAAATTCAAAATTTAAAAAATAAATCTGTAACCAATTTACAATTTACTTTTTAATTAATTAATTATTCCATTAATGAAAAAATCCAAAAACTAATTTTTGAATTATCCATTAATTAATTAATTAAACAAATAAAATTGAAAATCCCATCCCTGAAAAAATACTGCTCTACACGCCACACACAGTCTGTGTGTGAACGTGTAGCTTCCTAATTTCTAGGAATATTAGTTTTTCAAATTTTATTTAATTATTTATTCAAATTTCTTTGTCAGATAAGATCTAACAACCTGATAGCTAATTCAAATTTGAATTCAAATTAACTATCTATTTAATTAATTATCAAATATAATTAATAATTTGAATAAATATTAATCTTTTAAATTCAAATCCAATTTGAACTTATCAGATTATTTTCTCCCACTCAAATAAAGATATTTAATTAATTAAACCCAAATTTTCGAAATTAAATATTTAATTTATTATAATTTCAAAAAATTATAATTAATTAATTATTTAATTAAATTTCGAAAATTAATTTAATTATTTAATATAATTTCGAAAATTATATAATAATTAAATATTAATTAATTTGGTTAACTACAACTAATTTGTAATTAATTAATTAATCACCATTATCATATAATTGCATATTTGGCCTGAAGAACAAATTTCTTCCTAAATATGTTTTTAAACTATTCTCCCTTCATATCAACTCTTACCTTGAACAGTGTTGATAGAGCCGCTATGGGGACCTATGGACCTATAATTCCAAGCTCCAATAAATTTGAGATTATTAATTAAACTCTTTAATTAAATAATCTTAATTTATTAATCTCATGATTATTCCACTATAAATATGAGATTGCACTCTTGTAATTATAGAAATTTCATTTACTGAGTACTTTATAATCATAAAGCATCCATTGATTTAATCATTGCATACAACTTGACCCTCTAATAATGGTTCATAATTAATCGGGAATAAAATTACCGTTTTACCCTTTTAATTATGTCTTGTTTCCTTAAGTACCATTGACTCTACTAGTGAAGGTTAATTCATAACTAAATTATGAATTTGAGCTCAATAACCTTTCAGTCCCAAAAGTCAACCCTTAAGAGAACCATCATTCAATCTCTTGCGAGAAGGTATAGATTCCATATCTGTATACTATGTCCCCAGCCATCTATATTAATGAGTTCCCAAAACAAAAGTTTTTAGCCTGATCATTCTGACAGACCCTAACAATTGAATCAAAGAACTCATATAACATAAGTAGGAGTTCATAGTAACCTCAGGATTAAGATCTATTTGTATATGATCATCAGTTGATATATTTAATTAATACTTCGAAACGGTATTTAACTAAGTATTAATAAACATATCTGGTCCAGTTCTATATATTCTCTAATATATAAAGCACCTCCACTAAAGTGTCCTACCACACTAGTGATCCGGATCTAGATCACATGTATTCATAATACTAGTGGATCGTACTTGCAGTAATTAATCTAAAGATTCTATAACTTTATTTTACTGCGAACTATTCAAGTTCATTTATCTCAAACACAATCCTCTCGTACTAATACGTGTTTGAGATTACATTCATGAACTTAGGAATTTTCCTGATATTTACATAATATTATCATAGAATAATATAGTCCATAAAATATATGCATAACAAATTCAATTTATTTATTTATTTCATAAAAACAATGTCCACTACATATGCTTTCAGGGCACATTTCCAACAGAGTCATCAAGGGAACTTACTGATGGCGAGGTGATCATGCAAGTTGGAAGTGGAGTGCTCGTGTCAGCAAGAGCATTGGGAACAATCTGTTTATTTTTGGAAACAATTTTCTTGCTTTGAACAATGTTTATTTTATTCTTGGTTTTACTAGAAATTTAGTTTCTTTATCTTTGTTGCATGAACAAAATTTTGATATTTCTTTTAATAATAATATGATTATTATTTCGAAGAATGATTTCAATATTTGTGAGGCTAAGCAAACAAACATACTGTATATGCTTAAACCAACTGAACGATCACTTAATAATTCTGAGTTATTTAAAGTAGCTAATCCTAAAGGTAACAAAAAAAAAAGTTTCTAAAGAGGATGACACATATCTATGACATCTAAGACTATGTCACATTAGTCTAGATAGAATAAATCAGTTAACAAAAGATGGACCATTGAGGGAACTAATTGTTGGAACTCTTCCAGTTCGCAAATCCTGTCTAGAAGACAAAATGACTAAACGCCATTTCTCAGTGAAAGGCAATAAAGCCAAGGAACTACTAGAGCTTGTACATATCAATGTGTGTGGTCCAATAAATATACAAACTAGAGGTGCTATAAGTATTTCATCAATTTATTGACGACTACTCAAGATATGGTCATACTTTCCTAATGCTTAGGAAGTCAGAAACTTTTGGTAAGTTTAAAAACTTCAAAGCCAAAGCTAAGAAACAGTTAGGTAAATCTCTTAAGACTCTTTGATCAGATCGAGGTGGTGAATATTTTGATTTGGAATTCAAAGATTTCATGCTGGAGCATGGCATTCTATCCCAACTAGCAGCACCTGGAACGCCATAGCTAAATGGTGTTTCTGTAGAGTCCAAGAACTTTACTTAGCTAAGATAGATAGTAGTATTATAATATTTATAGCATTATCTTTGTAACTGTGGATTTTTGGTTCAGACCGGGAATTATTTGGACACTCATAGTAGTACTTATAGATTTTCTAAGTTTAACCTATAGTTTAAGAATATTAATTTTAACCTAAGGTTTGATTAATATGACTGATATTAAGGATAATATTTATTATACTATAAGGTTTAGATAAGAACCAATAGGATTTTAAGCACATGTTATGAATGGGTGATTAAGGATTAAGTATTTTGAGGATTAAATTTAATAAGGGGTAAAGTTTGAATGCTATAAGGCCAGTCAGCAGCTTTGAATACGTTGAGGGCTTAGTCAAGGCTGTTTACTCCATTCAAATTTAGCTAAAAATGTGTAATTTCGTTTTTAAATAATCAGCGTGTGCCGATATATCGCAGCACATAGATACGGAAAACACGAGACGATGCACGACAGCCTCGGGCATACTGACCCAGGCGATATATCGCCTACAGGGGGCGATATATCGCCTCCTTCAGTATATTTTGAAACATTTTGAAATCGTTTTCCATTCAGCCCTTCAACCTCTTGATAAGTCCAACACCTTTTTGAACGAGTCTTCAGCCTCTGCTGAACGATAATTCAAATTATTTTCACCTAAAAAGCTATTATTTTTATTCAAGTAAAATTAAGATCCTTTCATTCCTAAACTCTATAAATATGACCTAGTACCCAACCATTATTCATCTTTTGCTCTAAGTTCAGAGGCTGCAAGTGCTAGGTGAGTGTGAGAGTGTAAACACCTGGGTTGGGGAATCATAAGCTTATCAAACACTTGGGGAAGTAAGGTTTTATAATATTTCGGTTTGAGGTGTAGATTGGTCTTACAAGTCTTCAAGGTAACCCAAAACTCTAGTTCATTTCTGTACTTGTTCTTTTAAGTTCTCATAGCCTTCTACTCAACCTCTAACCTTAATCTTTATTTTGGTTAGGAAATCTAAGTTCTTGAGCAAAAAGGTTTTGGTAAGTATGTTTCTCAAAGGTTTAGTCCTTCCATTCCTTTCATTTCTTTTTCTTCAAATCTACTCACCCTATTATATATGGTTTTAGGAGAGTTCCAAAAGTCCCAACGCTGTCCTCTTATCCCAGTAACTTTGGTAAGGAAAATAGGATAGAAATGCATATGTTATATGTCTTATATGTTATCTTATGTTTCTTATGTTATGATATGTATGTTTGTAGGCTTGGGCATATGACCCATTTGACTAACAAGCCCCAAATAGATTATGGGCATATGACCTACTTAGCTAGTAGGACCCCACTAATCTAATGGGCATATGACTTGTTTAGTCTATGGGACCCCAAGTAATAATGGCCATTATAGTATGTGTATGATAAAGTGTTATGTTATGTCTTTATGTTTCTTATGAAATCTATGTATATGAACTATGTGTTAGATTTTCCTTGCTGGGCATTAGGCTCATTCCTTTTTGTTTATATGTGCAGGAAAATAGCTATAGTGGCAGGAAAGATTCGTGGATGCTTGGGAGAATGTGTATCGGAGATGAATGGATTCAAGGAGTCGAGAGTTCGATTTCGAGGATGTAGTCTTTTATTTATGGTTTATGTGTAATTTTTCCGCACTTGTTATGTAATCCTTTTTATTTTAAATTATGTTATGTTTTGTTTTTAAAACAATGGGATCCCATATCCTGCTTTGAATTATGTAAGTTTTAACATTGGTTTTTACAAGTATTTAATAAAGTTATGGTATTTTCACAATGTAAGTTTTATTAAGGGTTAGTATGTATAGTTTCGTTAATGGTCCAAAAGTCTAGAGTAGTTGGGTCATTACAGTTTCAGAGAGAAGAAACATGATATTGTTGGACATGGTCAGGTCTATGTTAAGCTACCCATCACTTCCTCTCACATTCTGAGGTTATGCACTTCAAACAAAGACTTACATTTTGAATGCAATCACATCTAAGACAATAAGAAAGACACCACTATAGTTGTGGAATGGTAACAAACCAAATTTGTGCCATTTCCGCATTTGGGATTGTCCCACTCATGTTCTTAGACCTAAGTCAGGGAAACTTGACTCGAGGTCTGAAGTGTGCATTTTTGTGGGTTATGCTACAGAGACACGAGGTGGTTACTTTTATAGTCACAAGGACTATAGCACCAAACTAATTCTAAACCTCAGACCATTAAGAACTACTAAACATAACTACTATTTTGGAATACATTCAAGAAATAATAGAGCTTTATTAAAAATTCAAAATACGGTACGAAATACAAAATATGGTATGGGATCCCATTGTTTAAAAGAAACATAATCATAAACTTTAATTGTTTAAAAACTAAGTGCAGAAATACATAAGAACATAAATTTAAAAGAACTGAAATAACTTCATCCTCGATCTTCCAACAGTCCACTCAATCAATCCATCCCTAATACACATGCCAAACTACCACGAATCTGTCCCGCCTTCCAAGTTTATTTTCCTGCACCATCTAAAATAAAAGGAATAAGCCTAATGCCCAGCAAGGAAAATCTACTAAAAACATACATCATAAATTATAAGACTATATCATAAAACATATATTATAAAACATCTGACGTAAAAACGTATATCATATAGGAATACAATATTAATGGCCATTAACTCATTATCATATCATGTGATAAAACCATCTAGGTCATCATTCTACTAATCTAGGTAGGTTAGATCACAAGGTAGTATATGATAACTCATCTAGGTCCTCAGTCTACTAATCGAGGTAGGGTAAATCATAAATCTAAACCGCGATAATGATACAAAAAAAATCTTGGGGTTTGCTATCTAAGCAACTATAAGCCCCAAGCGACTAAAAACATATTCATATAATAATTAAAATCTTGGGGTTTGCTATCTAAGCAACTATAAGTCCCAAGCAACTATAAACATATTCATACATATATACATAACACATAACATATCATAGCATATAAACATATCATAACACATATAATCTAACCTATTTTCCTTACCAAAAATCGAGATAATGGAGACAAGAACGTGATTGGAAAACTCCTAAAAACCAATAGTAAGAACCATGAGTTTCTAAAGAAAAGAGATGAAAAAGAGATCTAAACCATCAAGATAGAAACATACAGAAGAACTTTAAGTTTCAAGAAATTAGACACCTAACCAAGAAGTCATAAAATCAAGTTAGAATCTGAAAGAAAATGAAAGAAAATAAAAGAACTATGATGGATTAAACCTGAGGATAAGAATCCCTTGGATGATTTAGAACTTCGATCTACACTTCGATACCGAAATATCACTCTATCTCACTTCCCAAGCGTTTATAAAGTTTAGAATGAAAAGCTTTTAAATCCCAAACCCTAGTATTTTCTCTCTAAAATAAACTTAGCAGCTTGGATGCTCTAAAGAATGCTTGAATGATGAGTGAAATGACTGAGTACTAGGTCCTATTTATAGAGTTCAAGGAGTGAAACTAACCCCTTTTAAAATGAATAAATAAATGAATAATAATTGAAAATATTTGAATTTTCGTTTCAACAGATGCCCAAAACTTGGTCAAAAACGTTTAGGAGCATATCTAGGTTGTTAAGAGATGTTCTAATTTAAATCTACAAGTTTCGAAAAAAAATGGCTCTTGGAGCCGATATATTGCCTACCCTAGGCGATATATCGTCCCTACCTATGCCCCAAGCTTTCGTAATTTCATTCGTGCGAAGTCGACGTGTTTTCCGTATCTCCCGTAGGCGATATATCGACCCCTATAGCTGCGATATATCGGCATACATTGATATTTTAAACACGTTTTTCATACTTTCAGCATATTTGGAGTTTGTTAAAACAACTTTGACTAAGTAAAACGTGATCCTAACAGCTGCTGGAAGATTCTAGAGCTTGTAGATTCATTCATTATTAATTAATTCATCTAAAATCCTTAAATCCTTAAATAAACAAGAATGTGACAAGTGTCACGCTCTTACTTATTCTATCTAAACCTTAGGTTATAAAATATAATATTTCTAGGACCAGCTATATTAATCAAACCTTAAGTTAAAATTAATATTTCTAAACTATAGGTTAAAGTTATAAAATCTATAACTATTTCTATGAGTTTCCAAATAAATCCCGACTTGAACCAATATCCACGAAAACTAAAATACTACAAGCTGCTACTAACTACTACTACTATCTAGCTAAGTAAAATTCTGAGACGCTACAATTCTCCCCTACTAAAAAGAATTTCATCCCCGAAATTTACTTACCAAACAATTCCGGATACCGTGCTAGGATGTCTTCCTCCAACTCCCACGTTGCCTCTCGTTCTGAACTATTACTCCATAGGACCTTGACTATCGGAATACTCTTAGATCGTAATTCTTTCATCCCCTTCTCTAGGATGCTAACCGGTCATTCCTCGTAACTCAAGTCTTTTTGGAGTGCTATCGTATCGTACTTGAGGACGTGAGATGGGTCTGACACATATCTACGCAACATCGAGATGTGAAACACATTGTGGCTATCTGCTAGAGCTGGCGGTAGGGCTAATCTATATGCTACTGTTCCCACCTTGTCCAATATCGCAAAAGGACCTATAAACTGGGGACTAAGTTTGACTTTCTTTCCAAACCGCTTCACTCCTTTCATAGGAGATATCTTTAAGAAGACTTGATTTCCGACTTTGAATTCCACATCTCGCTGTTTGGCATCCACATAACTCTTTTGGTGACTCTGAGCAGCGAGCATACGTTTTCTAATCAGCGTCACTGCATCTTGAGCTTCTCTAACAGCTTCGGGTCCAAGAAGTTGTCTTTCTCCTACCTCATCCCAATGTAACGACGATCGGCACTTCCTTCCATAAAGTAACTCATAGGGTGCCATACCGATCATTGTCTGGTAGCTATTACTGTAGGATAATTCTATAAGTGTCAAATACTTACTCCAAGATCCTCCGAAGTCTAGTATACAAGCGTGCAACATATCTTCTAAAATCTGTATGGTACGCTCGGACTGACCGTCGGTCTGAGGATGAAATGTTGTGCTAAGACTTAGCTTGGTACCCATGGCTTACTGCAAGCTTCCCCAAAATCTCGATGTAAACATCGATCCTCTATCTGATATTATGGTCTTAGGGATTCCATTCAGTCGTACTATCTCTCAAACATAAATGTCTGCGTACTGGTCTGCAGTATACGTAGTCTTGACAGGCAGGAAGTGAGCTGACTTGGTGAGTCTATCTACCACAACCTAAGTCGAGTCGTGATGCTTATTTTTTCGTGGCAATTCTATCACGAAGTCCATGGATATATCGTCCCACTTCCATTCCAGAATACTAAGCAGTTGCAATAAGCTTGCAGGTCACTGATGTTCTGCTTTCACTTGCTGGCATACTAGGCATTTGGACACATATTCTGCTATGTCTTTCTTCATTCCCGACCACCAGTATAGTGCCTTAAGGTCGAGAGTCATCTTGGTTGACCCCGGGTGAACTGAGTATGGGGTAGTGTGTGCCTCTCATAAAATCTTCATCTTAATTCCATAATCATTCAGCACGCACACCCGTCCTTTATATCTCAAGAACCCCTATCCTGATATGGAGAAATCTGTGGTCTTGCCTTCTTTGACTGCAGTCATGTGTGATACTAACATGTCATCATGCCCTTGCCCGATCCATATATCTTCTAATAAACTCGTTTGGATGGACAAGTTAGCAAGTTGACCAATGACTAGTTCTATTCCGGCATTAATCAACTTTTGCTGAAGAGACTTTTCTATTACAGATAATGCTGCTAGATTTCCGTAACTCTTCTGGCTTAGTGCATCTGCAACTACATTTGCTTTTCCTGGGTGGTATAGGATTTTGTTAGGAGTGTGTCCTAAAAGCATGTAAAGAAATTTGTTTTTTCTGTGAATAAATAAATACGATGGTTTATTATTATTGTCATATTTAGATTGTTAAATTATTGTTTGAATAATTTTGTAAATATCAGAAAAATTTCATATTCATTATTGAGGATGTGATCTTGTATTAGTACAAGAGAGTTAAGATCACATGAATGAATAAAAATAGTCAACAACAACAAATTAAAGTTATGGAATTCTTTAATTAGAGTTGTAAGTACGGTTTACTGAGTATCATAATGATACAAATAATCTAGATTCGGATTATTGATGTGGAAAGACATCTCGGTAAAGGTGCTTTATATAATATGATTATATATGACATGGACCGATATGAATTAAAGTCTTTATCCAAAAACCATTTAATAATAAAGTCTTGTAATTCATATCATAACTGATGATCATTTATAGATCAACCTAAATCCTGAGTGTTCATGAACTCCTGTTCATGTTTATTAAATCTTTTGGTTCATTCGTTAAGGTCTCTTCAAAGAATGAGGCTAATGACTTTTGTTTTGGAGATTTAATATCATGGATGGCTGGAAACATGTATCAACAACACAGAATCTAATCTTTCCTAACGGATCGTATATTAGTTCCCTTAAGGGTTAATTCTGGAACTGAATGATTTTGAGCTCAAATCTATAATTAGATTATAGATTAATTATTCACTAGTGAATTAATAGTACTTAAGGAATAAGAAGTAAATTAGAAAGGTCAAATGGTAATTCTTCCATTCTAATTTATGAACTAATTAATTAGAGGGTTGAACTTTTGTAAGATGGTTATATCAATGGACGACTTAAGAAAAAGATTTCTGTAAAAGTATATCTATAACATAAAGAGTGCAATTCTGAATTTATAGTGGAGTAATATCAGAATTCATAAATTAACTATTATAATTAAAGAGTTTAATTATTTAGTTTCAATTTATTGGAGCTTAATGTTATAGGTCCATGGTCCCCGAAATGGCTCAAACAATCACTGTCAAAGACAAATACAAAAAAATGGGCAAAAAAGACTTATGTGATAAGTAAAATATTTTTCTATGTATCAAACATAATTATTGTTTAATTATGTGTAATTAATTAATTATTTGATTTAACAAAAATATAATTAATTTTGAATTAATTTATTTTTGGGATTTTTGGTATTTAAATAATAATAAAAATTGGGAAAAATTACATGCCATCATAGGCATGTGGTACACGTGTGGCATAGTGCACAGGCACTGTGCTACACGCATAAGAGAGTGTACTCAGTCTCTTAATTCCACAATTTTAGTTATTTAAATATTAAATAAATAATGAGATATTTTAATATGATTAAAATATTATTATTTAAACAAAAATCTGATAACTGATCAGTTATTTTGAATTTGTTTAAAATAACAAATATTTTAATATATTGGATATATTAAATATAGGATATCAGTTTTTTTACAGAACGTAACTTTTCAGGGATAGAAAAATATCTTGGAATCTCTCAGAGAAAGAAAACAGTGACATAATCAAAAGTCATTGTTCTTCACAAAACCTAGGTCCAAAACTTTATTAGATCTCATGTGTTGAGAACATCTGATAAATAGTTTATTGCCTATTATTTGTATAGCGAGCCCACACTCGTTCTTTGTGTGCCTGAGAACATTTTGGAAGATTTTGGTGTGAGATCTCGAGGATTTAGCCATACGAAAAGATAGCAGCTAGGAAGGACCTGAGGTAATTTTTCTGTTCATGTCCTTGATTCAATATATATATGCATGTGAAGAAGTAGATCTAGAAATCTTATGGGATTAACCTAACAATTTGATTGTTGTTCCGCTGCGCATAATCTCTGATTTGATCAATAAAAACCAACAGATTTCACAGTCACAATCCTTTACTAATTCTAACCACCTGTGCTGCCTCATGTTGAGCACTTTCTGTATGAAGAAATACTTTAAGCTCTTGTGGTCCGTATAAATCTCACACTGTTATCCATAAAGATAGTGGTGTCAGATTTTTAATGTGAAGACCACCGCTGCCAACTCCATATTGTGTGTTGGATAGCATTGCTCGTATTCCTTTAGCTGCCTTGAGGCGTAGGCTATCACTTTATCATTCTACATCAGCACACAACCCAAACCTTGCTTTGACACATCACAATATACTACAAATTTGTCGTTGGGTGTTGGTACACAAAGTACTGGTGCTGAGCATAACTTATCCTTGAGCAACTAGAAGCTCTCTTGACATCTATCCGTCCAGTTGCACTTTTTTTGTTTCCGGGTCAGGTTAGTAAGCAGAGTGGCTATCTTAGAAATACCATCTATGAATCTTCGATAATAATCTGCTAGCCCAAGAAAACTTCTAACCTCCGACGCATTCTTAGGTCTTGGCCAATCCTTCACAGCCTCTACTTTAGTTGGGTCTACTGTGACTCCGTCTTTGGACACTACATGGCTGAGGAATGCTACTTGCGAAAGCCAAAATTCGCACTTCTTGAACTTGGCATAAAGTTGTTGATCCTTCAGTCGTAGCATAGTCAATCTTAAATATCCTCATGCTCGACTTCATCCTTGGAGTACACCAAAATATCGTCTATGAACATTGTGGCGAATTTGTCCAAGTAATCCTTGAAGACCCGATTCATTAAGTCCATAAATACGGCTGGAGCGTTGGTAAGACCAAAAGACAATACTAGAAACTTGTAATGTCCATATCGAGTTCTAAAAGATGTCTTTGGTATATCCTCTTCACGTACCCTGAGCTGGTGATAACCGGACTGTAGATCAATCTTAGAAAACACGGTCGCTCCTCAGAGTTTTTCAAATAAGTTGTCGATCCGAGGTAGCGGGTACTTATTCTTAATCGTCACCTTGTTCAGTTCGTGGTAATCTATACACATTCGCATGCTTCCATCCTTCTTCTTCACAAATAGAACCGATGCTCCCCATGGGAATGGCTTGGTCTGATGAAACCCAAGTCTAAGAGTTCTTGCAACTGCGTTTTCAACTCCTTGAGTTCAGTAGGTGCCATCCGATATGGTGCCTTGGAGATAGGCTCGGTTCCCGGTACTAGTTCGATTGTGAAGTCAATTTCCCGAGTCGGCGGTAACCCTGGTAAGTCGTCAGGAAATATCTCTGAAATTCCTTTATAATGCAGACGTCTCCAACCTTTAGTGGTGTTTCTTATGCCACATCCATGACGCTTGCTAAGAATGCGAGACATCCTTTCTCTATCATCCTCTAAGCTTTAGGAGATGAGATAAGCGGTGTTCGTAGTCCTGAAACCTTTCCCATAAAACATAGTTTCTAACCATCAGGAGTTTCAAACGTCACTTTCTTACATCTACAATCGATGGTCACGCCATGCCTTGCTAGCCATTCCATGCTCAATATTACATCAAAGTCCTTGATCTCTAGCTCTATCAGGTCTCCTTCTAGTTCTGTCTCCTCGATTTTGATCAGTACTCCTCGTACTATTCGTGATGATAGGACTACTTCGCCCGAAGGCAACTCCATAACAAACCTAGTTCTACAAGGTTTGTCTAATTTTTCTATCATTCCTAACGAGATATACGAGTGTGTTGCTCCCGAATAAAACAATACTGAACATATACTATTGAGGATCAAAAGCTAACCTGTGACCACTTTGTTACTAGCTTTGACTTCTCCCGGGGTCAAGGCAAAGACTCTGGCTCGAACCATCTTGTTGTCCTCTTTTCTTCTTGTTTGAGCTGTGGAAATTCCTTCTTTCGATGACCTTCCTGGCCACGATTGAAACAACCTTTGGTGTTTGCACGACACTCCCTAGGATGTCTTTTCTAGCACTTGGAGCACTGCGGGTATTCTACATAACCTGACCTATTACTTCCATTATTTGTCTGTACTCTTTTGTCATTGTTGGCTTGCTTACTATCACAATGCTTCCTTTTCTGGCCATTATTGTTGTGCTGGGTAAGGCACATAGTTCGCCATCGGCCATGCCCCATATGGACCTACTTGCTGGGGTGCTTGAGCCGCTGGCTAAGGCTACGATTGCGGCTGAGGTTGGGGCTGAGTCTGTTGTCATTGTTGTTGTAGATGTTCTTCTACTTGTTGACGTAGTGGACAATTTCAGCGATGTTGTCCACAGGAGGTGGTTTATTTCTATTTGCAACAACATTGGTAGCACGCGTTCCCCTTCTTCGGACTAGAGGGGCTTCGTTAGTCTCGTTGGTGGTGCTGGAGACATTGGCATTCGTGTGTGCAGACCTTCGTATCGACATCTTCAGCAAAGTTCTAATAGTTGCGAAAACATATTAGAATTTACCCCAATAGGCTCTAAGGCAAAACTTAGTCTAAGCAAATTTAACTCAGACCTATCAATTATGATTTCTTATGAAAAAATTATATAAGCCATCTTTATAATTAGGGTGTATTTCTATACTTAGAAAAATAAGCCATCTTTATTATTTTCTAAGTCTGTTTCTAACCATCCTATATGACTTAATTCTCAGGCTCGAAACTCGTCGCTGTTCCAAAGTTAACCATATTGAGGGAGGGTTGGGATCAGTAAATCGTTCCCACTACTATGGCCCCATAAACTCTCAATACAGAACCCAGTTCATTGATTTGTATCCACTCTCACCAAACTCATTCATTATTTATTTATTCCAAATTTATTATGATTGTAGAAAAAAAATCAAACTCATACATGTCATTAAAAAATAACAACTTTATATTCATTTGGAAAAAGATTTTCACTAAGTACAATCATTAATTCAAAAAAAAAGAAAAAGAAATGAATAAACTAAACTAAAAAAAACTAGGGTAAATCTAAAAATCAGGATCCTCTACATCTGACCCTTCATCTAATATATCATCATCTATTTCTTCATAATCATCATTACTATGAGCCTCGAAACTACCTTGGGGAATTTCATTAAGATATTATGCTTTTGTTCATTAGTGAATTGAAATTCAAACTTAGAGGTGCACCTTAGTATAAGGAAATAATATCTCATGGCTACCGGTAAATCATCTTCATCATCCATAGTCTCCCATAATTCTTCTAATGATGAAACTACAATAGGATAATCCTTAAAAAGCCTAATTACTAAGATATATTGTTTCGTGGCTCTCATCATAATTTGCCTATTGATTTGAAGGTGAACTATCTATTTGTGAAACAAGATCAATCTTTGAGTGATTCTTTCTAGCACTCCTATTGTATTCCTTGACTCTCTAATCCTTTTCAATGCCTTAATGGCTCAGATATCTTGATAGGTCAAAGCTCCATTCATTCTTAACTGAAAACATAATGACTAAAACGTTAGCTATTAACATAAACTTACTATTCATAACATAAACACTTACATTGGCGGTTAGATCCGGAGCTTGTGCGTGTGTATCAAGGAGAACTTCATGCATATGAACTATGGCTCTGATACCAACTGTAACGACCCGACTAATTCTAGACCTTGAACCATTAAAAACTACTAAACATAACCACTATTTTGGAATACATTCAAGAAATAATAGAACTTTATTAAAAATTTGAAATATGGTACGAAATACAAAATATGGTATGAGATCCCATTGTTTAAAAGAAACATAATCATAAACTTTAATTGTGTAAAAACTAAGTGCGGAAATACATAAGAACATAAATTTAAAAGACTTGAAATAACTTCATCCTCGATCTTCCAGCAGTCCACTCAATCAGTCCATCCCTAATACACATGCCAAGTGGCCACGAATTTGTCCCGCCTTCCAAGTTTATTTTCCTGCACCATCTAAAATAAAAGGAATAAGCCTAATGCCTAGCAAGGAAAATCTAGTAAAAACATATATCATAAATCATAAGACTATATCATAAAACCTATACTATAAAACATATGACGTAAAAACGTATATCATATAGGACTACAATATTAATGGCCATTAACTCATTATTGTAGCATGTGATAAAACCATCTAGGTCCTCAGTCTACTAATCGAGGTAGGTTAGATCACAAGGTAGTATATGATAACCCATCTAGGTCCTCAGTCTACTAATCGAGGTAGGGGAAATCATAACTCTAAACCACGATAATGATAAAAAAAATCTCGGGGTTTCCTATCTAAGAAAATATAAGCCCAAGCAACTAAAAGCATATTCATATAATAATAAAAATCTTGGGGTTTGCTATCTAAGCAACTATAAGCCCCAAGCGACTATAAACATATTCATACATATATACATAACACATAACATATCATAGCATATAAACATATCATGACACATATAATCTAACCTATTTTCTTTACCAAAAACTGGGATAATGGAGACAAGAACGGGATTGGAAAACTCCTAAAAACCAATAGTAAGAACCATGAGTTTCTCAAGAAAAGAGATGATAAAGAGATCTAAACAATCGAGATAGAAACTTACTGAAGAACCTTAAGTTTCAAGAAATTAGATACCTAACCAAGAAGTCATAAAATCAAGTTAGGATCTGAAAGAAAATAAAAGAACTATGATGGATTAAACCTGAGGATAAGAATACCTTGGTTGATCTAGAACTTTGATCTACACCTCGATACCAAAATATCACTCTATCTCACTTCCCAAGTGTTTATAAAGCTTAGATTGAAAAGCTTTTAAATCCCAAACCATAGTGTTTTCTCTCTAAAATAAACTTAGCAGCTTGGATGCTTTGAAGAATGCTTGAATGACGAGTGAAATGGCTGCGTACTAGGTCCTATTTATAGAGTTCAAGGAGTGAAACTAACCCCTTTTAAAATGAATAATAATTGAAAAGATTTGAATTTTTGTTTCAATAGATGCCCAGAACTCGGTCAAAAATGTTCATGAGCAGATCTAGGTTGTTAAGGGATGTTTCTAATTTAAATCCACAAGTTTAAAAAAAAAAAGGCTCCAGGAGCCGATATATCGCCCCTACCTATGCCCTGAGCTTTCGTAATTTTGTTCGTACGAAGTCGACATGTTTTCCATATCTCCCGTAGGCGATATATCGGCCCCTATAGCTGCGATATATCAGCATGATATTTTAAACACATTTTTGCACACTTTCAACATATTTGGAGTTTGTTAAAATAACTTTGACTGAGTAAAACATGATCCTAACAACTGCTGGAAGGTTCTAGAGCTTCTAGATTAATCCATTATTAATTAATTAATCTAAAATCCTTAAATCCTTAAATAAACAAGCATGTGACAAGTGTCACGCTCTTAATTATTCTATCTAAACCTTAGGTTATATAATATAATATTTCTAGGACCAGCTATATTAATCCAACCTTATGTTAAAATTAATATTTCTAAACTATAGGTTAAACTTATAAAATCTATAACTATTTCTATGAGTTTCCAAATAAATCCCGGCTTGAACCAATATCCACGAAAACTAAAATACTACAAGCTGCTACTAACTACTACTACTACTATCTAGCTAAGTAAAATTCTGAGGCGCTACAAGGACCAAAATGTATTTGTGTCAACAAATGCAACCTTCCTTGAGTATGACTATATGACAAACTATAAACCTCAGAGCAAGGTAGTTTTGGAGGAACTCACTGCTGATCAAATTGCATCATCATCATCATTAAGGGAGGGTTGTGAGACAACCTGTTCGCTACGAACACGAAGTGCACCTCCTTGTTTCTGGCACAGATAAGGACGGTCCATTGACCTACAAAGAGGCAATGGAATGCACTGAAAATGAGAAATGGCAAAAATCCATGAACCAAGAAATGGAATTGATGTATTCCAATTATATCTGGGAACTTGTAGACCCACCTGATGAAGTCAGGCCCATTGGATGTAAATAGATCTTTAAGAAGAAAAGAGGTGTTGATTACAAAGTAGAGACTTTCAAGGCAATGCTTGTAGCCAAAGGCTATACATAAAAAGAGGGTGTCAATTATGAAGAGTCATTTTCTCTTGCCATGCTAAAATCCATAAGCATTCTTATGGCAGATGGATGTCAAGACAACTTTTCTAAATGACTCTCTTGATGAAAGTATATATATGGTACAACCAGAAAGTTTGTGCAAAAAGGGGAAGATCATAAAATGTGCAAGTTGTGAAAATCCATTTATGTAATGAAGCAAGCATCAAGATCTTGGAACATTACCTTTGATGAAACAATTAAAACATACAGCTTCGAACAAAATGTCGAAGCATGTGTATATAAATATATCAAAGGGAAGGTAATGATTTTCTTAGTTCTTTACATGGATGACATTCTACTCATTGACAATCATGTAGAGACATTGTCAAATGTGAAGAAGTGGTTAGATGAAAAGTTCCAAATGAAAGATTTGGGCGAAGCGAGATGTGTTCTGGGAATCCAAACCCTAAGTTATAGGGAGAACAAGCTCCTGACACTTTCTCAAGAAAATTATATAGATAAAGTACTGGAAAGGTTCTCAATAAAGAATTCCAAGAAATGTCAATTACCGACGAGACATGGAATTACTCTTTCCAAATAGTAGTGTCTAAAGACACCTCAGGAGAAAGAGGACATGAGAAAGTATCCATATGCTTCAATAGTTGGGAGTCTGATGTATGCCATGTTATGTACAAGACCAGACATATGCTATGCTATGCAGTGGGTACTTTTAGTCATTATCAATCAAATCCTGGTTTAGAACACTAGATTGGAGTAAAGCACATACTCAAGTATCTTCAAAGAATGAGAGATTATATGCTTGTTTATTCAGGAGTGAATTAAATCTTACTGGATATAATGATTCTGATTTTGAATTATACAAAGTTAGTTGTAAATCGACATCTGGGTGAGTTTTCACTCTTGGTGGAGGAGTTGTTGTCTTGAGAAGTATTAAACAATCTAGCATTGCAGATTCATCCATGCAAGTTGAGTATATAGCAGCTTACGAAGTAGCTAATGAAGCGGTTTGGCTCAAAAAGTTCTACACTAATTTGGAAGTAATTCCAGATATGGAGATGCCAGTAATCCTAGGCTGTGAAAACAATGGAGCAGTAGCTAATTCAAAGGAACCTAGAATCCACGAGAAAAGAAAGAATATAAAAAGGAAATACCATTTGTTAAGAGAGATTATGCATAAAGGTGATATGATAGTTATGAAGATAGCGTTGGAACAAAACCTGGAAGACCCGTTTACCAAGACACTCCTTGCAAAGTCTTTTATGGGTCATGTACGAAATATGGGACTGAGAAAAATGCCTCACTTGCTTTAAGGGCTAGTGGGAGATTGTTAGGGTTGGTGCCCTAAATGCATATGTAAAGACAATTTTATTGAATTAAATAAAAGTATAATTTTATTAAATTTGATTATTGTAATTATTGTTTGAATAGTTTATATATAAATATCATAAAATTCCATATTAATTTATGAGAATATGATCTTGTATGCGTACGAAAAAATTAAGATCATATATAATGAATAAGATAGTCAGCAACATATTAAAGTATAGAATCTTTAATCAATGATTGCTAGTATCATTTACTAAGCATATAGATGGATGCAAGTAATCTAGATTCGGATTACTGATGATGAGAGACATCTTAGTAAATGTACATTATATAATTAAGATTATATATGAAAGGACCGATGTGAATTAATTTCTTTATATAAACTTACTGTTTTCTATAAAGATTTAATTCATATCTAAAATGATGATCATTTATAGATCAGTCTAAATTCTGAGTGGTCATGCACTCATATTCATGTCTATTGGATCTTTTGAATCATTCGTTCATGTCTCTTAATATAATGAGGCTAATGACTTTTGTTTTGGAGATTCAATAACTTGAATGGCTGGGAACATGATTTTACAATAATTGAATCCAAGCTTTCCTAACAGATTGAATATTAGTTCCTTTAAGGTTTAATTCTTAAACTAAATAGTTATAGATTAATTATTCCCTAGTGAATTAATGGTGCTTAAGGAACAAGAGCTAAATAGAAGGGTAAATAGTAAACTTTGATTAGCTCTAATTAACGAACCAATAATTATAGGACATAATTACATGTATTGATTATATCAATGGACTGCAAGAAATAATTCTGTAAATATAATTCTATAATTACTAAGTGTGCAATTCCATATTTATAGTGGAGTAATAATGGAATTAATGAATAAGATTATTTAATTAAAGAGTTTAATTAATAGTTTGATTTAATGAAGCTTAGTATTATAGGTCCATGGTCCCCGAGTTGTATATGTACTACAATGTCAATGGTAACGGTGTCTTAGGCAAGATTAATGAAGAAAATGACTAAATAGCAAATGAATTAATTTTCCAGGGCTATGTGATAATTATGTGTAATTAATTAATTAATTATTTGTCTAATTGGTTTTTATTTGAATTTTGATATATTAGTTAAAATTAAATATTAATCATATTTGGATTAATATTATGAGAGAGTTTAATATTATTTTAGTATGAGATGATTATTCAAACATGATAATATAAGATAAGGTTCATTAACTGATATTTATTTTGAGATAATATTTATATATTTTTTAAGTGAATAAATATATTGTCTTATTTTAATTGAATAAACAAATGAGAAAATTGGGGAGGGCCATAAGGTGCTACACGCCACTCACTGTGCTTGCATAATGAGTGGCACCCCACATGGTAGTTACCATGTGTCTGAGATTTGAATTTGAATTGTTTAAATTCAATCAGTTAAAATATGGTTAATTTGTTTAATTGATTAATTATTTTATTATTAAATAATAATTAAAAGTAAAATATTCTAACTAATGAAATTTTGAATGAGAGATATAAATAGTTTATTATCTCTAGTTTTTAATATGACGACGAATTTTGATTTAGAAAATTCTAAGCCTAAAATTTGCGAAAAACTCTCTAAGCCTTCTGTCTTCTCCAAAATCTCTAGATTTCATGTGTTGAGAAATTCTAGAGAGCCTAAATCAAACATTTGTGCATCACATGTGCCCACACACATCCTTGTGTGTTTGAGGATAGACTTGGAAGACTATGGTGTGTGTCTGAATCAGTTCATATACGTGGATTGGATGATCATTTGAATATACAAAATGATAGCTAGGATACTTGATAGGCATCAATATGTATTTTTCTATCTTTTATTTGCATTGATTTAATGTATAGATATATATTGATCCTGGTTTGGTATTATTATTTTAAAATTACCCCACCCCCTTTCGCTGCCACTCTAATTTTCTATTTTAATACCAACATTAAGTTCACATAAATCACTATTTATTAGATATAACAACTTAGTTTCTCTTTCAACACTAGGAAATAGTTTCTTAGTCATTTTAGATTTCACACATAGCTAAAATTTATCATGCACAACATTATCATAATTAATCAAACCACAATAAATTTTTCTTTTAATTGAACTAAAACCTATATGTGCAAGCTTTTTATATCATAAAGTAATAGAATTTGAGTCAAGCATATAGCATGAAGAAATAATATTATTATTATTGTTGACATTGGAATCAAGAGTACACAATTTTATCATCCCATCATGATCATACCATTTTCCCATAAAATTGTTCCCAGATTTAAACATCGATTTGATGCCTAGTTTATTCTACAAGCTACAACTTACAAGGTTTCAACTCGTGTTTGGCACATAGAGGACATACGTGAGTAGTACTTTCTTTTTGAAAGTGAAGAAGAGATCCACATCGTCTTTGCCTTCAACCCTGGACCTTTGCTCGTTGCCCATTTGGATCTCATGTCCCTCCTTGGACTCCTTAAAGGTCTTGAAAAGAGACCTATCATAAGTGACATGAATGGTGGCCCAAGTATCATACCACCACCCTTGTACTTTGCCTGGGATGGCATTCATTTCACTCAAGGTTGCAACCAACTCATCTTCAGTTGCATTGACCTCTAGTCCATTGTTAATGGATTTTCAAAATTTTCTCTCACTTGCCAAGTGACCACCTTTGCCACAAACAAAACAAAGACCTTTAGTGCCCTTGAATTGTCCTTCATTCTTCTTAGGGCCTAGATGGTTGTACTTTTTCCCTTGGGGCTTCTATGGCTCTTCCCCTTTTCTTGAGAACAATTACAATGATTTGTGAATTGTTTTAATCCTTCCCAACAATCAAAATATTTAGTTCTTTTCTTCTAGGGTTTTATATTTCTAATTTCTAAATCCTAGGATTCTAAATTTCAAAATCCTCACTACAATGGAAGAAAGCTCTTTAAATTTGGCACTCAAGTATATGTCTCAAGATTTCACGAGGCTTGATAGAACTGATGGTTCAAACATTTTTTGTTGGCAAGACAAAATCAAGTTTCTCCTCACCACATTGAAGGATTCCTACATCTTGGATAAGGACTTGAATGTGATGGATCCACCAAAGGAGGGTGACTCTTAAGACATCATCAAACAAAGATAGAAGATGGATGAAGATGAGCTCATATTTCATAGTCACGTCCTCAATGTTCTCTCGAATCACCTCTATGATCTCTACACCAACACAAATTCGACAAAGGAAATTTGGAAAGCACTTGAAAATAAGTATACGGATATGGAAAAAGGTACAAAGAAATTTCTCATTACTTAATACATGAAATTCAAATTTTTTGATGAGACACCCCCACTCCCTCAAGTGCATGAACTCAAAATCATTGCAAACAAGTTATCTACTTTAAAGATAACCTTGTTGGAACCCTTTTTGGTAGGTGCCATAATAGCCAAGTTGTCTCCATCCTGGATGGGCTATAGAAAGAAGATTCTCCATAAGAATAAGAAGATATTTTAGTAAGAAATTCTAAAGCACCTTGGAATTGAGGATGAGTCTCGTTCTAAAGACAAATGTGTGGATGAGTCCAATGGAGTGACCTCCAAGGCTAACACCATTAAGAAACCTTGAAAGAATTAATTACAATATAAACAAACAAATAAGAAAAGTAAGAATTTATGGATAAGAAAATGTAACCCTAGAACATGAATTTAATGAGGAAAATCAAATTTGAGAACCACATGCTTAACACAATTGAGATTGCTGTCAAAAATCTATATTCCAAGCCATCCTAATGAATTTCTTGAGGCTACAACAATGGTGGAATGAGAATGAGATTTACAATCCCTAAATTTCAACAAGTCACACAAATCTTGATGAATTTCTTGGGGAAAATTTGTAATCTTGGAGAGTTAGAGAGGGAGAGAGTGAGAGAAAGAGAGGTGTAATCAATTCCCCCCAAAACTCTAAATGATCCCTTATATAGTGTAGACACCGTCATTAGTGTTAAAAAAATGAGATTAAAGTATTTTAAATTTAATTTTGGAGCAAAAAAATGCACCTATACGAACGTTGTATGGATGTCCTGCAACGCTCTGGTTACCCCAGAACAGTTACGGTGAACAGTGAACTGGAAATTTGACTCGCTACCTGAGTCCTTTGGTTAAAAACGTGATCTAAGTGCTATTATCAGGTTAAGGTGAAAACCAATAAAAAGGAAAGGGTACATTTCATTAAGTAAACAAACTGCTCATGAGCCTTTTAAAATGTTTACAAGATGTCCACAATACAAAAGAGTCGCTACAGTTTCAAATTTACAATCTCCGCCGGCCTAAGCGGCAAAAATAGGGTAAACCCCTAGTCCCTCTAAGAACTAATTGACCGTGGCGGTCAAGCGGCCCAATATGTACACCACATCGCCCAAGCTCTCCACTCAGGGTTGGTTAAGCTTTTCCTTCCCTTTATCTGCACCACAAAGCACCCATGAGCCAAGGGCCAGCAAGAAAACACAATTAAGCATGATATAATATCAACAACGATCATAATAACCATTCAGGACCATCAGTCCAACAAATAGGTGACAGTAGCCAAAAGTCACAATAATGAGCACAGCTCCCTCTAGCCATGTGACGATAGGGTCACTAGGGCTTAACTGATAAGTGATTCTTTCATAAGTTTGATCAGGACAGGTGCATGGTGATTGGTCACCAACATAACCTTCCTCTCGACCCTAGAGTCGAAGCTATGGACAACGTCCCCTAGCCATGTGACAAACGGTCACTGGGGTCATATACCCTGGCTATAGTCATCTGGTCGTAGACCAGGCAAGCGCTTATAAGTTCCTCGACCTTAGGGTCGGTCCCGCATTAATGCCATAGAGCTATTCAATGCGTGATCATCGACTTTAGAGTCGGTCCCTGACTAGTCAGTGCCATAAACAGGTAATCAGCGTTCACTAGCATTTAATATGCAATCCATGTCCACATATATCAACCAACATGCCTCAATATCAAACCATGCATGTCACATACCTATACAGGGTGCAACTGTATTCATACACTGTTTTCTTACTTCTGGTTCGAGTGAGAATTATTATATGAACGACCCCTGAGAACGATCAACCTTTAAATTCCTTGACGGTCACCTGGTCATAACCAAAATATAGGATTCATCAATAAAAATGATAACAGAGGGTTCCCAAACCAAGATCTAGCCTCCGGGACATCAAACATAACCCAACTAGGTACTAGGTTCAACCCCGAGGCCTAAGGTTTGAATCCCCAAGCTAAAAACGTGTTTTTGGCTAAATTTGCCCTGATGGGCCGCGGCTCACCCTCCTGACAGAGCCATTTTCACCTTTAAAGCCAACACAGGCCGCGACTCATTTCGCAAACCAGCCAAGAAACCAGCACGCACCAGCCAACTCTCCCCTGCATTTTCCCTTGGAACCAACCCTTGGAACCAACTCCAAACACCCAATTTAACCTCTAGACAACACCCATAGCTTACCCTCATCAAATCCCAATCAAACCAACACAAAAACTCCTTTTGATTCCCACTTTCCACATCAAAAACCATGAATTGAAAACTAAAAGGAAAACAGAGTAACACCTGAAACCAGTGACTAAAACTCACCTCAAACTCAGATTTGAACCTCCTTCAATGGTTGAACCAAGTCCACCAACCCAGCCTTTGAGTTTCATAGCTTAAAACCCTACCTTGAGCTCAAGAACACCAAAGGAAATATAGAGAAGGGTGATGTACGTGAAGGGAGAAGACAACCCCTGTTTTTGTTCTGTTTAATCTTTATCCTTCTACAGCCAACTAAAGGGTAATATTAATCCCCTCAAATGACCAAAATACCCTTAAGCCACCTAAAGCCTCTAAAACCATTTCAAGGGTAAAATTGGTACTTTCCGCTTATCCCGTTAATCATAATTAACGCTTCCCAATTCCCGCTAATCTCAATATCCTCAAACACTAATAATTCATATCCCGTTACCCTAAAATCCCCGGTAACGCTATAATCATTAATATCACCCCGTGACTCACCCCGAGCCCCGAGCTCAAACCTGTTATGACCAAACCGATAAATCATGTTTAAAGATTGTCTCATGTCGAAATACTCAAACCAATCCACATTATAATGTGGTCTCACAATATATCATTAACACGGAAGCAAATATTCAATTATACCCTCAACGGGCCAAATTACCAAAACACCCCTATAAACAAATGTGGACTCACATGTATGCATTTAACATCATATTATAATATAATTCTCATAAACATGCATAAACACATTTAATGGCATAATTAAACAATTATGGCCCTCCCGGCCTACTAACCCAGCCATTAAACCATAATAGGGAATCCGGGGCATTACAACTATCCCCTCCTTACAGAAATTTCGTCCTCGAAATTTACCTGAACAGCTCGGGATACTGACTCCGCATATCTGACTCTAGCTCCCAGGTCGCCTCCTCGACCTTGCTGTTCCTCCACAATACCTTAACAAAAGGTATTTTCTTGTTCCTGAGGACTTTATCTTTCTGATCAAGTATCTGAACAGGCTGCTCCTCAAAGGAGAGATCTGGTTCAAGCTTCAGATCTTCATAACTCAAAACATGTCTCTCATCAGAAACATACCTCCGAAGAGCGGATACATGGAACACATTATGCACGACCGACAACGCCGGAGGCAAAGCTAGCCTGTAAGCCACTTGACCAATCCTCTAAAGAATCTCAAATGGACCTACAAACCTGGGACTCAACTTGCCTTTCTTCCCAAACCTTCTCACCCCTTTCCATGGCGAGACTCTAAGGAAGACATAGTCTCCTACCTGTAACTCCACGTTCCTGCGCTTGGGATCTGCATAGCTCTTCTGTCTACTTTGAGAAGTAAGCATTCGAGCCCTAATCTTGTCAATAGCCTCATTGGTCCTTTGAACTGCCTTAGGACCTAAGTATCTCCTTTCACCTGTCTCATCCCAATGAATGGGAGATCTACACTTCCTACCATATAGCATCTCATAAGGTGCAACACCAATGGTAGACTGATAACTATTATTATAGGAGAACTCTATCAAAGGCAGATACTTACTCCATGATCCACCAAAGTCCAGCACACATGCCCGCAGCATGTCCTCCAATATCTGGATCGTCCTCTCAGATTGCCCATCTGTTTGAGGATGATAAGCTGTACTGAACTTCAGTCGTGTACCCATGGCTATCTGTAAACTCTTCCAGAACTTGGAAGTGAAAGTAGGGTCCCGATCTGACACGATCGACCTAGGAGCTCCATGGAGGGGCACGATCTCTCTCACATAGAGATCTGCATACTGGTCAACGGTATAAGTAGTCCTCACTGGTAGAAAGTGAGCTGATTTGGTATAGCGACCCACTATCACCCAAATGGAATCATGCTGACCAACTGTCCGGGGCAAGCCCACCACAAAGTCCATTGTGATGTCTTCCCACTTCCACTCTGGGATATCCAGAGGCTGCAGTAACCCTGCCGGCCTCTGATGCTCAGCCTTGACCTGTTGACATGTCAAGCACTTAGCCACATATTCAACTACATCTCTCTTCATCCCTGGCCACCAGTACAATGATCTCACATCCTGATACATCTTCGTGGTGCCTGGATGCAAAGAGTAAGGTGTAGTATGAGATTCATCCAGAATCTCCTGCCTCAATGCAGTGTCTAATGGAACACATATCCGTTCCTTGTATCTCAACAACCCCAAGTCAGACACTGTATAATCCTTGGATGCTCCAGCCAAGACATCCTCTCTAATCTTGATCAGCTGTGGATCACCCAACTGACCCTCTTTAATCCTCTCTAGCAGCGTAGACTGTAGCGTAATATTGGCCAACTGGCCCACCAGTAACTCTATACCAGCTCTGGTCATATCATCAGCTAACTCTCTGGCTACCAGCCTAACACCATGAATCTGTCTCGGACCCTTCCGGCTTAATGCATCAGCTACCACGTTGGCTTTCCCTGGGTGATATAGAATCTCACAATCATAATCTTTCACTAATTCCAGCCAATGCCTTTGCCTCATGTTCAAGTCCTTTTGGGTGAAGAAGTACTTCAGGCTCTTGTGGTCTGTATAAATCTCACACTTCTCTCCATAGAGATAGTGCCTCCATATCTTTAAAGCAAAAACCACCGCTGCCAACTCTAAGTCATGAGTAGGATACCTCTTCTTGTACTCCTTCAGCTGACGAGAAGCATAAGCTATAACTCTCTTTGATTGCATCAAAACACAGCCCAAACCCTGATGAGAAGCATCGCAATATATCACAAACTTCTCTTGGTCTATTGGAAGACTCAGAACTGGAGCTGTAATCAATCTCTGTTTCAACTCCTGGAAGCTGTTCTCACATTTGTCTGACCATACAAACTTCTGACCCTTGCGTGTCAGCTCAGTCAATGAAGTAGTAATCTTTGAGAACCCTTCCACAAAACGCCTATAATACCCTGCCAATCCAAGGAAACTTCTAACCTCAGAAGCATTCTTTGGCCTTGGCCAATCTCTGACCGCTTCAATCTTTGCTGTATCTACTTTAATCCCCTCCTTACTGACAATGTGCCCAAGGAAGGACACATGAGACAACCAGAATTCACACTTTTTGAACTTAGCAAACAATCTGTGTTCTCTCAATCTCTGTAGAACCAACCTCAGATGCTGCTCATGCTCTGACTCATTCTGATAATATACCAGAATATCATCGATGAAGACGATCACAAACTGGTCTAAATAATCCTTGAACACTCGATTCATCATATCCATGAAAGCAGCAGGGGCATTAGTCAACCCAAATGACATAACTAGAAACTCATAATGCCCATACCTGGTACGAAATGTGGTCTTCGGTATATCTCCCTCCTTGACCCTCAACTGATGATAACCAGAACGAAGGTTGATCTTAGAGAATACCGTCTTACCCTGCAATTGATCAAACAGATCGTTTATCCTTGGCAAAGGATACTGATTCTTAATTGTCAGCTTATTTAGTTCTCTGTAATCTATACACATCCGCAGAGAACCATCTTTCTTCTTTACAAACAGAACTAGCGCACCCCAAGGTGAAAAACTAGGTCTGATAAAACTCAAATCCAACAGCTCTTGCAGCTGTACCTTTAATTCTTTCAACTCAGCTGGGGCCATTCTGTATGGTGCTCTAGACACTGGCTCCGTCCCTGGGGCCAGTTCTATAACGAACTCAATCTCTCTGTGTGGTGGCAACCCTGGCAGATCTTCTGGAAACACGTCCAGAAACTCACATACAAGTTTAGCATCCTCTGGTCTCACTGGCACGACCTGGGTGGTATCAACCACACTGGCTAAGAATCCAATGCAACCCCCTTGCAATAAATCCCTAGCCCTCAATGCAGAAATCATAGGAATACGGGGTCCATGCACAACACCAACAAATACAAAAGGATCCTCACCTTCAGGCTCAAAGGTGACCATCTTCCTTCTGCAATCAATGGTTGCCCCATACTTGGCTAACCAGTCCATACCCAGTATCATATCGAAGTCAGTCATAACCAACTCTATAAGATCCACTGACAACTCTCTGCCCTCCACAATCACTGGCAAAGATCTGACCCACCTCCTGGATACAACCAGCTCCCCAGTGGGCAACAAAGTACCAAACCCCACAGCATAGAAATCACAAGGTCTACACAACCTATCAATAACACTACTAGCAACAAAGGAATGTGTAGCGCCAGAGTCAATCAATACATTATAAGCAGTTCCTGCACTAAGAAGCTGACCTGTAACAACTGAGGGGGAAGCCTCAGCTTCTGCCCGAGTCAATGCAAACACTCGCGCTGGGGCCGAGCTGTCTGCCTTCCTGGGCTCTTCCTTTCTTGCCTTAGGGCAATCCTTTTTGAGATGACCCACTGCTCCACAAGAGAAGCAGGCCCTTGCCTTACACTCTCCCAAGTGATGCCTCTTGCATCTAGGACACTCGGGATAAGACTTCCAAGGCTTCATTACCACCTGGACGACCTACAGAAATACCACGGGGCCGTCTGTCAGGACCTGGAACTGGGAAGGTGTCAGGAACCTTCCTCTTCTGATCACTGGGGCCAACACCCCTACCAGAACCCACAAATGGAGGACCTGGCCTCCTGAAATCCCTTCTGGCTCCATTGTCATGCCAGATCTTAGTCTCTGCAGTTTCAGCTGTAAGTGCCTTCTCCACCACCTGTGCATAAGTAGTCACTCCTGCCACAGTGGTGATGCGTACATCTCGAGCTAACTTGGGCTGTAGCCCCTGTAAGAAACGCTCTCTCCTGGTCCCATCAATGGGCACCAACTCCTTGGCAAACTTTTCCAAACGGTCAAACTTTAAGGCATACTCGGTTACTGATAAGCTTCCCTGAAGTAGCCTCATAAATTCGTCAGCCTTCGCCGCTCTAATAGCGCCATTATAATACTTTTCATTGAACAAGGTCTGAAATTCCTCCCAGCTCAGGAGATTAACATCCTTGGTCTGGCCAACCACTTCCCACCAAATCCGGGCATCATCCCGAAACATATAGGCAGCACAGGCCACCCTTTCAGTACCAACTACCCTCATAAAGTCAAGAATAGTGGTAATCATGCTCATCCATTGTTCAGCTTTGGTAGGATCAGCACTGCCTTCAAACACAGGAGGTTGTTGTTTCCTGAACTGCTCATAAAGAGGTTCCAATCTGTTTTCAACCCCAGGCAGTTGCCCAATAACTGGCACCGACACAGAAGGTGCCTCCGCAACGCTGGCCACCACAGGCACTTGCTGCTGTCTTAGGAGACGAAGCTCCTCTCCCTGTTTTAACACTATAGCCTACAAATCATTAAACATCTGCTGCCAGTTTGTAAGTGCTGGCTGTGGAACCCGAGATTGGTCATTCTCTTGACCCTGATTGTTGTCATTATTCTGACCCTGGCCACTCTGGCCAGCTGTAGTGTCTGTCTGTTCTGGGTTCATTCTGTCACTGATACCTTACTGAAACAATAATCAATACGGCCAGTCAGGTAGTAATAACTAAACCTCTTGCCGCCTCATGGTCCAAGAACAACATACAATTATCACATTCCACAGTCATTCAATATTCACAATCAGATACATGTTCATGGCATTCAGCACTCAGCATGTATCACATAATAACTTATAAACAACCATACAAATAAGCAGGCGCCAGCAATCTCAGTACTTATTAGCACACATTTGCTGAAGATATAATATTTCAGGGCACAGGCTCAACATAGTATCTCATGCACACAGGTAAAGCATATATATCACATTTAAACAGTTATACATGTAACCACATAGATAGTTACCAAACCATGAGTCGAGCTTGACTTCGTTGATGTGTGTACATACCCAGCCAGTCTACAGGAACCCTAACCTTGGCATTGCTCTGATACCAAGTTGTAACGCCCTGGTTACCCCAGAACAGTTACGGTGAACAGTGAACCAGAAATTTGACTCGCTACCTGAGTCCTTTGGTTAAAAACGTGATCTAAGTGCTATTATCAGGTTAAGGTGAAAACCAATAAAAAGGAAAGGGTACATTTCATTAAGTAAACAAACTGCTCATGAGCCTTTTAAAATGTTTACAAGATGTCCACAATACAAAAGAGTCGCTACAGTTTCAAATTTACAATCCCCGCCGGCCTAAGCGGCAAAAATAGGGTAAACCCCTAGTCCCTCTAAGAACTAATTGACCGTGGCGGTCAAGCGGCCCAATATGTACACCACATCACCCAAGCTCTCCACTCAGGGTTGGTTAAGCTTTTCCTTCCCTTTATCTGCACCACAAAGCACCCATGAGCCAAGGCCCAGCAAGAAAACACAATTAAGCATGATATAATATCAACAACGATCATAATAACCATTCAGGACCATCAGTCCAACAAATAGGTGACAGTAGCCAAAAGTCACAATAATGAGCACAGCTCCCTCTAGCCATGTGACGATAGGGTCACTAGGGCTTAACTGATAAGTGATTCTTTCATAAGTTTGATCAGGACAGGTGCATGGTGATTGGTCACCAACATAACCTTCCTCTCGACCCTAGAGTCGAAGCTATGGACAACGTCCCCTAGCCATGTGACAAACGGTCACCGGGGTCATATACCCTGGCTATAGTCATCTGGTCGTAGACCAGGCAAGCGCTTATAAGTTCCTCGACCTTAGGGTCGGTCCCGCATTAATGCCATAGAGCTATTCAATGCGTGATCATCGACTTTAGAGTCGGTCCCTAACTAGTCAGTGCCATAAACAGGTAATCAGCGTTCACTAGCATTTAATATGCAATCCATGTCCACATATATCAACCAACATGCCTCAATATCAAACCATACATGTCATATACCTATACAGGGTGCAACTGTATTCATACACTGTTTTCTTACCTCTGGTTCGAGTGAGAATTATTATATGAACGACCCCTGAGAACGATCAACCTTTAAATTCCTTGATGGTCACCTGGTCATAACCAAAATATAGGATTCATCAATAAAAATGATAACAGAGGGTTCCCAAACCAAGATCTAGCCTCCGGGACATCAAACATAACCCAACTAGGTACTAGGTTCAACCCCGAGGCCTAAGGTTTGAATCACCAAGCTAAAAACGTGTTTTTGGCTAAATTTGCCCTGATGGGCCACGGCTCACCCTCCTGACAGAGCCATTTTCACCTTTAAAGCCAACACAGGCCGCGGCTCATTTCGCAAACCAGCCAAGAAACCAGCACGCACCAGCCAACTCTCCCCTGCATTTTCCCTTGGAACCAACCCTTGGAACCAACTCCAAACACCCAATTTAACCTCTAGACAACACCCATGGCTTACATTCATCAAATCCCAATCAAACCAACACAAAAACTCCTTTTGATTCCCACTTTCCACATCAAAAACCATGAATTGAAAACTAAAAGGAAAACAGAGTAACACCTGAAACCAGTGACTAAAACTCACCTCAAACTCAGATTTGAACCTCCTTCAATGGTTGAACCAAGTCCACCAACCCAGCATTTGAGTTTCCTAGCTTAAAACCCTACCTTGAGCTCAAGAACACCAAAGGAAATATAGAGAAGGGTGATGTACGGGAAGGGAGAAGACAACCCCTGTTTTTGTTCTGTTTAATCTTTATCCTTCTACAGCCAACTAAAGGGTAATATTAATCCCCTCAAATGACCAAAATACCCTTAAGCCACCTAAAGCCTCTAAAACCATTTCAAGGGTAAAATTGGTACTTTCCGCTTATCCCGTTAATCATAATTAACGCTTCCCAATTCCCGCTAATCTCAATATCCTCAAACACTAATAATTCATATCCCGTTACCCTAAAATCCCCGGTAACGCTATAATCATTAATATCACCCCGTGACTCGCCCCGAGCCCCGAGCCCCGAGCTCAAACCTGTTATGACTAAACCGATAAATCATGTTTAAAGATTGTCTCATGTCGAAATACTCAAACCAATCCACATTATAATGTGGTCTCACAATATATCATTAACACGGAAGCAAATATTCAATTATACCCTCAACGGGCCAAATTACCAAAACACCCCTATAAACAAATGTGGACTCACATGTATGCATTTAACATCATATTATAATATAATTCTCATAAACATGCATAAACACATTTAATGGCATAATTAAACAATTATGGCCCTCCCGGCCTACTAACCCAGCCATTAAACCATAATAGGGAATCCGGGGCATTACATGTCCCATGCGATGTGTTGCATGTTCCAAGTTTTGGCATTTTTTGCCTTCATGGGACGCGTTGCCTTTCAACAAGCGATGAAATGCCTAAAAGCGAGTCCCATGCCTCCAAAAAGTGTCTTGAACACCTTCAAATGCTCCAAAAATTTTGGGCACACATATAACCCCTCTGTATTAGTTTGGACCCAAAAGCACAATTTTTAAATGCATACAACAAAAAATCAAATTTCACATCTTCATTCTGTGAAACCATTACGGTTTTGCACCACTTTGTGCAAAATTATTATCAAGATGTATTTAACCAATCCTAATACATAGTATCTTGTGCTTGTTATGGATTTTAGCTTTCCACAACTTCCTCCAAAACTGAGGTTGTACGAGTTAGGATTGAGGACGATTGGAAACTTTATTAATATAAGCAGAGTGCGTAGTGAAGTTACTATTGTGGTTTAGAATCCAAGAGTTTTGTTGAATTGAGAACAACCCTCTGATATGGGTTATCAAATTCACAGATTCCAAGGAAAAGGGACATATCAATTTTGTTATGCTCCACCACCCATTATTCAAAATTCAATTTAGCCACATACATATAACCCCTTCTAGGAGTACCAATTAGCTTTGGCCTAAACCCTGGGTATAAAGGAACCCAAAGGGATTCCCATATATTTATTGACTTGCCATTCTCAATTTTCTTATCAGCTCCCTTCAAGACAATATTCATAGCTTTGATAACTAACATCTAAAAGAAAGAGTCTAAATGTTTATTATGCACCTAAGCAAAAGAAGTTTGTCTCATATATTTAACTTTAAGAATTTCACAATATAAGGAGTCATAACCTGAAATAGTCGCTATCCCACCATGCACAATGGCCAAGTTCATATCATCCGATTTTTGAAAGCCAAGCCCTCCAAAAGATTTTGGCAAGAAAATCTTGTCCCAAGCAACCATGTTGAGACCCTTAGAAGCATCCTTGTCACCTTACGAAAATTCCTAAGTTTGCCATAAATTTTACTGGAGAGAACTTTCGTCATGGTTTTGGATTTCATTATGTAAGATGGCAACACTAAGGAAACATAATTAATAAGAATGGCATGGCATGATTTAAAAAGAACTTTAGCTTTCCATCCATCCAATTTAGAGTCAAGGTGATTCAAGATGAACTTAAAATTAGAGGTCTTATTCTTGGAGTGAAAGATTGGAAGACCAATATACTTTGTTGCACCCATTTTTTTAAGTAAAGGACACGTCACCAATCTGGATATGGTGAGTATCTCACGACACGTGGCGCTCATCGGGCCGCTCAGGAGGTCCAACCTCCGAGGCTTCCAAAGAGCCCCTCATACTATGTCTCTCCTGACAAGATTCTTGAGAGCTACTTGTTCAGATCCTAGAGACAAGAATCTGCGTTTTATGGATGTGGGATCTATAATTATGCCAACAATACGGTGCATATGCCCACTTACTTCTGGTGTGATGGTCCAACGATATTCCTGACTAACAGCCCATACCGTGCCTGAGAAGTAGTGGAAGGATCTCCACCACCTTTTTCATCATTCCCTCAGCAATGCATGACCACTCCCTTGAAAGGGCGACATCTAGTAGTAAATCATCATTGGGAAATTCTTTTACTTAGCTAAAGGTTTTCACATGTAAAGGTCATCTAGTTAGGTCTATCTTATCAACTCATGGGAGAGATATAGAGACTGAGACGAAGCCAATGCACTAAGCTTTTTGAATTGTTGTTGTGTGTTACTTGTTGGTGGGCTGTTGAAGAAAACTTGGATGATTTATAGAGTGAGGCTCGTGCTTGGAAGATGGCTTGCTCAATTGATTGGACTTGGTGAGGACTGGGCTATTGGAAGATAAAAGATTGAAGCCCAAAGTGTGGATGAAGAAGCTCAAATGAGGACCTGGACCTTTGGATGTGAAGTGGAGTAGATTGGAGAAAGAAAGACGTATTAAAGGAGTTGGCCTTGCGCCTATTTAATTTGGTCTTGAAATCTTTTTCAACATCTTTTTCTTTTTATCAACTTTATGCTTCAAATTCCACTTTTATCAACTTTCTCCAAATTTGAAAAGTAAACACAAAATTAGTTAAATAAAATATTTTTTTATCTTAATTAAATTTTGTATTTAAAATCATGAAAATAAATAATTTAATTCTAATTATTGTTGAGGGAGAGTGATATTACACCACCACAATATCTAGATTCTACACAAAATTATGCTTAACAAAGACCAAAGAAAGATTGAGTAAGATGATGCAAACCCTAGTATTGGAACACAATTCTTCAACCTTGATGATGCTTCAAAACCCTTGTTGAATCCACCACTTTGAACTTCTTCATATTCCTTGAGGAAACACAACCAAGGGCATATACATGATTTGTATCGCTGTCCTCATTCTCTATTTCCTAGCACACCATTGATGCTTGGGGCTTTTTAATAAAGAGGAAATGAGAATTGGGATTGAACAAGCCTTAAACTTACAAAGTCAAGCACTTTCTTTATGAGTTTTCTTGGAGAAAACTTGAGATTCTTTAAAGCTAGAGAGAGAAAGGCTTGAAAGAGATTTGAGAGAGTGATCAAGTCTTCAAAAACACTATGAGGAACCTTTTATAGTGTAGGCACTGTCATTAGGTCTAACCAATCGAATTAGAGCTAAAGATATCATCATTTGGAGCTTAAAACACATGTCGTACGGTGACACGTCACCTACCTATAGGCAATGCATCACCTGCTGGGGCTTTTGAGCCCCTTTGCATCTAGGGGATGGAACGCCTCCAAAGAGGCGATGCATCGCCTCCTCCTCTGACTTGTGACCCATTCAACAGGCCTAAAATTGCTCCAAATGCTACCAAAATTTTTGGGGATCCTTAGATACCTCCATGTATCACTTTGGACCCAAATTTTTTTTTTAAGTGCCTACAATTGAAACTCAAATTTTACATCTTCAATATGTGAAATTCACTAAGTGTTTTATACCTAACTTGTATAACAACATTTATCCTATGTATTTAACCAATCATAAGAATTATGCACCCCAATAACACTTTAATATATGCAATTTACACACTAATTAGCAACCTACATTGTAACAAGGCCTAATCCCACCTAATTGATACTAGGGACTAATCATGTAATTTACTATTAATACATACCCACTATAGGGCAGTGAGGGTCATTTGTATCTAAGAGAACATTTGGAGCACAAGAAAAAGCTTTGCCCATTTGCAAACCCTAAAATAAATTGAGCCTTTGCAAGTTCTTCCTCAATACAATTAACTTGTGGACTAGGCTTCATTAAAAAATGAACCATGTAAAAATCTTCCTATGTTGTTTATTATTCAATCTTTTCAAACTCTTGTTGTTGTCGAAATCTCCCATCAACATACTTAATCTTGTGAACATCTCTAGAAACACCAATAACATTGATGATTTCTGGCTTGACTCAAAAGGGAGTTTTTTGCTAAAAAAAAATACATTAGTCTCGAGTAAATTTACTTCTGGTCCAAACCATGCAAAAAATGAATTAATACAATTTCAAAGAACTTAACTTGCTAACCATTAGCACGAGGAAATATATATAATGAGGTCATCAACAAAGAATAAGTGAGATAACTTAATCCCACCGCTTAATAACATATTTCTTTTGATGTTATTGAGTGACACTTGTTAGGAGTATGTCCTAAAAGCATGTAAACGATATTTATTATTTCGATGAATAAATAAATACAATGGTTTATTATTATTATTATATTTAGATTATTAAATTATTGTTTGAATAATTTTGTAAATATCAGAAAAATTCCATATTCATTATTGAGGATGTGATCTTGTATTAGTACGAGAGAATTAAGATCACATGAATGAATAAAAATAGTCAACAACAACAAATTGAAATTATGAAATTCTTTAATTGGGGTTGTAAGTACGGTTTGCTGAGTATCATGTTTATACAAATAATCTAGATTTGGATTATTGATGTGGTAAGACATCTCGGTAAATGTGCTTTATATAATATGATTATATATGACATGGACCGATATGAATAAAAGTCTTTATCCAAAAATCATTTAATAATAAAGACTTCTAATTCATATCATAACTGATGATCATTTATAGATCAACCTAAATCCTGAGTGTTCATGAACTCCTGTTCATGTTTATTAAATCTTTTGATTCATTCGTTAAGGTCTCTTCATAGAATGAGGCTAATGACTTTTGTTTTGGAGATATATCATGGATGGCTGGGAACATGTATCAACAATACGGAATCTAATCTTTCCTAACGGATCGTATATTAGTTCCCTTAAGGGTTAATTCTGGAACTGAATGATTTTGAGCTCAAATCTATAATTAGATTATAGATTACTTATTCTTTTTTTGGTAAATCAGAGAAAGTGTATATAAAACCAAACATATTTACATCCTAATAGCACCTCAAAAAAGGCCTGAATTTTGATGTTCTAATTACAATTGATTCAGCCAATTCAGATCACTAGTTGAGAGACCTTTGCCTGTAATACCTTTAATCCTATATCTGACCACATTTTTAATACTTTGTACAAGTAAAATTACATGTTTACATTTAAGTTTCCAGAACACTTCATTCCTATTTAGCCAGAGATGGTAGCACATAGCAGCCAAGGTAACTGTGAACACTCCTTTCTTGAACTTGCTGTGTCTGCTATGCCTTATATTGCTAATCAGTCCATGGATCGAAATAGCTGGTGTCCTCCATGTTAGCCAATCCTTTACTTCTGTTAAAATCCTACTGCTGTACGTGCATTCAAAAAAGAGATGCTGTATGCTCTCTACATCAGTTCCACACACTACACATTCCACCTCTTGACATATATGGAACTTCTTTAACCTCTCTCTAATTGGCAGTCTTCCACACATGATTAACCAAAACAGAAATCTATGCTTTGGAACTGCTGTGTTATCCCAAACCAGATGATACCATATGACCTTACTCTGTATAGGACATAGTACACGATAGCCTTTTTTTATCTGATATGCTTCAGCTTGAAATTCCAGAATATCCACCAGCGGTTTGAAGCTATTCTTGACATTTACAATTTGCCTCCAGTACCAGCTACTTGCTGATGGAGCTTCATAACTCCACCAGTCAGCTGAACCCAAGTAGACATGGTGAACCCACTTGATCCAAAGATTATCCTGTTTTGTTGCCACAGCCCATATATATTTCCCTATTGCTGCTTTATTCCACTCTAGAACATTCCTAAATCCCAAACCACCCTCCTTTTTTGATTTACAGAGTGTTTCCCAACTCACCAAGCCAGGGCCCAAGAACTTGGACTCTGCTTTCCATAAAAAGGCTCGGCAAATAACATTAATTTTCTGTATCACTCTTTTGGGCAAAATCATAATCTGAGACCAGTATGAACTGATTGTGAGCAAAACTGAATTAATCAAAACAACTCTACCTGCATATGAGAGGTTTCTAGAGCTCCAAGTTCTAATTCGAAGGGTCATTTTCTCCACTAATACTTCACACTCTTCTGCTGATATTTTTTTTGAACTAATTGGGATGCCAAGATATCTGAATGGTAGCTTACTTCTCTCAAAACCAGAAATGTCCAGTACTCTTTGAACTTCCTTGGGACTCATTCCACAGCAATAGATAGCTGATTTGGCTTCATTAGGTTGCAAACCAGAAGTCTGAGAAAATAACTTGAGTCCTTGTAATAACAGGTAGATTGATTTGAAATCACCATGGCAAAATTGTAGAACATCATCCGCAAAACATAAATGGTGTAACTTGAGCGGGGCACACCTTTCATGATATTGAAATTCTGGTTTGTTTCCTATTTTCCGCAAGATACGCGAAAGATATTCCATTCCTAACACGAAAATTAGAGGAGACATGGGGTCTCCTTGCCTGAGACCTCTTTGTGGTGGAAAATATCCATGCATTGAGCCATTTAGTAGTATAGAAAATCTGGGAGTTCGGACACATATCATTATAAGCTTAACTAAATGCTCAGGCAGCCTTAGAGCACTTAACATCTCCTCTATAAAATCCCATTCCACCATGTCATAAGCCTTCCTCAGATCTAGCTTAATCATACAGCTAGGCCGAGCTATTTTCCTCCCATAATTCCTGACTAAATCCTGGCAAACCATAATATTGTGTGCGATGTGCCTCCCTTTGATGAAACCTCCATGATTCTCAGCTATCAAACCAGGTAGACAGTTACGTAACCTTGAACAAATCAACTTGGTAGCTACTTTATAAACCACATTACAACATGCAATGGGTCTAAAGTCACTGACCCCAGTTGGGCAATTTGTTTTTGGAATCAAGGTCAGACTTGTAGTGTTTACCTCTTTTAACAGCTGCCCAGAATGAAGAAAACTTAACACTGCTGCACTCACATCCTTTCCTACTATTTCCCAATTATCCTGGAAGAAACAGCTTGGGTAACCATCTGGTCCAGGGGCTTTAATACTTGGAATATCAAACATGGCTTTTTTAACTTCTTCAACTGTATATTCAGACACCAACAACTTAGCCTCTGCCTCTGTTAAAACAGGTCCAGTCCTAATGATATTTAGTCGAACTCTCCTCCTACCTTCCAACTTTGATCCCAAAAGTTGCTAATAGTAGATGAGGAAGGCTTTAGCTACCTCTCCAGGAGTTTCCACCCAAATGCCATTCATATCTTGAATTGTATAGACCCTATTCCTTATCCTCCTTGCTCGAATGCTGGAATGAAAAAGCTGGGTATTGTCATCTCCTTTTTGTAACCAGTCCAACTTTGATTTCTGATGGAGAAAGGATATGTAGCTTTTATGATTGTGCGAGTATTCCTGCCTGGCCAATTCCTCTTGTTTTATCAACTGTGCATTCAAAGGGTCATCTTGTAGATTTTGTTGCTGCCTCAGTAACTTTTGAAAAGCTAAGGTATCAGGAACTGAAATATTACCAAACTCCTCCTTGTTTATGTCCCTGAGTACACTTTTGAGCCTTTTCAATTTCTGAACCAGTTTAAACATAGCAAATCCAGTACACGGCTGATCCCAACTAGCTTGTACCTTTTGTTTATAGTCTGATGCAAATTGCCACATGCGAAAAAATTTGAAAGGCCTTACACCCCCTCGAACTTCTGGATAGACTGTTAGTACAGCAGAAGAATGATCTAAATTCCCTTCAGGTAAGAAATGTACCTCCGCCAATTCATACTTGATGAACCATTCTTGATTGGCCATTACTCGATCCAGCTTGGAGTATATTCTGCTATCTTTGTCTTGCTTGTTATTCCAAGTGAAAAAACATCCCAAATATTTCACATCTGCAAGTTTGCATTCAGCTATGCACTCTTTAAAGGCCAAAGTCCCAGCTCCCTGTGTTCTGTTCCCCACTCGTTCTTTTGTAGCTAGGATATCATTAAAATCTCCTAGAACCACCCATGGTTGTCTAATTCTACTTGCTAAGTCTTTGAGATCACTCCAAAGAAAATTCCTTCCATTTGCATCATTAAAGGCATAAACAAACGTAAGAGAAAATCCTTCCTGTCTTCCACCCGCCTTGACCTCTAAATGTATCATTTGACTTGTACACTTCCTAATATCCACCTGAAACAAAGCTGGATTCCAGCTTATTACTATTCGGCCTCCCTTGTGCCAAGCATTATTGGAAGAAAAACACCACCCTGCAAACATTCTTAAGTATACATCACCAAGTTTCTGGGTTTTCACCCTTGTTTCCAAGAGCCCAACCAATCCAATCTTCTTGTTTGAGATTAGATGTTTAATCTCATGTTGCTTGTGTGGATTGTTGAGGCCTCGGACATTCCATGCCATTATTCTATCCATTGCCAAGAGATGGCTCTCCCCCACCTCTATTCTCATCTTCATTTCCATCAATAGGCCCCTGTTTCCTCAAAATGTGAAAATTATTGCTAGTAGAAAGAGGAACTTCTTCTTGAATCCTAACCTTCCCTCCTTTCCGAACTGTCTGAAACCCATCATCATCTTGTATCTTATCTGAATTTTCTCTGATATTCTTCTCTAAGTTCTGTTTCACCACCCAAGTTTTCTTCTGTGTTGGCTGTTTCCGGCATATCCCTGTCTCATGACCCAAGCCTTGACAGTTCCTGCACAGAATTGGCTTCCATTCATACTCCACAAATACTTCCACTTCCTCATCCCTTTCATTAATGAAATGAATAAGCTCAGGGAACTCCTGCTTTAAGTGCACCTTCACCATGACTCTTGGATAGTTCAGGCGTTCTTTCCGTAGTGTGATCTGATCCACCATGACCGGATTCCCAATTTGGCTGAGTATTTTGAACAAAGCTTTCTCTCCCCAGTATTTGAGATCTAAGCCTTTGAGTTGTATCCATATAGGTGCCTTCTCTACACTCTCTTTTTTAAAGTCAACAGATGCAATCCATGGTTTCATGATGATAGGTTTCTTGTCAAAAAACATGAATCCCCCTGATATGACCTGATCTCTCATCTCCACATTCTGAAAACGGACAATGAAAATGCCGTGGCTGATTAGCCCAACCTTATCAACCTGATCCTTCCACATTCTCTTAACAAAACCTTCAAAAACCCCTAGCAGAGGGTTAGCACCTAAAACATAACAGACCATTGCAGAGCTCCAATAAGTAATCTCATCTTCAATATCTTCCATCTCAATCTTGATAGATGCTCCCCCTGACCTTCCAGTAGTCATGTCCCCAAATTTTTCATTCAAATTCCTACTAACGTTGGAACAGAGAATGGGAGGAGTTATCATTCCCTTACCTGACTTGATCTTTTGCTCACATAGTTGCGATTGGAGCATATAATCTGAAATTGCCTCAGTCACCTTTGCATCTCGTTGTGATTGTATTGTAGCTTTCGGAGACGATGGAGACCCAAACTCTGTCTCACTTATCCCATTCTTGCCTTCATCATCAGAAAAAACTATGGGTTGTACCCCTAGTATTTCATCGATTGCTTTGAATTTCTTCACAGGATCAGAAGAATTCTGACCATTCTTCTTCTTAATTTTGCTTCCCGATTTCTTGATTTGCCGCTGAGCTTTGGTTCTCTTTGCCATGGCGCCAGAGAAAAACTTCTCTGAGAGAGACGAACGAAGCTATACCACCACCCTTTCTATAGATTACTTATTCACTAGTGAATTAATGGTACTTAAGGAATAAGAAGTAAATTAGAAAGGTAAAATGGTAATTCTTCCATTGTAATTTATAACTAATTAATTAGAGGGTTGAACTATTGTAAGATGGTTATATCAATGGATGACTCAAAATAAGATTTCTGTAAAAGTATATCTATAACATAAATAGTGCAATTCTGAATTTATAGTGGAGTAATATCAGAATTAATAAATTAACTATTATAATTAAAGAGTTTAATTATTTAGTTTCAATTTATTGGAGCTTAATGTTATAGGTCCATGGTCCCCGAAATGACTCAAACAAACACTGACAAAGGTAAATACAAAAAAAAAAAGGCAAAATGACTTATTTGATAAGTAAAATATTTTTCTATGCACTAAACATAATTATTGTATAATTATGTGTAATTAATTAATTGAGAATTAATTAATTATTTGATTTAACAAAAATATAACTAATTTTGAATTAATTTATTTTTGGGATTTAAATAATAAGAAAAATTGGGAAAAATCACATGTCTTCCTTGGCATGTGGTACACGTGTGGCACAGTGCACATTCACTGTGCTACATGCATAAGAAGCTCATGGCATTTTCTTGGTTCCACAATTTTAGTTATTTAAATATTAAATAAATAATGAGATATTGTAATATGATTAAAATATTATTATTTAAATAAAATTTGATAGCTGATTAGTTATTTTCAAATTGTTTAAAATAACTAATATTTTATTTTTAATATATTGGATATATTAAATATAGGATATCAGTTTTTCAGAACGATACTTTTCAGGGATAGAAAATATATCGTGAAATCTCTCTGAGAGAAAGAGAACCGTGATACAAGCATAGGTCACTGTTCTTCACAGACTTAGGTCCAAACTTTATCAGATCTCATGTGTTGAGAACATCTGATAAATAGATTTTACCTATTGTTTTGTATAGCGAGCCCACACTCGTTCTTTGTGTGTTGAGAACATTTTCGAAGATCTTGGTGTGAGATCTCAATGATTTTTGCCATAAAAAAGGATAGCAGCAAGGAAGGACTTGAGGTAATTTTCTATTCATATATTTGATTCAATATATATATATATATGTATGTAAAGAAGTAGATCTAGAAATCTTGTGGGGTTAAATTAACAATTTTGATTGTTGTTCTGCTACGTATAATCTCTGATTTGATCTATAAAAACCAACAACATTTCCTTAGATGTTAGACGCATAAGGACTTCAATGGTAAGAATGAATATATATTGTTATGTGATAAAAATCACAATATACATGTGTCATAATGAGTCAGCAATATTCTTCTAAAATATTCCATATATTATTATGTTAATATTTTTGTAACTTAAATTCAAATAAGTTTATATTTTAATTTAAATAATTATTATATTGTAACAAATGAGATGATATTTATAATATTATATATCTCACAAATTACCAAGCTTACCCCTATTTCACTATAAATAAAGTTGAAGTTCATTTGTAAAGAGGACTTGAATTCGAATTTTCCAGAGAAACTCTCTCTCATTTTGTAATTATGTTTCTGCATAGTGAAAACAGTGGATGTAGGCTCGAGATTATAGCTGAACCACTATAAATCGCTTGTGTTCTTAATTTATTTTTTATAGAGTAAATGACAGATAAAATACCCAAAGTTTCAAAAATATTGTACTTTAATACCCATTCTTTTTTTTTTGCGGCTAAAATACTCATTGTTCGAAAAATGGTTGTTCCGTTAGTACCCACCCATTAACTCTGTAAACAACACTCACATGGCAGTTGTAGAGTGATGTGTATAGCCATGTTGGTACCATATTTTTGTGGAAAATTTTTATAAATAAAATACTAATTAATAACTAAAAAATAATAACTTAATTTTAAAAGGAAATGATACATGGAAAGTTAAAAACCAAATCCCATTATTCATGACACAAAGAAGAAAAAAAGAAATCAAATGCAATTCTAAAGGAGACAATACCAAAGACACCAAAGAGAACTACGTAGATGAGAGTTTTTGAAATACACATTCACAACACTGAAGATTATTTTTGAAATACCCCTTCACGACACTTAAGTGGAACCTACTCATCACGATAATGGAGAAGAAGCTCCTAATTATGGTAAGTTATTTTGAGATTTTTTTGTTGCCTAGGTTTCTCAGTAGAATATTTATGATTTTTATGATGGTAGGAGCATATGATCAACTATTTTTTATGGGTTTGGTGTGATGGGTATTAGATGTTAGGGCAAAGAGAAATAGGTGAGTTTTTGTGATAAAAATATGATATTTAAGTGTGCGATTTTGGGATTTCAAAATGGGTAAAAAAGTTAGGTTGCATATTTATATCTAATAAACAATTACATGCACTTTTGGAATCTTCATGTTTGACTAAAAGACAGAAGTGGGGTGTACATGTTTGTTGTATATGCTTAATCGCTATTTGTGGGGAATCTTGGGTTGGAGCGTAGTGTGCTTTGTTTTTTGTGTTGAAGTATTTACCTCATTATTTTTTACTCTTTTTTTTTATTATTTTGTATGCCAGGTCTAGCTGTGATTAAAAATGTGGCTATGGGTGTATTGTCCTTATTAGATGGTTTAACTATAGCCTAGGTAGATGAACAAGCAGTGGCCCAAATCCAAGAAGCAATTATCGCCCAGGTAGATGAATGAGTCCAAGAAGCAATGGCCCAAGAAAATCTAATTGATGGTGAAAATCAAGAAGCTCATGATCAGACTTAAGAAGCCCTTAATGATGGTGACAATCAAGATGAGTCTGTTATGGAGGAAGAATAGTACATGGAGGGTGAGGTTGATAGTGATAATGTCTCTTCTGAAGAATTTATAGGTGCTGGTACAACCACATGGTGGCTATGTGTTACTGAATTATGCAGCTAGGCATATGACAATGAAGATCAACGAGGTTATGTGAGTGAGGATGACTTGTATAGTCTACCCAGTTCAGATGATAAGTTGGGTCCAAGGAAGAACACCAAGAATAACAACCAGTATAATATTGAACAAAACATGGAAGGTTTTAAATTCACTTTAGGCATGGAATTATACTCTATAGAGCACTTCAGGATTGCTTTGAGAGAGTAGATCATTGAAGATAACTGAGAATGCAAGTGGGTGGTTAATGATCAGAAAAGATGCAGAGCAAAATGCAAGCAAGATAGTTGTGGTAGGTTTATATATGCACGTCTCTAGTTGTCTGATAACAAGAGTTTCAGGGTGAATACATTGGTAGATAAACATGACTGTGCTTTGGTGTATAATAATATTCATGCCAACTCAACCTGGCTTGCTAAGCACTTTTTAGAAAAATTTAGAATCAATCCCCATTTAACGTGCTCTTGTTTTATGGAGCTAAGTTCTAAAACTAAGTTTTCACAAACCAGCAGTTGGGTATTCTACAAGGTGAAGGAGAAAGCTTTGCAGATACTTGAGGGGTCTTTAAAGGATAAATATGCTATCTTGGAAGATTATTGTAGACAACTAATACACACAAATCTAGGGAGCACGACTCTGTTCAAGACTACATTGAAAGATCGAAAAAGGATGTTTGAGAGAGTTTATGTTTGCTTAAAATCTTATAATGATGGATTCAAAAAAGGTTGTAGGCCACTGATTTCCTTAGATGGTTGCTTTCTAAAGGGTTATTGCAAGGGCATGTTATTGGTTGCAATAACCATTGATGGAGCAAATGGTATGTTCCCACTAGCATATGAAGTTGTGGAGAAGGAGCACACTGATAGTTGGACTTGGTTTGTAAATATATTGAAAGAGGATTTGGAGATTGACAACCCAGGGAGAATGACAATGTTGAGTGATAAGCAAAATGTAATGCCCTGGATAGCCAAGACCAATACACCGTGTGTTTAAAAAGTTGCAAGACTTGCTAATCAAGTCATTTAATTAGAAACGTGTTATTGAAACTATAGTTGAACTAGGGTTAAAAGATTTTGGTCTCAAAAGTTACATTTCTTATAATCAAACATTTTCTTTTACATGGGATCCCAGAAGTAGTAAAGTTATAAGACAGTTTACAAAATTTCGGGAATAAAATACAATTACTAGCCACTCTAAGGCAAAATAGACAATTAGGCTTTTCTCGTCTTGTTCCACTCCTCGGCCGTGGTGGCCGATCAGCTGACTATGTACATTCAGCCTCGAAGCTCTCCATCTCAGGACTGGTCCAACTTGCCCTTGCCTTTACCTGCACCACGTAGCACCTGTGAGCCAAGGCCCAGCAAGAAAACACAATAACAGAGCATAATCATCAAGCAAACAACCAGATAACTCATACAATATAAACATGTATTCAACAGTCCAAACATTCATGTTATTCAAGTATTCAGCATACCAAGTACATAATTTCATATCAATAATCAATTCACATATGATAACCAGGGTTAACACCCTTAGGCCACACCCTCTATTTATCCCACTGACTCCGGCCCGCTTAAACCGAGCTCAGTGATTATTAAGCTGTCCTCAGCTACCAGTGGCTGAGCCACGCCCTGTGCGCAAGTATTATTTACGACACCCTTAGGCCATTTTACACATGTCCCATGGCATAATACCATCTATGACATCATACAGATATAGGGAACTCTTAGTCCCATCACAAACACATAATCGGGTGCAGTTTTCTTACTTTTAGATTTCGATAGCTTTGTTTAATTTGATCCTCAAGCACGTTCCCATTTGAGCCCTAGTGTACACCTAGTCACAGTCACAAGTTAGAACCAAATCCAAACCTCAATTCCAAAACCTAGCCTTGGGACCAATCCTGAGCCCTCAGGAAGCCCTAATTCCACCAAACGGGGTGGTGGAATCAAACCCCGAGCCCCTAGGCAAAAACCCTAAGAAATAACCCAAAAACCCCTTTCTGGGAATAGGGTAGCGCTATAGCGCCCTAAGGAGAGCGCTATAGTGCTACAAGCAAAGCCAAAAAGCTCTGGAACTTCAGGGCCTAGCGCTGTAGCGCCCAATGACTAGCGCTACATCACTAGTCACAGCATAGCCTAGCACAAATTTCCCTCCTTCGAATTTTCCCGAGCCAAACCTTTCCAAAACTCAACCAAACCTCAACCAAACTTCAAAACAAGCCTCCCAACATCTCTAACTCATCCCAAACAACCTAACCACAAATAATTCAATCACATGCACCCCAAAATACAAAAATCACCATGGCTGAACCTAGAGCTCAGAAACTCAACAGGAACAGCAGAAATCATAGAACTTAGAGCTAGATTTTCTTACCTTTGATGGATTAATTCAGCTTAGGTTATCCTCCACACTTACTTAGCCTTCACCTCTTCAAACCCTTAGGTTTAATTCCCTAGAATTCCCACAGAAACTCTGCTTAGAAAAACCAATTCAATACCAAACCAAGAACTGAACAACATCCTCAAAACCTTACCTCAAATGATGAGTAACCTCTGCCAATTCCCCAAGCCAAATCAAAGATCCAAGTGTTGAGTCCTAGCCCAAGCCTTCTCTGAGTTTTAGCTCCAAATTTCCAGAGAATCAGTGAAGAGAAGCCCAAACCGTGCACGAGAGAAGACCCTTGCTTTTCCCTTCTTTCTTTTCCTTTTTCTTTTCTTCAGCCCTTGACAGCTTTCTACATAATCCACTAAGGCATAAAGCAGCATGACCCTTGTCTCTGATCCTAAACACCAAAAGACCATATTGGCCTCCCACTTAAAACTAAGCTTTTAAACATCTTAAGGGCATTTTAGTCATTACACCCGATTCCCACTAATTCCTCGAATGCCTCTAATATTTATCGCTTATTTCCCGATACCTAACTAATCACCAATTATATTCCTCAATATCAAAATAGACTCCATTATATTCTCTAAATTCCCATAACTACCCTAGGCTCGCCCCGAGCCGGGTATAAATCCCCGCCGTGACTTTTTCGCTAAACCGCTCACTAGGATCGCCTCGAGTCACAGATTACAAATATATCCACATAATAATGTGGTCTCAACAATTTATCACAGTTATTTACATTTATGCCTCAACGGGCTAAAATTACGAATATGCCCTTCTAACCTAATCAGGGCCTACATGCATACTAATTCACATATTCATGCATCACAGATATTCAAATAGTCGTATAACGTGCTTTTAATAATTTAATTCACATATAATCCAGTTATGCCCTCCCGAAACACTAATCAAGGCCCTTAAGCCTTATTAGTAAATTTGGGTCGTTACACAAAAAGTCTTGGAAATGGCACTTTCTACTGTGTTTGGGGGGCAGAAGTATGTTTTTGTGTTAGACATTTGCATGACAACTTTAAGAAGGAATTTCCTGTGCTGCTTCTAAAACAAATGCTTTAGGCTGCAACAAGAGAAATTACCAAAGAAAAATTGAAAAGGAGGATGAATGACATTAAGAGGGTGAATTCGAGGGCATTTGAATGGTTGTGAAAGAAAAATCCAGATGAGTGGACAAAGTCTCACTTCAGAGACGGGGTTAAGTATGATATGATGATAAATAATTAGTGTGAAAGCTTCAACAATGCTATATTAGATGCAAAAGACAAAAATATTATCACATCATTAGAGAAGATTAGGTTTTGGTTAATAACCCTGTTTTTCTCTAAAAGAGAGGGAGTATCTAAGTGGAAGCAACTTGTTTCCAAGGGAATTTGTGACATCATTGAAAAGAATAAACAAGTTGCTAAATGATGCATTCCTACTAGGGCAACACAATATAAGTTCCAGGTAAAAAATATGAGTGGTGAGAAGTTGATAGTTGACTTGGAGACTAGACAAGGCACATGTAGAAGATTTCAATTGACTGGTATCCCATGTGGGATGCCCTTAGTTGTATCTGGAAAATGAATAGGGATATTATGGAGTTTATAGATGATTGCTACAAAAGGAGGCTTATGCAGCTGTCTATGAAGGTGTCATTGAACCAATGCCCAGTCCAGACAATTGGAAAGACACTGGGTTGAATCGCGTTCACCCCTCGAAGGATACAAATCTACCTAGATGGCCAAAAAAGTCAAGAAACAAAGACAGGTCGGAGCCACCTACAGATGTGACCACTTTAAGAAGGTTTGGAAAAGTTAACCACTGCAGCAATTGCAAACAAACAGGTCACTCACGTGTATCTTGCAAGAACACTGCAATAATTGAGGTAAAATTTTATTTGTTTTTAGTCATATGTTCTATTTTGGTTAAATGTTATCTAATTTCTCATTTTGTCTGTGATCAATTACACCAAGTGAAAGAGAAAAAGAGAGAATGACCACCCACAGCCAATCCCCTAGCTCAAACCATTAAAAGAAAATAGCAAGCAAAGCGACAGAAGGCCAGAAATGGTGCATCTGCATCTCAACCAAATGGAGTTGAAACCTTTGGATCTCAGACAATCTAATAGATTGCTGTTTTTTTAGGAGTTATTTAATTTTTTTTTGAATAGGTCATTACAATTTATGTGGATATAATTAGAAATAAATAGTGACCATACTTTTTATTTGGACATGACTTATTACTAAACACTTATGTATTGGCCATATAGATTATGCTACTGTGGCTTTTTATGTTTAGTCTGATGTAACACAAGTGACTATGTTGGCCATTTTTTGACTTGACAGTATGTAACATTGACAATGTTGGTACAAACAAGGAAAACTAGAAGAAGATATCAATGTTTCATTTTTAAGATTATATATGTAATGCCATACTTCCTTAGAGTCTTTACCATGTGATTTTAAAATGTGCCATTAGCTCGCTAATCGAGGTATTAGACTGAAAAGTGTGATTAAATCGGAATAAATAATCATTTAATGAAAATTGAGTATAAAAGGATTGGACATCCATTATTGTTATAAAAGTGGTACATTTGGATCCCAAAATTCTGTTTCAAAATATATTTACAACTCAAAAGTTAGAATACAGTCGACCTAAGCAACAAAACCAAATGTTTATAACATGTCCCTTAAAACAACCACAGCCGTGGCAGCCAGGTAGACCAAACATGTACGCGTCACTCCATGCCCTCCAACTCTTGCTTGGTCGACCTTTCCCTTGCCCTTACCTGCACCATAGAGCACCCATGAGCCAAGGCCCAGCAATAAAACTCCACACGTATAGCATATAACAATTCAATCAAGAAAATGCATAACCTTAAACTGAAAACACAAACTACTCACATAGAGGCATATGCTGACCAAGGTACTTTACCAGGCACCCGGTTCACGGTCTTCACCGAACGGGTGAGTACAACACCCTAGATGGCCATGCCATGGCGACCTGCATTCAACATGCTTGTTGTCATTCCCGGCCTTCGCCGATCCCAACCTTTGCTGAACCCGACCTTCGCCGATCAGTCATAATCACACAATCATGGCATAACAATTACAAATATTCATACATAGAATTAAACACAGATAATCGGGCCATGCCTTGCTCTACGAGCACAAACAATTTTCTTACCTGTGTCCCGAGCTGACCGACTAGTGCGATTCTGAGCATGAACCCCTAAACTCGAGCCTTGGTGGTAAAACCTAGTCATTACACAATAATGATAAACATCCATCAAACCCTTAACCAATTACAAACTTTGGAATAATATTCTAGCATCTGGGACCTCTAATTCTACTCAACCAGGTAGTAGAATCCTTCCAGAGCCCTTAAATTTGAGTGTTCGAGCTTAAAACCCTGTTTTGGAAATTTCCCTTAATTTGAGCCACAACCCAACCCCCTAAGGCCGTGACGCGCTACAAGTCAGAGAGCCCTACGACTCTCTCCTGGGGGACGTCCTGGACGAGTTTAGAGGCTTCCCAAGCCTTCTGGGTTCATGCAGGCCACGACGCCTGAAGAACAAGGCCGCAAATCGAGCCCTAAAACCTAGAATTTCCTGCGTTTTCTCGAGCCAACATCACCAATTCACACCTAAATCAATCCCTAAACCCAGAATTTAGCCTAGAATTCATATCAAGACAACATCATCAGTATAAACACCCAAAAACTATCCCATATTCTCATTAAAATCCACAAACCAACCTAAGGTCCAACCCCATGAAAACCTCTAAATCACAGCAACAAAACTCAACAAAAGTCAGAATAAATTATTACCTCAACTGGGACTCTGACCCTGAGCTAAATCCCAAGCACTTCAAGCTTCCTCAATTCTTAGCCAATTCTCCAAAAGTGTCACCAAAATTTCCAAGCCTAGTGAGAGAGAGTGAGCATCGAGAGAGAGATAAAAGGCTGAGAGAGTGTTGTGTTTTTCCTTCCTTCCTCAGTATTCTGCTGATATCTAGAGCCTACCCCAAGTCTATCCTTTGCTTCCAAAATGACTAAAATATCATTAGGTTAGCCTTTAGCCACTACATGCCTCAAAGGGCAATCTCGTCATTTGCCACGTTCTCGCTAATTTCTCGAGTAGTCCTATAAATCCCCAACTGATCCCGACATACCCAAATAATCGCTAAACAACTACCCGTTACTCGGTAACCCCGAACACGTACTATGTTCCCAAAATACCCCTAGGCTCACCCCGAGCAGGGTACTCGACCTCATTGTGACTATTCTGCTAATCCGCTCCCTAGGACCGTCTCAGACCACACATCTCAGTTATGTCTCCACAATACTATGGTCTCAAGCAAAACACACACATAATCACATTTACGCACTCAACTGGAAAAAATTACAAATATGCCCTTATTAACAAGAACGAGCCCACATGCATATTTGATTCACATAAACATGCATATCGAGTCATATAATCATTTAATTCAAGTAATCACGTACTGATACACATACATCACAACTAACCACGTAATAACATAATTAAATCAATTATTGCCCTCCCGGCATGCTAATCAAGGTACTAAGCCTTATTAGCAAATTTGGGACGTTACAACTATCCCCTCATTACAGAAATTTTTTCCTCGAAATTTACTTGAATAACTCAGGATATCAATCCCACATATTAGTGTCAAGCTCCCAAGTTGCCTCTTCCACCTTGTTGTTTCTCCACAACACTTTCACCAAGGAAATGGTCTTGTTCTGCAAGACTTTATCCTTCCAGTCTAGGATCTAAACTGGCATCTCCTCATAAGACAAATCTTGATCCAGCTCCAGCTGTTCATAACTCAGCACATGTGTAGAATTTGATACATACTTCTGGAGTATGGACACATGAAATACATTGTGAATCCCTGATAAGGCTGGAGGCATAGGCAATCTGTAAGCCACCTCTCCAACCTGTTCCAGAATCTCAAAGGGGCCAACAAACCTAGGACTTAACTTTCCTTTTACTCCTCTCAAAGGAGAAACTCTAAGAAACACATGATCACCGACTTGAAACTCTACCCTCTTGCTTTTCAAGTTTGAGTAACTCTTCTGTCTACTATGGGAGGTGAGCATTCGAGCTCTAATATTTTCAATTGCCTTGTTAGTCCTTTGAATGGCCTCAAGACCTAAGTACTTCCTCTCACCCATCTCATCCCAATGAATGGGCGATCTACACTTCCTCCCATACAACATCTCATAAGGAGCCACTCTGATAGTCGTCTGATAGCTGTTATTTTAAGAAAACTCAATCAAAGGGAGATACTTACTCCAAGATCCCCCAAATTCTAACACACAAGCCCGTAATATATCCTCCAGTACCTAAATTGTCCTCTCAGATTGTCCATTAATATGAGGATGATAGGCGGTATTGAACTGCAACTGCGTGCCCATAGCCTTCTGCAGGCTCTCCCTAAACTTTGAGGTGAAGGTGGGGTCCCTATCAGATACTATCGACCTCAGAGCCCCACAGAGTCGCACAATCTCCTTTACATACAACTCAGCATACTACTCCACCATATAAGTCATTCTAACAGGAAACAAGTGGCTGATTTGGTGTACTTATCCACAATCACCCACACGGAATCATGTTGCCCCACTATCCTCGGTAATCCAACCATGAAGTCCATGGTGATATCCTCCCACTTCCACTCTGGAATCCCTAAAGGCTGCAACAACCCTGTTGGCCTTTAATGTTCAACCTTCACCTGCTGACAGGTTAAACATTTGGCCACATAATCCACTACATCCTTCTTCATCCCTAGCCACCAATACAGAGACCTCAGATCCTGGTACATCTTCATCGTACCCAGATGTAGAGAATAGGGAGTAGTATGAGACTCATCCAGAATCTCTCACCTGATACCAGAATCCATCGAAACGCAAATCTGAATCTTATACCTCACTAGACCCACCTCTGAAATAGAAAAGTCACTAGTCAATCAAGCTAAGACATCCTCCCTGTGTTTCCTCAAATGTGGATCCTCCTCCAGTGCTTCTCTGATCCTCTCAAGGAGCGCAGACTGAAGAGTGATATTGGCTAGCTTATAAACTACCAATTCAATTCCTGTTCTCGTCATCTCTTCAGCTAACTTTCTGATATCTGTCTCGAACTGAACAACTGCCCTGGGCCCTTCCGACTCAATGAGTCGGCCACCACATTGGCCTTCCTTGGATGGTACAAAATCTCATAGCCATAATCCTTCACTAACTCCAGCCAACACCTTTGGCGCATATTCAAATACTTTTGAGTGAAGAAATACTTCAAACTCTTATGGCCAGTTTATATTTCACACTTCTCTCCATACAGACAATGCCTTCATACCTTCAGTGCGAATACCACCGCTACCAGTTCCAGATTTTGAGTGGGATACCTCTACTCATACTCCTTCAGCTGTCTAGATGCGTAGGCTATCACCTTCCCAGCATACATCAATACACATCCTAATCCCTGCCTTGAAACATCACAGTCGACCACAAACTTTTCCTTGTCCGATGGAAGACTTAATACCGCAGCGGTGGTCAGTCGTCGCTTTAACTCCTTGAAACTATTCTTACACCTATCTATCCAGACATACTTGGTCTTCTTACGCGTTAGCTCAGTCAATGGTGTGGCTATTTTTGAGAATTCCTCAATGAAATGCCGATAGTACCCTGCTAATCCCAAGAAGCTTCTAACCTTTGGTACACTACTCGATCTCGGCCAATCTTTCACTGCCTCACTCTTTATTGGGTCCACCAAAATCCCCTTCTTACTCACAATGTGGCCCATAAATGTTACTTGGGGTAACCAGAACTCACATTTACTGAACTTAGCATATAGCCTATGCTCCCTCAGCCGCTGTAGCACCAAACAAAGATGTTGCTCGTGCTCTGTATCTGATTGGGAGTACACCAGTATATCATCGATGAATACAGTCACAAACTTATCAAAATAATCCATGAACACCTTATTCATCAAGTCCATGAAGGCTGCTGAGGTATTAGTTAATCCAAAAGACATGACCAGAAATTCATAATGTCCATAACTCGTACGAAATGTAGTCTTTGGTATGTCCTCCTCCTTTATCCGTAACTTATGGTAGCCGAATCGAAGCAATCTTGGAGAACATCGTCTTCCCTTGTAGCTGGTCAAACAAGTCATCAATCTTGGGCAGTGGATACTTATTCTTAACAGTCAACTTATTCAGTTCTCTATAGTCGATGCACATTCTTAAGGACCCATCCTTCTTCTTGACAAACAACACTGGAGCACCCCATGGCGAAAAGCTAGGTCTGATGAATCCTAGATCTAGAAATTCCTGCAATTGAATCTTAAGTTCCTTCAAATCTGTTGGAGCCATTCTATAAGGTGTCCTTGATACTAGTTTTGCTTCTGTTGCCAACTCTATGACAAACCCGATCTCTCGGTGTGGTGGCAATCCTTGCAGATCTGCTGGAAATACATTAGGGAACTCACACACCAGCCTAGTCTCACCCGGTCCAACTAGAACAACCCTAGATGTATCCACTATGTTCGTTATGAATCCTATGAAACCTTCTTCCTATAGGTCTCTAGCTCTCAGTGCAGAGATCATAGGTACTCGTGGTACACTCACTGTCTTCACAAACACGAAGGGTTCCTCTCCTTCAGGCTCAAAAGTCACCATCCTACATCTGCAGTCTATCGTCACCCCATACTTTGACAACCAGTCCATCCCTAAAATCATGTCGAAGTCATCCATCGCCAGTTCAATCAGTTCCAAAGACAAATCTCTATTGTCTATCTTCACTAGTAATTCTCTAACCCACCTCCCAGAGACTACCAGTTCCCCGGTTGGCAACAAAGTCCTAAATCCTCTAGCATACAAATCACAAGGTCTACACAAACGGTCTACACCCTAGTAGATACAAACGAATGACTAGCGCCTGAGTCAATCAATGCAGCAAATGGAGAACCGACACTAAAAATATGACTTGTCATGACCGAGGGACTAGCCTCAGCCTCAGTTTGGCTCAAAGTGAACACTCTGGCTGGAGTGAGGCTATCACTCCTCTTGGGGTTCTTCCTTTTTGTCTTGTGGGCAGTCCTTGACTAACACTCTATTGACCTGTGAAATTGGCCAATGGTTGTATGTATAGTATACGACACATTTTGAACGAAATAGAATAAACGACAGAGTACGATTATCTTAAATAAACACATAGAAATTTTATAGTGCTTCAACCCTGTTCTGATGAACAGTAATAACCTAATCCACTTAGTCTTTAGTATTGAATTACTCGATAAAAAATTACAAGTACGAATTGATGAATTCACTCGTCAAAAAGATTTTTCTCCCAAAATTCCAGAAAAGAGAGATCCAAGGGAAAAAATTCCAAAAGTCCCTTTTATGAAGCCCTGGGTCCTTTATTTATAGTACCTAGGGGATGTTACATGATCAATAGTACTGGAGATCGTGGTTTGGTACACGATCATTGTGAGTAAAGATACGTGTCCACTTCCCCATGATTATGAGATCGTGGGTCTTTCTATTGTCTTCTCAGGATCGTGGTTGATAATGCACGATTGAGACCCTTAAGAAAATGCTAAGTCTTGATTGGTCTATGAGACTTAGGTGCTAGGCCCGATGACCCTTCAGAGCTTGGGTGCTAGGCCTGATGACCCTCTGGGTGCTAGACCTGTTAATCCTCTGGTGCTGGACTTGTGATCTTTCTGGGTGCTGGACCTGTTTGATCTTAGCTTGAACGAGTGCGAGTATTTCTTAGTGAAGTGTACTTTGGGGAATAGGCCAACCACCCTATGAAGAATAGGGTGGGCCGACCACCCAGGTGGTTCTTGAGCATGTCAGGCCGACCACCCTAGGGGTTGGGGTCAGATCGACCACCCCTAGGGGTCCTTGGGCTTACTGGGGCCGACCACCCCTAGGGTAGGGGTCAGGCCGACCACCCCTAGGGGTAGGGGTCAGGCTGACCACCCCTAGGGGGTTTAGGCTTGGTCGACTTCCCTATAGGTCCTGGACCTATCTTTTTTGCCCGTTGGTCTTTTCTCAATACTTTGTTGTTTTTCCCTGATTTGTGATGTCACATGTCGCATTCTCATTCGCCACGTCATCCTCGTATTTTTGAGGGATATCATTTGCCCCCAAGATTATTGTAATGTTTTCAATATTACGGTAAACTTGAGCTTGGCCCGAGAAACATACCGTAGTAGTTTTTAAATAGTCAAGTCCCTCGGGACATTACATAGTACTTTTTATTGATAATTTGCTCAGCATAAATTTTTTAGGGATAATTAGTAATTCCTAAAAACAATTAGGTTTTTCAAGGAAAATTAATTTCCTAAAAATCTAATATATTTTTCAAGGAAATTTAAAATCCTAAAAATATAACATATTTTTCAAAGAGTTTTAAAGTCCTAAATATATATATATATATATATTTCAAGGAATTTTAATTCCTAAAAATATAAGATAGTTTTTCAAGGAATTTGATTTCCTAAAAATATAAATATTTTTCAAGGAATTTTAAATTCCTAAAAATATAGATCTTTTTCAAGGATATTAATACCTAAAAATACAAAATATTTTTCAAGGAATTTTAATTCCTAAAAATATAAGATAGTTTTTCAAGAAATTTGATTTCCTAAAAATATAAATATTTTTCAAGGAATTTTAAATTCCTAAAAATATAGATATTTTTCAAGGAATTTGAAATTTTAACCATACCAGATATTTTTCAAGGAAATTTGAATTCCTAAAAATATCTTGTCTGCCTGAGAGGTTATAAGTAGGTCCTCTCTCCTCATTCTTGCTCTATGCGCCACTTCCAAACAAATTCCAAGCCTGATTTCTCCAGTTCCTCATCAAACTCAGATCTTTGGTAGGTACTTTCTTCTAATCCTCACACCATTTAATTTAAATGTAATAGATTTATAAGAAATATTTTGAATTTTTGAGGAATTTTTTTTCTGAATCTTCTTTTTTTGTTGTATTTTGATCTAAAATAATTGACTTACTTGAATCAAGATTTTTCTGTAAAATTCCTTAGTCTGAGCAATTTCCAGGGTTATAAACCCTAGGATGGGTGATTTCCAGGGATGTAAGACCCTAGGCCAACCACTTCATTAGTCCTTGCGATTTATGGGACTCCAAACCCTAACACCTACGATTTCCAGGGATAGGATCAGGGTTGGGGCCGAGTACCTTCAGGGCTTCTCTTTGTGCAATTTCCAGGTCTAGGAACATAGTTTGGGCCGAGCACCTTTAGGGATTCTCCTTGTGTGATTTCCAAGTCTAGGAACAGGGTTTGGGCCGAGCACCCCTAGAGCTTTATGGGCCGAGTAGTGTACACCTCATGGGCCGAGTACCTCAAGGGATTCCCTTCCCTTGCCTTAGGCGATTTCCAAGCCTAGAATTAGGGTTAGGGCCGACCACCCCTAGAGCTTCATGGCTCGAGTAGTGTACACCTCATGGGCCGAGTACCTCACCTTGGGTGATTTTCAGGGATCCAGGGTGGTCGGCCCAAGCATAATCCGACCACCTGGGACCCTAAAAATAATTTTTTCCACCTCTCAACTGATTTCCTTAGGGGTCTTCCTTGTACTGTAAAAATTACTTTTTCTGGAGACTTGAATAGTCCTTTGGCATTTTTCTGAGGCTTGCATCCCTGGGGTGGTCGGTCGACCACCTGTGCCCCATTTTTCATGCTTCGTAATTTGATGGATTCAGGGTGGTCGGCCCAGGCTTAGATTCACTGGGCCGACCCCCTATATAGAATTTTACTCCTTAGTTCATGGATATGCCCCTAACTATTGGCTTCATTATGCTCATTTACTAACTTTAATCTTCATTTTTCTTCTATTGTAGATGTCTAGCTCCTCTTCATCAAACAAGTCAGTAAGTGAGCATACTCCATAGGAGTTCTTGGAAAGGGTGAAAAGGATTCTCCCTCGCTCCGCTTTATATTTGTTCAGTGAGGAAGATTTCTTGAAAAGTTACTGCCCAATGGCAAGAGTAAAATAGACGACTCGGTAACCCTCTAAAGATGATCCTCATATCATCAGGCACATCACTCAGGGCTCCTCGCCTGGCTCTTCTCAGATCTCCTCTCAACATAGTATGCCCCGCAACTCTCAAGACACATCTCAACGAAGTCATTCTTCTCAGCGGGATAGGTCAGGTTAACAAGACTCATTGCAACGTCCTTTGCACCGAGACACTAGTCAGGCTCCTCATCCATTTTCTTCTCAGCAAGAACATACCGAGGGCTCTCATCGCTATGCTACTCATCCTCAGGATCATTCTATTCACAGGCTCTGACGGACACGCTTTGCATCAAGTCTTGTCCCCTACTTCCTCTTCGTCCATACTTCTAGGGCGTGGCAGATTATTTTGATCCAACTTTCGTTCTAAGCTTGAAGCTGTTTGCCATGAGGAGCTGGGCCTTAGGCGAGTTCTTGGCTCTAGGGAAGTTGACATTGCTTTGAAAGATGAAAAGATCAACACTCTCCGCAGTACCGTGGAGCTCAAACAATAGGAATTGACTGAGTTGACTCTCAGGATAACCCAGATGGAAGGGAAACTTTCCAATCAACTCCAACAGTCTGAAGCTTAGAAAGAGAAGATGATTGCTGACATGGACCAACTGTGGAAGGATGCTCTTGTCTAGAAGGAGCAAGAGGTCAAGGCTGTTTGGGACAAGGCTCGAGAGGAGTATTCAGAGACATCTTTCTCTTGCTTCTACTTGATCTGGAAGTCCAACAAAGATTTAAACTTGAATTTCTTTCCCGAGAAGACGCGACCGAAGGAGCTTAGGAAGTGTCTGGCTTGTGAGGCTGCCGAGGCTCAGGGTGGTCTTTCAGATGATACTCCTCACCCTAGTTAGTCTTCTTTTGGTCTCTTACTCTGTCTTTCCTTTCATGCCATTGGTGGGGCACCTTGTGCTTGACAATTCTTACATATGACATTCTATGCCTTTATGCTTTTTTTGTTATGAGTACCTAGTGTATTGATTGAATTTTTTATTTACAATGCTTACTAAGTATATCAACTCACAAGCCTCATTGGTTCATGTATCAGTATACTCTGAACACATGTATTTCATGTGCCATACTAACCTTACTCTTTTATGTTTTTCATGCTAACAACCATGGTAATGTGAGTAGTATGATACTTCACCAAGTACCATGAACAAAATAGGTCAGGTCGACCACCCCATGAGTGATAGGTTGACCACCCTATAGGATTGATGGATTGTCCGATCACTCTATAAGGGACATGGCTAGGAGTCTCCTCACCAATGCCTTTTTTGTTTTTGTTTTTTGTACTTTCTGAACACATGTTGCACAAATGTCCTAGAAAAACTTGAGCTTGCTTAGTACTTAAGGTCACACACTTATTGCTTGTGTATACCCTAATCGGTATGTACTATATGCCCCCCAAGTGATCATGGGTTTAAAAGCCTTGGTCACTTGCTACTTGACCATGCCTTGCTTCGAGCGTTAGACACACAAGACTATCCTTTTCACCCAATGATGCAAGCAACAAATGCTTGTCCCTCATTGGTAGTAGGGGTGATGGTTTTTTAGTCAGTAGTAATTTATACTTATACACAGATGCAAATTGTGTAGCAAGTGTTGATCACGATATACGTAATCTCTCGTGTACTCATTATAATGATTGTAGATAAAAGTGTCTAAGTTGGACCAACCGGGTCTAGGTGGGCTAATCGAGCCTGTAACGAGTCTTAGATCAAATTATCAATCGGTCCCTCAAGGACCAGATTTGATTATGATCCGATGATGGTGACTGGTCTTCAGACCAATCTCTTGTTTTTTGATCGTATGGGTTGATAGGTTCCTCAAGAACCAGGATCGAACGTGATCAAATAATTTTAGCGACAAGGTCCTAGGACCTGTCTCTTGTTTGGATTGTATGGGTCGATAGGCTCCTCAAGAACCAAGATCGAACATGATCCATAATTTGGCGAAAAGGTCCTAGGACTTGTCTTTCTTGTTGATCGTGTGGGTCGATAGGTTCCTCAAGAACCATGATCGAACATGATCAAATAGTTTAGTGATAAGGTCCTCAGACCAGTCTCTCATTTGGATCTTATGGGTTAATAAGTTCCTCAAGAACTAGGATCGGACATGATCAAATAGTTTGATGACAAGGTCCTCGGACCAGTCTCTTGTTTGGATCTTATGGGTCGATAGGTCCCTCAAGGACTAGAATCGAACATGATCCGATAACTTGATGACAAGGTCCTAGGACCTGTATCTCTTTTGGATCGTATGGGTAGATGGGTCCATCAAGGACCAGAATCAAACATGATCCGATGGGGTTGACAGGTCTAAAGGACTTGTCCCTCGTTGAAAGAAATTTAAAGAATTAAGTGAAACTTAAGAAATTAAACTCATTCATTCATTGAAGCACAATGGCTGTTACACAGATAATTCGAAAACTATACATTTGCCTCCTGCTCGGCTATGCTTCTTTCCGCCAAGTATTTGACGGGAATGACATTCAGAGTGTCCGCTTCTTTGGCACTAGCAAGCTTGGCTAAGGCCTCACCGTTGGAAATTTTCTCCCTCGGGACTTGTGTAATTAAGTATTTCTTGAACTGAGCCAACAAGTCCTTCACCTTGTTCAGGTACTGCACCATCCTAAGTCCCTTGGCTTGATAATCTCCAAGTATCTGGTACACCACTATCTGGAAATCAATAAATATCTCCAGGGACTGTGCATGTACATCCCAAGACAAGCGTAATCCTGCTAATAATGCCACGTACTCAGCCTCGTAGTTTGAAGCATTGTATCCAAATATGAGAGTGCAATGGATCCGATGATTCTCCAGAGTGATCATTATGATTCCTGCGCCTGAGTTGTGCTCATTGGTTGCTCCATCAACATATAGCTTCCATACAAGAGTATTTCCTTCCTTCTCGGTATCTCCATTTTCTGATTGGTAGGAAGGGTCTTCAAGGTTGGTGCCTTCGACTATGAAGTCTGCCAATGCTTGTCCTTTTATCGCCATCCTCGAATGATAAGTGATATCAAACTGTCCTAGTTCCACCGCCCACTTGAGTAATCGTCTCGAGGCCTCTGGTTTCTGAAGAACCTGTCTCAACGGTTGATCGGTCAGGACTCGGATCGAGTGGGCTTGGAAATATGGACGCAAATTTTGAGAGGCGATGACTAAACCTTAGGCTAGCTTTTCAAGAGGGGGATACCTAGACTCCGCACCTACTAGCCTTTTACTGATATATTATACAGGGTGTTGTACCATGTTATCTTCCTTTACCAAAGCAGCACTGATTGCATGATCGATGATTGCCAAATAGATGAATAATACTTAACCATATATTGGCTTCGTTAGAATGTGAGGTTGGGCGAGGTGCTCCTTAAAGGCTTGGAAAGCTTCCTCACACTCCTCGGTCCATTGGATCTTCTTGCTGCCCCTCAGTAAGTTAAAGGAAGGGACCCACTTGTCCGTAGACTTTGATATAAACCTACTGAGGGCAGCTACTCTCCCGGTTAAGCTTTGCACTTCTTTGATTGTGGTAGGTGAGTTCATGTAGATCAATGCTTTGATCTTCTTAGGGTTAGCCTTGATTCCACGTGAATTGACTATGTATCCGAGAAACTTACCAGAACCAACTCCAAACGAGCACTTGAGAGGGTTTAACTTCATGCTATACTTTCTAAGTATTGCAAAGCATTCCTTCAAGTCTTGAACATGCCCTCCAGCTTCTTTGGACTTGACCAACATGTCATCGACATATACCTCCATATTTTTGCCGATCAAGTCTCGGAACATGCCATTCATTAAACGCTGGTAGGTGGCTCCTGCGTTCTTCAAGCCGAATGGCATCACCTTATAACAATACAATCCTTTGTCTGTCTGGAAGCTGGTATGTTCCTCATCGGGAGGGTGCATAATTATTTGATTATACTTAGAATACACATCCATGAATGATAGTATTTCATGTCCTACTATAGCATCGACCAGTTGGTCTATTTTGGGTAGTGGGAAGCAGTCTTTGGGGCAGGCCTTGTTCAAATCTTTGAAGTCCACGCATGTTCTCCACTTCTAGTTTGGATTTGGGACCAGCACGGGTTTTGATACCCAATCTGTGTAGTAGGCCTCCCTTATAAAACTATTTTCCTTGAGCCGCTCGACCTCCTCCTTCAGGGCTTGAGATTGGTCTTTGTCAAGTAGTCTCCTTTTTTGTTGCACTGGTGGGTAGTTCATGTCTACATTGAGGACATGACTTATCATGGATGGATAAATTCTAACCATATCCTTATGTGACCAGGCAAAGACGTCCTGGTTTTTCTTCAAGAATTCCACCAACCATGCTTTAATTTCCACCTTTAACTCCTTCCCGACTTTGATTACTCTAGTCGAGTCCTCCTCATCTAGTAGGACTTCGTCAAGATCTTCGACTGGTCCTACCCCTATGATGTCATCCCCAAAGCGAGGATCGATGTCGTTTCCCTTGCTTTGGGAAACTTGCTATAATAACAAATCTTCGTTAAAAGGAGCCCCCTGCTCCAGTAGAGTGTTTCTTTCAACGTCAACTTTCATGTTGACAACCTCATCGGTTCCTTCATTCTCTTCGCAGCAGGTTACTATCATGTTGTTTACACATGGTCCTTTCTTTGCCTTGACCACTGACACATTATAGCATTCTCGTGCCTCCCTTTGGTTACCCTGTATGCATCCTTGCCTTGAGCTTCTGGGGAACTTCAAAGATAGATGCCGGATAGATACTGCTATGTGTAATGCCATCAGAAGGGGTCTCCCAAGCTCTACATTGTAAGTCGATTAGCAATCTACCACCAGGAACTCCGTCATCACAGTCTCGTGCCTGGGGGCATCCCCCACCATGACTGGTAGTTTGATAGATCCTGCTAGTGCTAGGCATTCTCCCGTGAACCCATATACCACTTGGGAACATGGTGTCAGGTCATTGACTGTGAGCTTCATCTTCTCGAGGGATGATTTGATGATGATATCTACTGAGCTTCTCGTATCCACCAAGCATCTCGTCACTCGGGCATTGGCGATTTGAATGGTAAGGACCAGAGGGTCATTGTGGGGGTACCTCACGTGCCTGGTGTCATCCTCTGTAAAAGTGAGAGTTTCACTTTCATACCTTGGATTTTTTGGAGACCGCTCCTTGACTGCCATGCACTGGGAAGACTCCCCTACCTCATGTCTGAGGGTCCTTGCATATCGCTCACGAGAATTGTTACTGTTGCTTGCTATGTGGGGCCCTCCACATATGGTATCCAATGTGAAGTCTACAGTCACCGGATCTAGTGGTGGACTCCTCTACCTTCAGAATTCTGAATTCCTGCTTGGGGTTTCGGTCTTGCCTCAGTACCTCAAGAGTTTTCCTTATCGAAGAAGAAACTCTATCTCATCCTTCAATTGTTTGCACTCGTTTGTGTCGTGCCCAGACAAAACTTATTCTTGTCCCTCTTTCCTTCTAAACGCAGGGGTGGTGGCTTTCGGTATGGTACCTCTTGGTATGTTGCCAAGTAAATCTCAGCCCTTGATGTAGTCAGGACATTATAATTGGTGAACCTGAGCTAGTAGGGTTAATGCTTAGGCTGTTTGTTGGCAGGTGCTAACCTAGCTTTCTTTTCTCCACCCTGCTCGACCCCTGAGGTATTCCTCTTCTTACTGTTTCCCCCACTGCCGCCTTGAGGGTTTGCGCCGTTCTTATCTGCCTTGATAGTGGTCAGATGGTTTATGTATTTTTCTTCCTTCATGATAGCATCATCTAGCTTCATGTATTTTTCAACTCAATCCAGGAACTCCTGCAAGGTGTTGATAGGGTTCCTGTGTATATTATCCCACAAGGGACTACGATAAATTATTCCTGTCGAGATGGCAACGAACTTCCCTTGATCTCCTATCGTGGACGCTCGGTTTGCCTCTCTCATGAATCTTTGAATGTAGTCTTTCAGGGATTCATCTTTTCCTTGCTTGATGTCAGCTAACTGATTGGCATAAACTGGTTGAATCCGCCCAGCACTGAAGACCTTGCAGAATTCCTTCCTGAACTGTTCCTAGGAAGTGATGGATCCAGGTTTTAATTTCCAATACCATTTATGAGCTGAGTCAGAGAGAGTGGTAGGAAATACCTTGCACCTACAATCATGCTTCACACTGAGTAACTCCATATGATCCTCAAACTTCCCAATATGTCGTACTGGGTCCTCCTTCCCAGTATATGTAGGAAGTTTCGGGGTCTTGTATTTTGGTGGTGGTTGGGCAGCTTGGATCTTGGCACTAAAAAGACTCCCACTTCTATGAGCCAGCTTGATATCCGAAGGTTTCTTTGTTAGACCCTGAATAGCCATAACGAGTGCATCTATTTGAGTCTGCACTGCTGGTGGGATCGCTGCTCCAGGTGGGGTAGATGTCCCTGGTACCCCCTCCTAAGCGCTGGTCTTCCTATTGATGACCTCCTTCAAATCCTGAGGTTGCACATCTTTCCCCAGCCTATCGAACACATTATTGGTGTTATTCATCAGTTCATTTCCCTTTCGAGATTGAGGGTGTAGGGGTGGTAGGTCCGCCTTGCCCCTGTCGGTGCGACCCTGCCCCCGAGCCTCTCCTCCTACATGATTTTGAGACTTTGAGCGGTCATTTCCATTCCTATCATGCCTCTCAGATGTTTGACCCTCATCTCTTGCGTTGTTTTGTCTGTCCCCTGGGAGGGGGCCTTTGGGTTGGTAATACTCCTACTCCGAGATGAAGTGTTATTCTTCTTAGTCATGGAGGAGGCAGTCTTGGACTGTGCCTTTTCACTCTGTCTCTGGGAAAGTGGTTCTGAGAGTGTCCTTGGGGTCTTACTCCTCCCTCGGGACTCTCTGTTATTGTTGTCTCGCATTCTTGCTGCTTTGTCCTGAGCCTCCCTCACCGCCTGAGTAGCAGCTTTAGCGTTAGCTCGGGCTAACTGAGTAGCCGCCTCCAAGGGCACAACAGCCTCCTGGTGTCTCCGGTCAACTTCCTGCTCCCTCTAGATCATTCTTTGGACCTGCTCATCTATCTCCCGTCATTTTCGTTCCAGAGTTGCCCTCTGAAGGGAAATTTCTACATCAAAGGCCTCCTGCCTCGCCAGAAATTGTGCCATCTCCTCTTGGTGAGCGTCTTGTGGATCTTTTGCATCAGGTTGATCTCCAACCTCCATCTGATGTTCGTTAATGGGATCTATGGGATCCTGGGTGGTGGAATCCCTGGGAGCAGTCTTCTTTGTCTGACTGGATTTTGGAGGCATCGTAAAAATGATGAAAGTGTGTTTCTTGATTTCATACTCTCAATGAAAGCACCAAAATGTTGACCAATGGTCGTATGTACAGTATACGACACATTTTGAACGAAATAAATAGAATAAATGACAGAGTACGATTATCTTAAATAAACACACAAAATTTTTATAGTGGTTCAACCCTGTTCTGATGATCAGTAATAACCTAATCCACTTAGTCTTTAGGATTGAATTACTCGATTGACAATTACAAGTATGAACTGATGAGTTCAATCGTCAAAAAGATTTTTCTCCCAAAATTCCAGAAAAGAGAGATCCAAGGGAAAAAAGTCCAAAAGTCCCTTTTATGAAGCCCTAGGTCCTTTATTTATAGTACCCAGGGGCTGTTACATGATCAGTAGTACTGGAGATCGTGGTTTGGTACACAATCATTGTGAATAAAGATACGTGTCCACTTCCCCATGATTATGAGATCATGGATCTTCATGTTGTCTTCTTAGGATCGTGGTTGATAATGCACGATTCAGACCCTCAAGAAAACGCTAAGTCTTGATTGGTCTATGAGACTTAGGTGCTAGGCCCGATGACCCTTCAGATCTTGGGTGCTAGGCTTGATGACCCTCTGGGTGTTGGATCTGTTAATCCTCTAGGTGTTGGACCTGTGATCTTTCTGGGTGCTGGACTTGTTTGATCTCAGTTTGAGCGAGTGCGAGTATTTCTCAGTGAAGTGTACTTGGGGGTTTATGGTGACCACCCTATGAAGAATAGGGTGGGCTGACCACCCAGGTGGTTCTTAAGTATGTCAGAACGACCACCCTAGGGGTTGGGGGTCAGGTCGACCACCCCTAGGGGTCCTTGGGCATACTGGGGCCAACCACCCCTAGGGGGTTTAGGCTTGGTGGTCTTCCCTATAGGTCCTAAACCTATCGTTTTTGCCTGTCGATCTTTTCTCAATACTTTGTCATTTTTCCCTGATTTGTGATGTCACGTGTCACATTCTCATTCGCCACGTCATCCTCGTATTTTGGAAGGATAACACTCCCATAAATGAAGCATGCTTTGGCTCTACACTCCCCTAGATGTCTTCGCCTGCATCGTGGACACTCTGGGAAGCTTCTCCAGTTCTCTCCCCCGCTCTGACAACCACCAAAAGCATCCCATGCCCTCCTATCTGGACCAGGAGGAACAAAAGAATCTGGGGCCTTTCTCTTCTTCTCACTGGGGTCACTACCTTGGCTAGAATCAATGAAGGGAGGCACCGTCCTCTGAGCATCACGCCTTGCAGTGCCTTCTTTCCATTTATGATCTTCATCTCCCTCAGCTGTAAGGGCTTTCTCCACTACCCGAGCATAAGTGGCAGTCCTCGGATCCAATGTTATCTTATCATCACAGACTATCATCACATTCAGTCCCCGTACAAAGCGATCCCTCTGTGCCATATATGTAGGCACCAAATCCGGTGTGAACTTCGCCAACTGGTCAAACTTTAAAGCATATTCTATGAAGATTTTAGAGGCTTCCCAAGCCTTCTGGGTTCATGTGAGCCGCAGCGCCTAAAGAACAGGGCCGTGGCTCAAGTGCCAAAACCCAGAATTTCCTGCATTTGCTCGAGCCAACATCACCAATTCACACCTAAATCAATTCCTATACCCATAATTTATCCTAGAATTCATATCAAGACAACATCATCAGTATAAACACCCAAAAAACTATCCCATAATCTCATTAAAATCCACAAACCAACCTAAGGCCCAACTCCATGAAAACCTCTAAATCACAGCAGCAAAACTCAACAAAAGTCAGAATAAATCCTTACCACAACTGGGAATCCGAACTTGAGCTAAATCACAAGCACTTAAAGCTTCCCCAATTCTGAGCCAATTCTCCAAAAGTTTCACCAAAATTTCCAATCCTAGTGAGAGAGAGAGAGAGCATCGAGAGAGAGAGATAAAAGGCTGAGAGAGTGTTGTGTTTTTCCTTCCTTCCTAAATATTCTGTTGATATTTAGAGCCTACCCTAAGTCTATCCTTAGCTTCCAAAATGACTAAAATATCCTTAGGTTAGCCCTTAGCCACAAAATTCCTCCAAGGGCAATCCCCTCATTTGCCACATTCCCACTAATTCCTCGAGTAGTCCTATAAATCCCCAAATAATTCCGACATACCCAAATAATCGTTAAATAGCTACATGTTACCTGGTAACCCCGAACACGTACTATGTTCCCAAAATACCCCTAGGCTCACCCCAAGCCGGGTATTCGACCCCGTTGTGACTATTCCGCTAATCCACTCCCTAAGACCGTCTCAGACCACACATCTCAGTTATATCTCCACAATGCTATGGTCTCAAGCACAACACACACACATAATCACATTTACGTCCTCAACTGGCTAAAATTACAAATATGCCCTTATTAACAAGAACGGGGCCACATGCATATTTAATCCACCTAACACATGCATATCTAGCCATATAATCATTTAATTAATGTAATCACGTACTGATACACATATATCACAACTAACCACGTAATAACATAATTAAATCAATTATTGCCATTCTGGCACACTAATCAAGGCACTAAGCCTTATCAGCAAATTTGGGACGTTACAATATAGTTATATACATATGTGTGTGTGTTTTAATGTTTCTAATATTGTATTATTAATGGACAAATTGGATTTCCTTTGTCGTCAACCAAAGTGGGGTCATCATAGACTTTTCTTTCATTTTTATAATATAGACACATAATACAAATAAATGTATCAGTAAGTAGTTCTATACTTTCTTAGTAGAATCACAATCACCACGTATTGGAATAGCATAAAGCTAGCTTGTTCATAGTTAAAAAAGTGAAACTAATTGGATTTTGTAGTTAAAGTAATATTGTAAATATCTCATACACTATGTAGCTTCATCACAATATCCTTTTTTTTAAAAAAAAAATAGCAAATGTTTAGCTCAAACAGAGCACCAAACAAACAAAGATAAATTAAGGAAAAGGCCTATCAGATAGACCACACCAGATTTTTTACTTCAGTGACTACGCCTTCCATTCATAGCAGTCTTGCATAGTATTGTTGATAGCACAGACAATTGCCAAGTAGTTAGATTTAATAACAAAGTTTGGATAGCTTTCACCTTGTGCAAGTTTAAACCCCTTTCTTATTGCCTAAAGTTTAGCAACAATAACATCGACACTGTAACGTCCCATATTACCTAATAAGGCTTACAACCTTGATTATGGGGTCAAGATGGCAAATTATGAAAAAATTATGTAATATATATGTGTATCATTATATGGTTACGTAAGTTATATTATAATATGACTAGATATGCATGTTTAGATGTATTAAATATGCATGTGGAGATATATTTGGGTTACTCGGCACGAGGCAATCCTAAGGAGCAAGTTAGTGAGAGAGTAACAACGGGACAAATACCCGACTCGGGGTGAGTCAATGGGTATTTTGGGTATTTATTGCATTACCGGTATATCATGTAATGGGGATAAATATTCGAGGATATGTTCGGAGTTAGTGAGATTAGGAGATAATTTAGGGGATTTCGACCATTTTGTCCTCAATGATGTTTTCGGTACCCTGAGCCTTAGGATTTACTTAGAGTTACATGAACTCTAAGTAACCTCATAGAAACAAAAAAACACGTTCACTCAACACTCAATTTCTCTCTCTCTCTCTCCCTCTCTCTCTCTCAATTCTTTGAATTCTTTGTGATCTAAGGGAAATCGAGGCTAGCATAGGCTCGGGATTTCTTAAGGAAAAGCTTAGCATTGTTTGGGGCAGTAGAGGTAATGATTTCTAGCCTTAATTCTCAGTTTTTTCTCTGGTTTTAGCTAAGTTTTGGAGTTTTGAAAACTCAATATGAATTAGGATATTTGAAGAGGTTTTGGCCAAGTTTAAGCTTGGGTTTTGTTGGTATTGAAGTGCTGAGTTGTTTGGGAACTTTGTTTTTGGGATTTAGCTCTATTTGGATAGGTTTTTGGTGAGATTTGGCTTGAAGAAAATGAGGAAAAAAATTGGATTTTCATGTCGAGCCGCAACCCTGTTCTTGGGGTGGCGCGACTCTCATGAACACAGGGAGAAGGAGGTGCTGAACCTCCATTTGAGTCGCAACGGTTGTAGGGGTGCGCCACGAATCTTTTGCCTTGGGCTGCGGCGCTTGAAGGGCTATTGAGCCCCAGGAAGGTTTTGAGTGCGGGAACTCAAACCTAAGGTCTCGGGATCGATCCTACTACCCGGTTTAGTAGAATTCAACGTCCCGAAGGCTAGGACTCGGTCCAGAAGCCTTTGTTCTCTCGTTATTGATGAGAAACTATATTATGGTTGTGACTAGGTTATCGCTAGGGGCTCAGAACCGAGATCATGCTCGAGCGTTGTTCTTATTGTACATTACACTCAGAGCTGAGGTAATAAAACTGCACCTAATACGTAATATATGTTATTATGGCTTGGCCCGATTGTTAAATGTAATTATGAATAGGGCCCAGGCCCCTAAGAATGAACGTGATTAAGGTTATGTTTGTGCTTGTCAATTAAGCATGCTTGAATGCTCTGTGTTTGGATAATTGTTTAATGATTCCTTGCATTGTCTATGTAATTAGGGCTCGTTCCCATTAATGAACATGGTTATTACTGTGTTTGTATTTAATTTATTGAGATATATGATTAATATGCATGCATACTTGTATTGTCTGAGGTATGCTTATCTGTATCTGCATCTGTTTGTTTGGTTATCTGAATATCTGTTTAAGGCATTGACTTATTAGTCAAGGGCGAAAATAGCGCGTTGTGCGCTGGTCGAGAGGCTTAGGCCTAATTAGGGACGTACTACTACGTTGGCCGACCTTATGGTCATTTGGAAAATAAATCACTTGGCTAGCTCTATGGCTAGTTACTCATAAGGCAAAGGGCCCCGGGTGACTCTATGGTCACATAGCTAGGGCATAAGGCCCGGACTGACTCTATGGTCATCCAATCAGGGCAGCAAGCCCCAGAATGATCCTACAATCATTTATTTGTAATTGTATGCATGCATGAGTAGGTTATTACTATTGGGCATGCTAGATATGCATCTGGAATCTCTATTTACTGTTGATGCACATGCTTACGTTTTCTTACTGAGCCTTGGCTCACGGGTGCTATGTGGTGTAGGTAAGGGAAAATGAAAGCTGGACCATCCATGAGTTGGAGAGCTTTGGTAGTGGCGTGTACATATGTGGCTGCTCGACCACCATTGTCGGGGTTATCTCAGAAGAACTAGGGTTGTAACCCTTATTTTTTCGCTTAGGTCGGCTGGTTGTAACTTTTGACTTGTATATAACCTTTTAAACATCTGTTTATATTCTTTTGAGATCTTATGTATGAACTAAACTATTAAATGAAAAGTCAACGTTTCCTTTTGACCAAATTTTTTAACCCTAACCCTTGTTACTAACCTTAGTTACACATTTATAATCGAGGTACTTGATTAGCAAGTCTAGCACTATTTAAAGTACACAGTGTAACGATCCTGGATTAGGAGAACGTTACAAACACCATGTCCTTTTCAAGTGGACCACCTTTTGCAATAAATCATTATTCTATTAATAGGAAATAGAAAATGAAAAAGAATGGAATATATGGTCTGCTTCTAAAATTCAATGCTGCAGAAACTAGTACAAGAAATAAAGTTTCAAAGTGGAAACAAAATTCATTGATTGCTATATATGGTCTTCACCTTGTGGTTATCGTGAAAAAAAGGCTTTTAGCCATTCATTACATATCATTCAAGTTACAAAAGAGGCTTTTCGCCATTCAATGCGTATCATTCAAGTTACATTAAAATATCACCCAAAACACAATTACAAGAAGAAAAAAACAACAATCATCAATTTCATCCTATTATTCATCAACCAAAAACCATATCCTTCTTCTTGTCTTGCATTCAAATGAGTACAATTTGCAAACCCAAAAATTCCTTCCAACCTCTGTTTCATATAGGGCTCAACATAGGACTGACTACATGTAGCATCTCAGAATTGTACTTAGCTAGATAGTAGTAGTAGTAGTAGCTAGTAGTATTTTAGAGGGTGTTTGACACCTTAACTAAAAATATGTTTTTTGTTTTTAAAAGCTAAAAACAGTTTTTTGAAAACAAGTTGGGGTGTTTGGCGTTGTTTTCAGAAAACAATTTTTAAAAATAAAGTTACAAAAAACAGAAAATTTTGAAAACAACAAAAAGTTGTTTTTTGTTGTTCTCAAATTTTTTTGTCTATCTTTTTTTTTCTCACATCACTTTTTTTAATTATTATTATCTAACATAATTTATTGTCACATCATTTTCTCTCACATTAGTTTCTCTCTCTTCACTTTCTCTCACATCACTTTCTCTCTCGCTATTTTCTCTCTTCTCACTTATTATGTCATCATTTTCTCTTTCATCACTTACTATACCTTCACTTTCTCTCTCATCACTTAATATACCCTCATTTTCTTTCTGATCATTTCTTTTCTCTCGCCATTTCCTCTCTCATCACTTTCTCTCTACTCGCTTCTCTCTCTTCACTTTCTTTCTCATCACATTCTCTCTCATTTTTTCTTGGATCAATTTCTCGCCTTAATTTCTATTTCTTCAAATTTTCTCTCCTTACTTTCCGACTTCTTATTTTTCATAATTTTTTCTTTCAAATTATTTTATCTCATTATTTATTACAAACTTTTAAAATATTTTTCTCTTTGTAAATATATTTGTTAATTTTTTATTTGAGATTTAAAAAAAATAAAACTAAAAAATTGTTTTTAGAAAACATTAACCAAACACCTCTTGTTTTTTGAAAACTACAAAAACAGTTTCTGTTCTCATTTCTGAGAACACAATCGTGAAAACAAAAAACAGAAAACAATGCCAAACAGACCTTAGTTTTCGTGGTTATTGGTTCAAGTCGGGATTTAGTTGGAAACTCATAGAAACAATTATAGATTTTATAAGTTTAACCTATAGTTTAGAAATATTTATTATAACATAAGGTTTTATTAATATAGCTGGTCCTAGAAATATTATTTATTATAACCTAAGATTTAGATAGAACTAATAAGAACGTGACACTTGTCACAAGCATGTTTATTAAGGATTTAAGCATTTTGGATGAATAATTTAATAAAGGATAAATGTAGAAGCTCTAGAACCTTCCGGTACCTATTAGGATCACATTTTACTAAGTCAAAGTTGTTTTAACAAATTCAAAATATGCTGAAAGAGTACAAAAATGTGTTTGATATATCAACATATGCCAATATATCGCAGCTATAGGAGCCGATATATCGCCTACGGATGATACGGAAACAAAACTATGAAGGCTCGGGGCATAGGTATAGGCGATATATCGCCTAGGGCAGGGCGATATATCGGCCCTTGGGTTGATTTTTGAGAACTTGGTAGAACCGAGCTAGAAACAACCCTCAACCACTTGGACTTGCTCTTGAACATTTTTGACTGAGTTCTGGGCATCTGTTGAAACGGAAATTCAAATTTGTTCATTTTAAAAGGGGTTAGTTTCACTCATTGAACTCTATAAATAGGACCTAGTACTCAGCCATTTCACTCGTCATTCAAGAATTCTTTAGAGCCTCCAAGCTGCTAAGTTATTCGAAGAGAGAAAACACTAGGGTTTTGGGTTAAAAAGCTTTTTCAATTTTAATATTTTCTAAACACTTGGGAAGTAAGATAGAGTGTTATTTCGGTATCGAGGTGTAGATCAAAGTTCTAGTCCATTTAAGGTATTCTTATCCTCAGGTTTAAGCCATCATAGTTCTTTTATTTTCTTTTAGATCCTAACTCATTATTATGGCTTTTGGTTTGGTGTTTAAGTTTCTTGAAACTTAAGGGTTTTCGGTAAGTTTCTATCTTGATGGTTTAGATCTCTTTTTCATCTCCATTTTTTTAGAAACTCATGATTCTTATTGTTGATTTTAGGAGTTTTCCAATCCCGTTCTTGTCTCCAATATTCTGGTTTTTGGTAAGGAAAATAGGTTAGATTATGTGTTATGATGTGTTTATATGCTATGATATGTTATGTGCTATGTATATGTATAAATATGTTTTGTAGTCACTTGGGACTTATAGTTGCTTAGATAGAAAATCCCAAGATTTTTATCATTATCGTGGAGTAGAGGTATGATTTACCCTACCTTGATTAGTAGACTGAGGACCTAGATGGGTTTATCACCTGCTACGGTAATGAGTTAATGACCATTAATATTGTAGTCCCATATGATATACGTTTTTATGTCATATGTTTTATAGTATATGTTTTATGATATAATCTTATGATTTATGATATATGTTTTTAGTAGATTTTCCTTGCTGGGCATTAGGCTCATTCCTTTTATTTTAGATGGTGTAGGAAAATGAGCATGGAAGGCGGGTCGGATTCGTGACAGCTTGGCATGTGTATTAGGGATGGACTGATTGAATGGACTGCTGAAAGATCGAGGATGAAGTTATTTTAAGTCTTTAATTTATGTATTTATTTTCCGCATATAGTTTGGACAATTAATTAAAGATTATGTTTTCTTTATGTTTTTATGTATTAAACAATGGGATCCTGTACCGTATTTTAGATTTCTATAATAAAGTTTTATTATTTTATGCATGTCTTCCAAAATAGTAGCTATGTCTTAGTAGTTTTTAATGGTCCGAGGTCTTAGAATTAGTCGGGGCATTACACTACAACATTCATATTCATCAATGTTATACTCTCCTTTAGCCTCATGAACCATTTTTTTAGCAAACCATTCTTTGATCTCTCACACATTGGAGGATCAGTCCATTGGAAAGATCGACATCCCCCTATCCCAAACCAAAACATTAAAAAATAAACCCAATTTCAATAAGCATACCTGAAAATGCAATCAAAATATGATTAAAAAAATGTTTTAAAACTCCCTTACCCTCTTCTTGTAGCAAGATATAAATCTTTTGCCTGGATTATCAATCGTCCATGATGTTCTCTCAACCATCTTTGCCTTGCAACCATAGTTTGGCAACAACCTTCCTCCACCCCATGCCCTAGATTTCCTAGGCCTCATTTTCATTTCGCCCCGTCTCAATGAGTCACGGCCATAGCCTCTGGAAGATTCCCCCTTCACCAGTCTTCCTTTTCTTCCTTTGAATATTTGTGTTTAGCTCTATCGTCTTCTTCAGTGGCATTTTTTGGTCTATATGCTATCATGTTCTATGGTTTCTCTAAAATATGATGTTCTTATTTAACAGTTTTTATTTTTTAAATGAGAAAAAATAAAAAGTTTAATAAATAAACATACAAATGCCATGTCATTCTACAAATGGCACAACCATGGTTATACACATCATCCTACAAATGCCATGCCATGTAAACAAAGTTAATGGGTGGGTACTAACTAAACAACTATTTTTTTCAAACAATGAGTATTTTAGCCGCAAAAAATAATAATTATAATAATAAAGATTGGGTATAAAGTACAATATTTTTGAAACTATGGGTATTTTAGCTGCCATTTACTCTTTTTTATAATATTATTTTTATCTTATTTTCTGGCACAAGTCTTTGTTGGTAATTTATGGCTTTACACTTTGTAAATCAACAATGAATAATAGGAATAATTCAATATTACAAAGACTAGAAGCTAATCAAGAACCATATTCAAAGTATGAATGCAAATATTGATAATCAAAGATTAAGTGATTAAATGATTATAACATGAATTTAGAAACATTTAATCATCAACACTAACAATGTAAACACAGCTAAAAGTTAGGATTTAAAGAAATATAACCTTTTAATTGAGCAATTGAATCTTCAAAATTGGGGAAAATCTAAAGGCTTATACATGAGGAGTATCGCTGTCCAAAATCTCTATTCCAAAGCCTTCCCATTGTTGCTTGAAGATTCACGAAGATAGAATGAGTTTGGGATTGAACAAACTTTTGAAACTCACACAACTCAAGCAATTCTTAGTGAGTTTCTTGGAGAAAACTTATGATCTTTGAGAACTAGATAGATAGAGAGAGGTTAAAGAGTGATTTATAAAGTGTGATAAAGATTTTACAACTCTAATAACCTTTATTTATAGTGTAGGCACCATCATTACGTCTAACCAATAGGAGTAGAGATTTGAACACTTCATTTGGAGCTAAAACCACGCAAACATACGAACTTGTTAGGCGATGCATCATAATATAACATGTTCTCAAAGAACTCCACTTTTCTTGATTCAATGATCACATTAGAATCCAAGTTAGGCCATGCTATTTGAGGCATAGCCTACAAATGCACACTTAACGACCATTAGACTCAACTTGGTCCTTTTAGGCTCCGTGCTCTTGCAATAGGCAAGTCACCCCACACTTTAATATAGCCTAAGTTAGGTTTCTTTCCTCTCCATAAATCATATAGAGATACATTGTTCTTTTTCATAGGAATTCGATTCAATATATAACATGCAACAAGCAAAACTTCAACCCACAATTTATAGCACAATTTAGCATGTAAAAGCATAGAGTTAATCATCTCAAGATATGTCTAATTCTTTCGTTCAACTATTCCATTTTGTTGTGGAGTGTATGGTACAGTGCATTCATATATAATACCATGTTGTTCACAAAATACATTAAAATAATTTCATAAGTATTCACCACCTCTATCACTTCTGAGAGTCTTAATTTTCGTTTCCAATTGATTTTCTACTTTAGCTTAATATATTTTAAATGCATTAAATGTCTCATCCTTACCCTTAAGCAAATACACATAAGTATACCTAGAGCATTCATCTATAAAATTTATGAATTATCCATTTCCTCCTCCAGTCAACATGCTATTTAATTCACATAAATCACTATGTATAAAATCTAGCAAGTTTTAAAATCTATCAACACTTGGAAAATGTTTCTTAACCATTTTAGATTTAACACATAATTTACATTTATCATGCTCATTCACATCACAATTAATTAATTAACATTTAACAACTCTTTTAATTGTGCTATAACATGTGTGAGCAAGTCTATTATGCCACAAAGTAATAGAACTAGAATTAATCACATTACAAGAATTAGATGTCATATTATTATTGTCATTATCAAGAGTACATAATGCCCAATTTATTCAAAATGCTCAATTTAGTCAAAATAAGTTTATCAGATTCAAACTCTATTTTGATACCGGATTTACTCAATAAATCACCACTTACAATGTTTCTATTCTTATCGAGAACATAGAAAACATTAGTTATGGTCATTTTATTTCCATTAGTTAAGAACAAATCAATGCAACCCCTTCCAAGTACCTTGAATCTCTTTTCGTTTCTCATTTGGACTTCAAGTCCACCCTTTGCAACTTCAAATATTTTAAAAATAGTCTTATCATAGGTTGCATGAATGGTGGCACAAGTATTATACCACCATCATTGCACCTTTCTTTGGGTTGCATTAATTTCACTCAAGGTTGCAATGATCTCAATATCAAATGCATTGGCCTTGGTATCCTTACTTAGGTTTGCAATGATATTGTAGCGCCCTGGATTGCCAAGACCGCAACACTGTGTACTTATAAAGGTGCAGGACTTGCTAATCAAGTCATTTAGTTAAAAACGTGTTTGCTAAAATCATTAACGCACTAGGGTTAAAAGGTTTTGGTCTCAAAAGATACTTTTCATACAATTAAACATTTTATACATGGGATCCCAAAAGAAACAACATTTAAAAGTCTGTTTACAAAATTTCCAGTGTGCAGACAACCACTAGCCATTCTAAAGGAAAAACATATGTTTATGGTTCTCTTGTCCCTGTCTCTTCTCAACCGTGGCAGCTGAGCAGCTGTTCATGTACATTCTGCTCCCAGAGCTCTCTAAATCAGGGCTGGTCAAGCTTGCCCTTGCCTTTACCTGCACCACGAAGCACCCGTGAGCCAAGGCCCAGCAAGAAAGCGTAATATCATAACACAAGTACTGGTAATAATCATAAACCCTTTAAGCATGTTTAAACATTTAACAATCCCTAATAAACATATAATTCATTGACATAAACATGAATTCACAAGCTAACAATTAGCCATTCAGCATATCATATCTGACAATCAACCACAACTACCAGATTACACAATAAATAGGGTCAACAACCTTAGGTCGCATCCTCTATTTACCCCACTGACTCCGGCCCGCTTAAACCGAGCTCAGTGCATAGTAAGCTGTCCTCAGCTACCAGTGGCCGAGCCGCGCCCTGTGCGCTAATGTAAACTCCGGCACTCTTAGGCCATTTGTGTACTATTTACATGGCATAATACCATCCTCTATAAAGCATGCAAAATAGGGAACCCTCAGTCCCATTATGAATCCACAACCGGGTGCAGTTTTCTTACCTTTAATTTCCAAACACTTTAATTACGAGAAATGCCCCTTGAGCATAATCCGTCTCCATCTCCCGAGCCCTAGCTTTTACCTAGTCACAACCAAGGTAAAGGATTCCATTAATATTCGAATAAAGGTTTCTGGGTGAAGTTCTAGCTTCCGGGACATTGAATTCCACTAAGCATGGTGGGGGAATTGATTCTGAGCACCCTAGGTTAGGTTCCCACGCTTAAAACCTTCTAATAACAAACAATGCCCTTAAGGGCCGCGACCCTAAAGAGCTGCACTGCGGCCCACCCCCTAAAACAGAGGCTAGGCCTCTCTGACCACAGACACGCATCGCGACCCTGCCCTGTGGCGACGCGGCGCTTCCCTACTGCAGAGCCTCCTTGGCTCTTCTTTGCTTCGCAGGGCCGCGACACTCTAGAATAGAGCCGCGGCCCAGCCCCTCGTGCCTAGAAAATCCACCATTTTTAACATCCCAACCTTGCTCAAAACCATCCCAAACCATCCTAATTCCAAAATCCTTTGATCACAAAACTTCTAACATGATTCTATCAACATAATCCAGCAAAAACCTAGCTTAGAAACTCATTAAATTCCCATTTTAATTTATGAAACCCAGAAGGTCAAGAACATAAAAACCAGCCATGAAAACACCAGAATTCAACCATTAGATCTTAAATTCAAGCTTACCTTCACTGCAGAATCACTTCCCTAATAAAATTCTGGGCTAACTCCCAAGCTTCTTGCCTTAATTCAACCTTGAAATTAAGAACCTAAGAACTCTTAGATTTCAACCCAAAAACCTCATAGTCAATTGATCAAAAACAAAATTCAGTGCTTACCTTAGTTTCTAGTTTGATTCCCCCACTTCCACTGAGTTAATCCTTCAAAACTCTAGCCAATCCACTGAATTCCCAGCTGAATCCCCTTAGTTTCTACCGAACACATCATAAAATACGAGAAAAAGATTGAAGAACAAGTAAAACTTGAAATAACTAAAATTAATATATATAAATTGTCTCGAGGAGAATAACCTCGTGCTCAGTATTTACAAACAAAAGTAAATAAAAGTCAAAATACAAAAGATCCTAGGCTCCCCCAGGCCGTTCTGAGGACGTCACCTCCTTGGTCTCCTGCTCGCCCACAGCAGAAGTCTCCCTGGTCTCAGTTGGCGTCTGCAGCCCTTGTTGCAGCCGAACTTTGAAATTCTCGAGGTAGTGCCCCCATGCGTCGGAGGCCATGAAGGAGAAGTTGCCGTCATGATTGAAGGCCCAGCACTGGTAATACATACTCTCCATGGAGGACGTCGATGCCTTCTTCTCCTCCAGAATGGCCACCTCGACCTCCAGCAGTTTTGCCTTGGCCCCCTCGAGCTCGACCTGAACGGCTACCGAGGCCGCCTTTGCTGCCTGCTCGCCTTCTCGGGCAGTGGTTAAGGCAGCCTTCGCCGCTTGTTCACTCGCATGGGCCGCCGCCAAAGCAGCCTTGGTGCTCTGTTCGCTCTGTTGAGAGGCGACGAGAGTAGCTTGGGCCGCAGTAAACTCGGCCTTGAGTTCAACGTTCCTGGCCCGGGCCCGAGATATGTTGTGGTGTTGAGCCAAGACTGCCTACAAAAAGTAAAGAAACAGTTAGGTACATACCAGAAAAATAAAAAACATATAATACAAGTAAGGTCAGGGAAAATGCTTACTGTGAGGTTCATACCCAAGGCAGACTCCATGACATTCTCCGGGCTCCTCTTCTCGATCGCCCTCAGGGTCGTTAGGCTTGGCCTTGTAAAAATGCTCCACTGAGTAGTTCGCCGTCTCATAGACGGTCCCCTGAAAAGTGTCTGGAATCAGCTCCAGATCTCGGGGGTTGACGGGGATGCGAACAGTGGCGACAGGGACCACTGGAGCTTGGGGACCAACCGGTGCTACCGGTTCCCGAGCAGGAGGTGGAGGAAGGTGAGGAGGGGCGTGGTCGGGCCTTTTTTCCCGGGGGCTGTGGCGGGCGAAGCTCCTGAGCCCGAGCCTTTCCCCTTAGCCGGGGATTGGGGGGCAGTCGCAGCCGGGGGTGGCGTTTTCTTTGAAGTAGGCTGAAGCCTCTTGACAAGGGGACCCTCGCTGGATCTCCCTTCTTGGAACATCAAGAGGATGTCAGGTTCCCCTCTCTGTGCCATCTCCTTACCTGAAAAAAGAATGGGAAATGCGTTAAGAATGCATATGCGTTCTTCTAAAAAAAAAAGTATTAATAATAAATACATACGAAGTAGAAAAAATCCTACCCTCCGAGCTATAGGAAGAGTCTATTTCCATGACCTCCGGCCTCGGAGCTGCAACAGGGGAAGAGAGTCTAAATCAACCACTTCTTGGATTAGGGGAGGTTCCGGGTCAGGCTCTACCTCAGGACTGGATTCCTCCACGTATAGCCTAAGTCCAGGAGCGACTATACCCTTGAGAAGGGAGGGCCACGACCTAAGGTTGGTCCCATACTCCTCAAAAAAGGCCGACCTAAAAGACAAAGTGTTGTCCACTACTACAGTAACCCTAGGATGACCCATGTCATGACGCATCACTAATTGTTCTACGCATTGGAGCAAGGTTATGTCTCAGTTTGGGTCGTTTTGGTGGCGGTGCACGAGCTGGTTTGGGTTAAACCTAACTAGCCTAAGGTCTGCGGCTGCCCTATCTAGGTCCGAAAAGAGGTATGGGTTACCTTGACCAGAGGGGCCGGCTACTGTCCTTGACTGAGCTCGGTCCAAATCGAGGTCCCGAGCAGCCTCTGGAGCTCGTCTCTTCCGCACGAACGGCACCTCAACCTCCTCTTCCTGTTCGTCGCCACCGTCGGCCGCGGCATCGCCCTCAGGAATAGGCACCAACATGCGGGCTATTGGATGATTGGCCCGCGTCCTCCTTAGGGCCAGAGTTTGGCCTGCAGAGATTAACTTAGACGTCAACATCGTGTCATCAGACACGAGCTAGCGGTAGTCCTTTTCACTGGGTGGGAGCCCCGCCAGGGTATCATATTGACCCCTAAGGGTCACGGATCTGGCCGTCCTCGCTAAAATGGCTGCATGATGATGCTCTAGTCAATATACACGCTAAAAGACAGAAAGAAAAAGGTAATAACAATTACATGAGCTGAAGATAGAAAGAAAGCTTACGAGGATGGTTGAAGTAATGGTACTCGCAGTTGCGAAACCCATTCGACATAAAGAATTGATCTTTGAAGTCGTTGAGATGGCTGGGAAGTTCGATTACCGCGGATGAGTTCGGGAAGCGAGCCAGGTAGTAGAACCCATCGCCTCGTCCTCTTTGATCCAGGCTGGCCTTGAGGCAGAAGAAGTAGAGGATGCCTGCTAGGGTAGGGACCTCCCACTCGTGCTTTAGAAAAAGATACCTCACCCCCGCCAGCAGACGATAGGAATTTGGAGGAAGTTGAAACGGCGCCAACTTCACGTAATTGAGAAAGTCAGCAAAGTACTGATCTAGGGGGAGGAAGGCCCCGACCCTGAGACGCTCATCGCTCTAGGCTGCGAAGTCTAAATCGAGGGGTGCGCAGCTCCTCTCACCCTCCAAGGGAGGTCGGGCAATAAGGACGCCGGTCCCAACCTCGATGTTATGGGACAACATTATCTTATTGACCCTCCCTTGGGTCATGATCTTCGAGGCTATCCACTCCGCTTCAAAGAAAGCATCAGGTCCCATTTCGATCTCCTTCTCCACTGTGGGACCGAACTGGGGGATGGGAGACTCCGTCACGACCTCCTTCCCTTTGCTGGATTGCTGGGACGATGAGCCGGCCGCACTTTTCTTAGACACATTCCTTTTGGGCCCCATCTGATCGCCTAGCGAACAAGAACGATGAAAAACTTAGTAGGCAACCTAAAAGCTATGAAAGGACAAACAATGCGATAAGAACGAGGGTTTTTCATGCACAAGCTGAGGTAATCTCAACCCGCAGTGTGAGGCTACGCGCTTCCGTGGCCACACGCCAAAGTTTCCAACGGATCCCTGATATTAAGGGATCCTTGTGTCAGGAGGGTCAGATTATCACTTGCCTTGGGGGAGAGGTTTTGAGAGAAAAAACACCTAGGAAGCGTGACCCCTAAACTACCCGGTTTTACACCCTAAAAACCTCTCATCTTCCATATCCCAAATGGGTATTTCCTAAAATTACCCAGAAATATTACTCAGAAATTTACCCAGAAATGACCTAGTTGTGAACATCACAATCCTAGACATGTTTTGGGTCTACTCAATATGCCTAGAATCAGAACTTATGCTCCAAAAGCCAGTCAAAAACAACCTATTGTTTATGACTATGAGATGTAGGTTTGCATAACAAAGAAAAAGGGAAATCAAAACATACAACGAGTAGGAAACTTACAATGTATTTTCCAAACGAAGGTTGCTGACAGCGTAGAAGTGGGAGTCCTGGAAGATTCCTTAAGGCTAGACTTCTGAAAGGTTCTTGTGGCAAGAATATGGGGATTTATGAGATTATAAGAAGAAGAAGAAGAAGAAGAAGAAGAAGAAGAAGAAGAAGAAGAAGAAGAAGAGCTTTTTAAAATTTTGAAAGAGAGAAAATAAAGGAAAATTTCGAATGAAGGGTGATAAGTACTGAAAACTGCCAGCCTTATTTATACGTAAGAGGCATGAGGAAACGAGGATCGTCCGATTAAATTAATGCGAGATACGAGGGTCATAACTCGAAAGATGAAACGGTGGCAAAAAGGTGGCCAGGCCATTTAATACGATCCTCGAAACCTAAATAGACGCCAATCACGACGTTCCACGTGTCCGATACTCAAGTAACACACATGGTCTGGATAATCAAAAAGGAAGTTTAAAAGCCCCCACCATGAAAGACAAAAGTGATGTCATAGATCACGGGCAGGGGTTTGGGGGGCAAATGTACGCCCTGAGTATCAGCACGTACCTTGTTGAGACAACTCGGGAGAAGCGAACTAATAAAGAGCCATAATCGAGGTGCCATGTGTTCACCGTTCATCAGGAGAAATTTGGTACGATCCCCTAAACAAATGGCTCGAGCTGGCGGATCATTTAGATGCTTATCACTTGGAACCATTGTCAACATGGCATCAAAAGGCACATGCTAGCACTACATTAAGCTCGTGGTGCATCAGAGGCCTGACATATTCCAAGATCTTTATAAGTCAACCACGCAATATAAACGTGCGTATAACAGACATCACGTGTCTGTTTTATTTCCTAATTCTCAGATACGCAATATAAACGTGCGTGATCAGACATCCCACACCTGATTTAGGCCATGCGACCCATTATCCATTTTTACCTACTGATTAGACCACACTTCAGTGTAAGGTTTAGATATTAATCATCAGTGTCACAGAGATGACGTGAAGGATAAAGAGATCATGGGATGACCCCAATGCCTACTCACAGATCAATCTCCTATAAATACCAAGACCCTGGTAAGTGCAAAGGGTTGGATTCTTCTTGTAGGGCAAATACTCTGTAAAAATAGCAAGAAAAGAGAAACAGTAAAAATATTGACTCGTGAACTAGGGGGATTTTAACCTCCGAGCCACGTAAAAATGAGTGATCGCTTTTCTTCTCTTGATAATTCATTGCCAGCATCCTTGAGTATTATCATTTTCTTATTACAGTTTACCATTAGGCAATAATCCATCCTAGTTATTCATACAATTCACTGTTGGCAAAAAACTGCGTCAACACTTATATATATATATAGAGATAATTCTATTACCTTATTGTTTCTAATAATAATAGTAATATAATAATAATATCAAAATGATGATATGAATTGATTTAGGTAAATATCAAACTTACCAAATTTGAAAAAATTATTTTCAAATTATTAATTAAATAAATAAATAAAATAAAAACAACACTGATACGATATCACTATATTGATACACGCATGGCACAGTCCTTGGACTGTGTCATGCATGTACTGCAATATCCCTTTTTAGGGATAATGCATTTTTCTTTTTATTTATTTATTTAACTAAAATTAATCTTCTACAAAATAAGGTATTTATCTTTTTAAGGAAAAGATGACAACCATATATCAAAATTTAAATTTGAAATTCAAAATTCAAAATTCAAATTGATGATCATCATTATCATCATCTTTTAAAATTCAATAAATCAAAAACTAATTTTGACTTACCAATTTTATTTTCTCCCACTCAAATAAAATAATTAATTTCAAAATTTTATTTATTTATTTATATGAATTTCAAAAATTATATATTTAAATTAAAAAATATTTTTTTCAAAAATTAATAATTAATTCTAAATTAATTATTCAACCTCAATTATCATATAATTACATACTTGACCCGAAGAATAAAATTCTTCTCAAATTTCCAAATTACAGTTATACCCTTGTATCAACTCTTACCTTGATATGGTGTTGATAGAGCCACCCTGAGAACTATAGACCTATAATATCAAGCTCCAATAAATATTAGATTATTAATCAAAGCTCTTTGATTAAATAATCATATTGATTAATCTTATGCTTACTCCACTATAAATATGAGATTGAACTTTTTATAATTATAGACATATATTTACATAGTACTTTATTAAATAATAAAATGTCCATTAATATAATCATTACATACAACGTTAATCCTCTATTACTGCTTAATAATTAAAAGGGAATAAAATTATTGTTTTACCCTTTTAGCTATATCTTGTTCCTAGAGTACCATTGCCTTTACTAGGTAATGTTGTGTCACAACAAGTTTGCGACGTGAGCGCTCATAACCTTTTAAGTTCCAAAAGTGAACCCAATAGGGAACCATTATTCAATCTATAAGAAGGTATAGATTCCATATGAGTTAAACTATGTCCCCCAGCTATATACATCATTGAGTCCCCAAAACAATTGTTCTTAGCCTGATCATTCTGACAAACCTTAACGCATGAATCAAAGGATCAAATGACATATATAGGAGTTCAAGCAACCTCAGGATTAAGATCATCGTGTATATGATCATTGTTTGATGCGTTTGATTAATACTATGATACAATATTTAAACAAGTATTAACAAATCACATCTGGTCCAGTTCTATATATCACTATATATAAAGTACCTTCACTAAAGTGTCATACTACACTAGTGACCTGGAACTAGGTCACATGTATTCATAATACTAGCGAACTGTACTAGCAGTAATTAATCTAAATATGCCATAACTTTATTTTACTGTGAATTGTTTTAAGTTTATTATCTTAATCTCAATCCTCTCATACCAATATGAGATTAAGACCAAATAGATAAAATTTGGAATTTTCTAATATTTACTTAATATTATCAACATAATATCAGACATAATCTATATATATAATAATTCAATTCAATTATTTATTTCATTTAAAACATTTGTCAACTACAATTGCTTTAAGGGCATTATTCCCAACAATCTCCCACTTGCCCTAAAGCGAATTGAGGCATCTCTTTCAATATGTCAATCACATTTTCTTGACCGAATTTCTCTAACAAAGTCTTTGTAACAGTTTTGTAAGAAACTATTTTGAAGTTATGTTCAAGATCATTACATCAATTATGTAAAATTGTCTTGAATTAAATGATAATTCATTTCATGTTCTTTATCCTCTCATGATTTCTAGTTCTTCAAGAATAGTTGTATCTCCATTGCTTTCGCAATGAGATACAAGTTTTTTATTCTAGTTTGAAAACCTTTGCCGAATGACAAAGAACTCAACTAAATCAAATAGCCTATTTAACTACTCATAGCTGTTATATTTTGGCTTTTGTGGTGAAACATACAAATCTGAAATGCCTAATACATTTCCATATTAATGTGTCTCCTCCACATTTATGAAAGCTGATTCTGATATCAATCTTTGAAGATTTAAAATTAGTTCATCCTTTGGGATTTTAGGTCACTACCTAAATGCACATACATATAACCTCTATTATATTCAAGATACTCAAAATTAAGTCCATATAATTATTTAATGACTCAATCCATCATTGGATTGGCAATCACTAACTATTCCCACCGTTTAATAAATGTCAAAACATAACATTCGATACATTAAACAACCTATCATTGAGCTGTAGGAATAACTGTCTCATGTCCTCTTTTCTAGTAAAAGAATAAATGGACATTAATTATTTAGATAATACATCCTCTTGACCGGGAAGGCAAAAAACATTTCTTGGATTTTTGTAAACTAAAGCATTTAAGCTTCTTATCTATATAAGTTGCTTGAGTGTATACAATATTCTCTATAGAATTGAATGTATACAACATTCTCGGATTTTCTAAATCTAATATTTAGAAATGTTCAGCTAACCATTTCTTTTCTATTGACAATTTCTCTAAATCATTCCCAATGATTGGAACGTTGTCGATATTAAGAATAAGAATCACAACAGAATCTTTCCGGTCGAGATCTTCAAATGATTTTGTCATGTCAGCCATTCAGTAAAGACTACTTAGACATCCATTTAAATTAATCTCATAATCCATGCATAAAGCAGTGGAAAAGAGTATGTAAACAGATTTAAGTTTGGTTACAGTAGAAAATATTTATTCGAGTAATAAATTCTTCTTTCTGTTCATAGCCTTAGGCTATTAACCTAACTTTGAAAAGTATAGAATTTCCTCTATTCTCCTCTTCATCTTGAATATTCTATTTCAAAATGAAGTTCAATGAACTTTAGTTGGATGTTCAAGAATCCAGATGTCATAGAATTCAAAATTTCATTTCTAGATTCATGGTGTTTCAACCATTGTTTTCCGTAAAAACTTTTTCATTCCATATACTAGCACGTGAATGAAGTATAGTTAGATTGTGTTGCACACAATTTAACTATCTTTACATTTGCAATGGAGTAGTTACTAACTAATGCTCCCAATACCACAATGCTTTACATAATTTATGATATTATTTGGTTTTATCATTGTTAATTATCAGTAACTTGCTTACTTGACTTGCAGTCATTATTTATAATACAATTTAACTAGAAAATATAGTGATTATAATAATCTTGCTTCGTCAAAGTAGCATTTAAAGAGATACAGACTCTTTTGTAATCTTTTATGATTATTAAACCGTTTCACTAAATGACTCCATGGAATTTTTGTAATTTATTCACATAACCTCTTATGAATCCCAACTTCTAAGTCTTTGATGTTGTACAATCAAACATGTACAAAGTATAACAAGTGTTAAAATTATAGAAATAATAAAGACGATAATGATTACTCATCAGGAATATAATCTTATATAATATGATTATATTCATTTCCAAAATACTAATTTCACATAGCATTCTTGTTGTATGTGAGTTGAGTTTGAATTCCAAGTTCACATGCAAATTACTTAAATTCCAAATTCAAGTTTTAGACTTCCTTTTGATCAAATCAAATAAGTCTCTAAGTGACTTTACTTTGAATGATGCATGAAAATTTATAGAAATTTTCTTTGCATTTAATCAAAGTTAAACATATCTTAAATAAATGTCAATCAATATTGACTTACTATTTATTATTGCTTTTAGCCTTGAACATTAAAAGGGTCAACATACATCTCTATGTATTAACTAAACGATTATGTGATTTTTGAGCCTTTTATTAAAGAAAGGTCTTTTGGTTAACTTTAATTAATAGACTATATAAACAGAGAGAGAACCATTGAATGGTTGCAGTAAAAGACTATCTTTTTTTTTTTTTATGTGTCTAATTAATTACAAGTCAATCTCATAAATTAATTCACATATATGTTTCACTTAATTGTGGTTGTAATACGATGTCTTATTAAATCTATGATTTGCACAATAATAAATAATTCATAATTATCCTTTATACTCATTGATGAAATAGGTGGAATAAGTGTATTTCAAATACTATACTTGAAATAGGTGGAATTTATTATTTAAAAGAATTACTAAACTTGTTCATTCATCAAATAAAGGAATCTAAAAACATAGTTTCTAGAAATAATTCCAGAGCTACTTTAAGGAAAGAACTTATTAATTTCTTTCATAATGAAAATCAACTATTTCAAAATGAAAAAAATTTAAATTGTTTTAAACAAAACAAAATAAATTTCTAAACTAATCTTTTCTTTATTCAATTGTCTTCATCATTTCTTCTCCGCTTTGGTTTCAATGCAACTATTCTGTTTCTCAAAAGATTTCTGCATCCTTAAAAACAATAACATATGAAAGATAATATTAGTGGCATAATTTTGAATCAACCATTCAAAAATATTAAAGAAGAGTTTTTGAGTAAATCAAATTTACCATGTATTTCAAAAATTGAGCATGTGTTATAGCATCATCCTTTATCATGGCCCACATCTCGTATGCAGTTTTAATAACCATATATCTTTCTTTAATGTCACCATGCATGGTCATGCATTGACGTGTCAAGTGATTTAATCTCATCCATTCACCATATTTTTCATGTTCATCAAAGCTGGATGAAAAACTTTGAACCTCTGGTGGTAGATCATAGATCGCTCCATACAAGTTTTGTGTTCCAAAGATAATGTAAATCCCATCATACCATCTTCTTATGTTGTTAAGTTTGAATAGAATCCTTTCCAAGAGTTCGTCAATGATGTATGTTTGATTTCCCAAGTTTTCAAGTACATGATCAGGATTAAGAGAATTAACCATTGTTGCTGGAAATAAATAAACAAAATATAATGAATTAAAACATATAATAAATATAAAATTTTATTTTGAAAAGTAAATATGATGCATGAATGCAACATACAAAAACATATAAAAAATATATACTATTCCAAGATAAATTAATTTGAAAATTAATGGATTGCCTTGGGGTAGGTCAGACTAACTCCAAATTAATTTTGAGACAAATCTCAATTTCATAAGTGAAAACTTAAAAATGCTTTTTTCTCTTTTGACTTATGAACCACCACTAGTTTGGTCAAGATGCACTAGTCGTGCTCGAACGCCTAGATACACCTTTGGAGTGTAACCCATTATTTTCAATCAATGACTTAACTCAATAGTGTGCCTTAGAGTCAATCAAACTTGAAATACATCACTAATTATATTCTCTTAAGAGAAGTAAACCTTGAGATAAAATAAACATATTCGGAAGTCTTTCCTTAGGGAGGCCACAAACGGAGGCAACACGAGGCCCTTCATATACCTCTCGGTGTTCAACCAATAATGGAGACCATGAGACTTATTGTCATAACTCCCTCTCCCACTCATTATTTTGGAAAAGTGTGTTTTTCACAAAATAAATATTTTTTAATTTAGTTGTAAAAATAAATTTAATTATTTTTACCAAATTATATTCTAATAATTGTTAATACAATTAAGCAAAACAAACCAAAATTGTTCCCTTAATTTTAATTTTTCTTTAATTAAGAGAATATCACTTTTATTTTAATAAAATATTTTTCATTAAAACAACAAATTAAACAAATTTAATTTTGATTTACCATCTTAACTAATTAAGACTAAATTTATTATCATATGAATTATCACATATAAACATATAACAAAAATTATAGTACGTTCCTAATATCATGTTTCTACACGAATGTAATGCATGCTAATTGCATACTGTGTGGGTATATGAATGACTTGTTATAATGCATGACAAAATATTAAACACTTTAATCACATTCAAATATTTATAATAAGTAAATAAAAGTGGGTATGGTAACTTTTGGGTATTTCTTGAAAAATTACAACACTTGCAAAAAATACATGAAAATGTAACCTAGACTAACTAAGGCATGATAAAGAGAAATTTGATCTTGGACCTTTAGATGTAGTCTTGTTTAGCCAATGCCACCATTTTTCATATCCATTTTGAATTATACAACTTTTTAATTATTTTAAACAAACTTTTAAAATAATTAAACTTTGGGTTTTAACACCCAAAAGTTTCTAAGGCCCAATTTGAAATTGGGTAATTTAATTCAAAAATAAAATTAAACAATTTAATTTTAATAAATTAAAATTCAAGATAATTTTAATTAAAACAATTTTAATTATGGAAGATAACAATTAAAACATTTTTAATTAAGAAAAATAATCAATATTAATTCAATTAAAGAAATTTCCAAATTAAAACCATTTTAATTCAATTTCTTATTTTTAATTAAATGAATAATTAAAAATAATTATGGTAAAAACACACTAGGGTTTGTAAAAACCACACCCTAGGTGTGTACCATCTAGGTGCGGTGGCAGGAGGGAGGTACGGTAGGGTGCACGGCTGGGCGCGGGCTGAGGCGCAGTGCTGGGTGCAGGGGCGCGGTGCATGGTGCACGGCAGAAGGCGCATGGGCGCGGGCTGGAAGCAGGCAGGTGCACGACTCGGGCTCGGGCCACAACACAATTTTTACCCACAATTTAAAAATAAATTACAAAATTCCTATGCCCCAAAATTGGTTTACATATTTCATCTAGAAATTTTAAGAACAATTCCTAAACCCAAAACCACCATTATTAAACAACCCTTAAGATTCTATCATCATTAAATTAAACATCCATCCATTCAAACATATATCAAATATATTTTAAAAATGCACATAATTCCACACAAAAATTAATATTATGGATAGATTAATGACCTGCTTTGGTACCAATTGTTGGAAAAATATTTAGAGCACATAGTGAAATAGGCGTGGTGAGCAAAAAAATTCATTATCCATATAAGCAGTTTATATGAATAAGAAAACATTCTGACAGAAACATTAACATACAATATTATTAATCATGAAATATATATAAATATACAATATATTTATATATAACATATAAACATATAAATATTCAAGAACACAAGCAATTACCTCTTGAAGCATATCAAGTGTCCTTGAGTCTTTTTGTATATTTATCAATCTTCCTATCTAATGCTTTGAGTACTCAAACCACGATCTTTCGAAGTGTTCTCTACACCTCAAGATGTGTGTGGACACATAGAGAACATGGGCGTGCAATTTTATGAATCACAAGTATTTCTCAACACAAGAGAACTTGGATTATGATATGAGAATGACTAGAATAAAGAAGAAGAAGAAGAAAGACTTTGTCTGACAAAAATTCTGAATTGTATCTATATTGTATATCTTATTGTCTTGTCTTGTATATTTTTCTTCTCTTTAATCTATGTCATATATATAGAGATAATTCTATTACCATATTATTTCTAATAATAATAGTAATATAATAATATCATAATGATGATAGGAATTGATTTAGGTAAATATATAACTTACCAAATTTGAAAAAAACTATTTTCAAATTATTAATTAATTAAATAAAAAAATAAAAATAACACTGATACAATATCAGTATATTGATACACGCATGGCACAGTTCTTGGACTGTGCCATGCGTGTACTGCTATATCTGTTTTCATGGATATTGCATTCTTCTTTTTGTTTATTTATTTAACTAAAATCAATCTTCCACAAAATAAGGTATTTATCTTTTTAAGGAAAATATGATAACCATATTTCAAAATTTAAAATTTAAATTCAAAATTCAAAATTCAAATTGATGATCATCATTATAATCATCTTTTAAAATTTAATACATCAAAAACTATTTTTGACTTACAAATATTATTTTCTCCCACTCAAATAAAATAATTAATTAAAAAAATTTATTTATTTATATATATGAATTTCGAAAATTATATATTTAAATTAATAAATATATTTTCAAATATTAATAATTAAGTCCAAATTAATTATTCAACCTCAATTATCATATAATTGCATACTTGACCCGAAGAATAAAATTCTTCTCAAATTCTCAAATTACAGTTATCCCCTTATATCAACTCTTACCTTGATATGGTGTTAATAGAGCCACCCCGGGGATCTATAGACATAATATCAAGCTCCAAAAAATATTAGATTATTAATCAAAGCACTTTGATTAAATAATAAAATTTATTAATCTTATGCTTACTCCACTATAAATATGAGATTGAACTCTTTATAATTATAGACATATATTTACATAGTACTTTATTAAATAATAAAATATCCATTGATATTATCATTACATACAACGTTAATCCTCTATTAATGGTTCATAATTAAAAGGGAATAAAATTATTGTTTTACCCTTTTAGCCATATCTTGTTCCTAGAGTACCATTGACTTTACTAGTGAAGGTTGTATCACAACAAGTTTGCGACGTGAGCGCTCATAACCTTTTCATTTCCAAAAGTCAACACAATAGGGAACTATTATTCAATCTATAAGAAGGTATAGATTCCATATCTGTTAAACTATGTACACAACCTATACATCATTGAGTCCCCAAAATAATTGTTTTTAGCCTGATCATTTTGACAAACCTTAATGCATGAATCAAAGGATCAGATGATATGTATAGGAGTTCATAGCAACCTCAAGATTAAGATCATCGTGTATATGATCATCATTTGATGTGTTTGATTAATACTACAAAATGGTGTTTAAACAAGTATTAACAAATCACATCTGGTCTAGTTCTATATATCACTATATATAAAGCACCTTCACTAAAGTGTCCTACTACACTAGTGACCTGGATTTAGTTCACTTGTATTCATAATACTGGCGAACCGTACTAGCAGTAACTAATCTAAAGATTCCATAACTTTGTTTTACTGTGAACTGTTTTAAGTTTTTTTTCTTAATATTGATCCTCTCACACCAATATAAGATTAAGACCACATAGATAAACTTTGGAATTTTCTGATATTCACTTAATATTATCAATATAATATCAGACATGGTCTATATATATAATAATTCAATTTAATTATTTATTTCATTTAAAACATTTGTCAACTACAATTTCTTTAAAGGGCACTATTCCCAACACTAATATGCTAAGGGCGGAGTGCGTCAGGCACAACTCCCCGCAGCAGGAGCGCCCATACTGCTTGTTGCTCCATAGATCCCAACAGTCGCTTCCGTGGCCCCGCAACATCCAGTGGTCCGAGGACCTCTCGTAGTGAAAAGGTGAGTAGGAGCCATTTCAAGAGGGCCCCACCTGGGGGGCACCTCATGAATCTTGCAGAACAGATATGCACGAGCTTTAAATCATGACAATGAGGTGATGGCTTTGACTCAGTTGCCTGCCCAAATGCCCCGAATGACTGATGAAGTCATAACATTCTTCGAAGGTGATGCTCAGAGAGTACACTTCCCGTACCACGGCCCATTGGTAATTGAGAGCCAAATCTCCAACAAAATGGTGGCGCGGATTCTGGTTGATAACAGGAGTTTGGTGAACATCCTGTTTAAGTCAGCCTTCGAGAAAATAGGCCTGACCACTACAGATTTGTCCTCGTGCACCTCAACTCTTTACAGTTTCTCGGGAGAAGCCCTCATCCCTATGGGGCAGATAAATCTCCCTATAACACTTGGAAAAGTACTTCGACAAGCCTTCAAGTACTGCACCTTTGTGGTGGTAGATTGCTCCTTGACGTATAATGCCATCTTAGGATGGCATGCCCTAGTAGATTTTGGAGTCGTCACTTCCATCTGCCCCCTGTACATAAAGTTCCCCATGGAGGCAAGGATTGGTACCGTCCGTGGAGACCAGAAAGAGGTTAGACAGTGTTACAATGTGTCTCTCAAGATCCCCATGATGGTGGTGGAGGTAGCAGTCCCCGTGCTGCCTGAGGCATTGATAGTACAGGTGGTCCAAGAGACCAGGCCCGATGAATTGGTCCTGAGGGTTCATGAGGAGAGGGTCATTGAACTAACAAAGGAGGTGGAGGAGGTAGTTCTTGATAACTCCACCCCCGATAAAAAAATGAAAGTTGGGGGAAGCTTGAAGACGGAAGTCCGAGAAGCATTGGTGGACTTCCTCTGAGAAAACCAAGACGTGTTTGCATGGTCGCTTTTCGACATGATTGACATTGATCCAAACATAATTTTCCACGCCTTAAATGTCAAATTCAACTTTACTCTCGTCTAGAAAAGGCAAATGACGTTTGATCAAACTCAGAAAGAGGCTTTCAAGGCCGAGGTAGACAAGCTCCTCACCAACGGATTTATCCGAGAAGCCCAGTACCTGAGGTGGCTATCCAATTATGTTCTTGTGCCCAAGCCAAATGGCACCTGGAGGATGTGCATCGATTTCTCGGACCTTAACAAGGCTTGTCTGTAAGACTGTTTCCTGCTCCCCAAGATAGATCAGATGGTCGATGCTACCTCTGGCTATGATCTATTATTGTTCATGCACGTATATTCGGGCTATAACCAGATATCCATGCATGTCGCAGACTAGGAGCATATAAGTTTTCAGATCGATAACGATGTCTACCATTATATTGTGATGCCTTTTGGACTGAAGAATGCTGGTCCTACCTACCAGAGATTTGTAAACCGGATGGTCAAGAACCAATTGGAGCGAAACATGGAAGTTTACATCGATAACATGCTGTTCAAGTCTAGGATAGCTCCCGACCATGTGGGCGACATGGCAGAGGTTTTCTCGGTGCTCCACCGGTTCGGAATGAAATTAAATCCCCAAAAGTGCACATTTAGAGTTGCCTTTGGAAAGTACCTAGGTTTCATCGTCAGTGCTCGAGGAATTGAGGCAAACCCCGAAAAGATCAAGGCACTAATCGAAATGCCATCTCCTCGGAAGCATAAAGACGTTTAGAGCTTGAGAAGAAGGATCACAACTTTGAGTCATTTTGTCTCCAACACAAAGGAGAAGTGCATCCCATCTTTAATGTGGTCCGAGGAAGTCAAAGATTCGAGTGGTTGGAAGAGTGTGAATAGGCATTCAAACAACTTAAGGCGCACATGGAAAATCCTCCGATTTTGTCCAAGCGTGCAGATGGAGAACCCCTCCTACTCTATATGCTTGTCTCAGAGAATGCTATCAGTGCCGCCTTGGTACAAGAGGAAGGTCATGTTAAGCACCCCGTCTATTACGTTAGTAAAAGACTCCTCGGCGCATAGTCTAGGTACCCGCTGATGGAAAATTTAAATTTTTTCCTAATGGTGGCTTCTCAAAAATTAAGACCCTACTTCAAGGCGCATCCAATTAAGGTCCTGACAAACCATCCCCTCAGGAAAGTCCTTCAAAAGACAGAGTCATCGGGAAGACTCTTGAAATGGTCAGTTGAGTTAAGTCAGTTTGACCTCACCTACCATCCGAGGATTGCTATAAAAGGTTAGGCACTGGCCGATTTCATCGTCGAGTGTACAGGGAATCATGAGAAGCCTGAAGGTGTCCCAGTGGTCAGACCAGCCTGGAAGTTGTATGTGGGCAAGTCTTCAAATGAAAAATGGTGCAGAGCTGAACTCATTTTGGTTTCCCCCTAGGGGCACAGGGTGCACAGCGCACTCCTTTTTGGTTTCACCACCTCTAACAATGAAGTGGAATACGAAGCCTTAACCTTTGGGCTCCGACTGGCACTTGGGCTCAATGTCGAGGGCCTCAAGATTTTTAGCTATTCTCAACTCGTGGTAAACCAAGTACTCAAAGATTACCAAGCTTGGGGAACAAAAATGGTAGCGTATCTAGCAAAGGCTTAAGAAATTTTGCATAACATCAGAAGATTCACTATTCAGTAGGTGCCGCGAGAGTAGAATTCCAATGCTGACGCCCTAGCTAAGTTGGCCACCACCAAAGATGCTGAATTGATCAATGTGATCCCCATTGACTACTTGGCTACTCTGAGCATCTCAAATCCTGACGAGGTGGAAGCTATACAACCCCAAGATGGGTGGATGGAGCCAATAGTAAAATATCTTGTCTTTGGGGAGCTGCCACAAGATAAGAAGGTAGCTCGGAAGATGCTCTATCAGGCACCTCTGTACGTAATCATGGACCATAAGCTATATTAGTGAGGTTATTTTATGTCTTTGCTCTGATGTGTGTCCCAACAAGAAGCCAGTCTAATACTCCGAGAAGTACACGAGGGTTTTTGCGGGGACCACATTGGGGGGCAAAGTCTTTATTAAAAGATCTCGAGGCAAGGGTACTTTTTTCCCACCATGAATGGAGATGCGATGGATTATGTCAAGAAATATGATAAGTGTCAGCGCTTCGCTAACATCCCCAGAGCACCTCCAAATGAGGTTAGCAGATGACTAGTCCATGGAATTTCGCCGTCTAGGGTATCGACCTTATTGGGTCCCTGCCTACAGGAAAGGGATGAGTGAAATATGCCATAGTGTCCATTGAATACTTCACCATGTGGGTTGAGGCTGAGCCACTTACTACAATCACCTCTAAAAAGGCCTTGGACTTTATCATTAAAAATATCGTTTGCTGATACGGGCTCCCGAGGAAGACAGTCTCCGACAATGGGTTACAGTTTGATAGTGAACTATTCACGGGCTTTTGTCAACGATAAGGAGTTGTCAATAGCTTCTCCTCCATGGCCCATCTGCAAGCAAACGACCAAGTGGAAGCAGTTAACAAGACACTCAAGTCCACTTTGAAGAAAAGACTGGAATAGGCAAAATGAGCTTGGCCCGAGGAGTTGCCTAGGGCATTGTGGAGTTATCGCACCACTACCAGGACTTCCACCGGCCACTCTCCGTTCTCCATGGCCTATGGATATGAAGTTATGCTCCTAGTTGAGGCAGCAATCTCCACACACCGAAGGGATACATATGACCCGACCACTAATCATGCTTTACTCCAAGAGTCTTTGGACCTTGTGGAGGAGCTCCGTGAAGCTTCTCAGCTTCGAGTAACGTCCTACTAGTAGAAGGTGGCCAGATATTTCAATATAAGGTGAAAGATAAAAAATTTGGGATCAGAGACTTGGTGTTGTGAAGGGTTTTCTTATCCACCCGAGACTCAGGTGCGGGAGTGTTTGGACCTAATTGGGAAGGTATGTATCAAGTCGAGAGCATCATGTGTCTAGGGACATACAAGCCAACTCGACTAAATGGGGAACTGATACCCCACACCTGGAATTCCGAGCACCTTCGATGGTATTACCAATAATAGCAATTAATGAAAAATTTCATAATTATTTTGTAGCCTTCGGGCACGATTAATGGAAAATGTGTGAAAAAAACACGGTAGAAAATTTTATATATTTTTTTCTTTCATGTCTTAGTTTCTTTTATCATGAATACTTGTTAGAGCACCTGCTTACTGACCTGAACAAGTGACCACAGACTAGTCTCCGATCAATTGGGGGGCATAGAGTAGGGGTAGCCTCACAGTACAACACTAAACATAGATCACGTCTTGCGGAGAATGACCTAGGAAACTTAGCTTGAAAAGCAGAGTAGGCCAAGCATCAATACCCTAAGATCGCAAGGTCTTAAGAAACTCCTCGGTCCTCGTGGCCAGCTCCCTAGTCCTAGTGGCTAGCTCCACGGTTTGGGTGGTCAATTCCCCTTCTACGACCTGAGTCCGGGTCGCAACTTCCTCAAGCAATTTTGAAGAAGTATCCTCGAGAGTTGACACTTTCGACTACTTGATGGCCAACTGATTTTCTAGGTTTCGGACATGGGACTTTGTGTCCTCAACCTTTTTCTGGAGCTTCGAATGTGCCTCCAGAGAAATTGACGACTCCTTGAGCTGGGGCAATTCATAACAGGCTTCCCGCAACTCAAAGGAGTGCATCAGCATGATGTCTCCTAACTGCTGACTTAAGGATGCAGTCTGAATCAAAATAAGTAATCATTGCAAATACACAAGCACATAAATTGAAAACTTTATGAAAAGGTTATATCAAAGACTTACCCTCAAAGCGGAGTGGTGGTTGGCAGCGACCAGGCACACCTCGTTGTCGCTACCACAACGGGCAAAGATGTGGTAGGGAATTTCACATAAGGTCCCTCCCATTCCTTGGAGTAACTCTGTGACAAGCGGAGTGACCTTCTCTCTGACCCCGCCCGCGAGGAGGGGCTCCAAATCCTTGTAGCTGGGAGGCTCGGTTGGACCCTCCGGATGGTCATCTTTGAAGAATTCAGCAAGGAGTTTGGAGTCCTCATTCCCCTCATCCAACCTGGAGTTGTAAAACTCCACCACCTTCCGGTGTTGCTCGAGATCAGCCCCCTCGAATTTTTCGGGGAAGATGAAGAGCTGAGGTGCCTTAGCGGAAGACTTGTTGGGCACCTTAGAATGGATTTCCATACCCTTCCTGGTCTCTCCCCTTTCTTAATGGGGAGAAACGAAGAGGTCAATGACCTCGTCGGGGACCCCAGTCCTCAGAGTGAGGGCTGGGGGGGGGGGGGGGGAGGCAGCTACCAGAACCACCACAGCAGGAAGAACAATTGCTGGGGCCACCACGACTGGAAGGACAGCCACCGGGTGCGTCGGCCTAGCGACTGATGTCGCCGACATTTCGGGTTCTGAGGGCCCCGTCACCCTTTGACGCTTGGCCCGGATCTTGTTCGCCAGGCCCTTGTTCTCTGCACAAAGGAAACGAGAAGGGCTAGTGATCAGAATGAAGAAAAAATTCAAGAAAAATAACTATTTCCTATAAAGGCACAAAAGAGTAAAACTCCTTGAGAGCCCCACCACATACGGTCTCCTCGGGATGAAGGACAGATTGGGAAAACTCAAGCATGAGTCATCCCATCTCTTGTGTTAGGTTTGTCTCATATTGACAAAACCAAGTCGCATGCATGGATGTTGAGATGTCTAGAGGCACACGACCTTAAGGATGCTTCCTTCTCTTCGGATTGTCCAGGAATACATTGATGAGGTCCTGGTAATTTTGGAACGCCTCATCGGTCCACTGTCGCCTCGAAACTTGTCCACACTCATGAAGAGAGGGCGAGAAGAGAAGATGGTCGGGACTAGCTCCCTCTCTTAAAAAATTAGCACGATAGACAATGATGGGGGTTTTACCTTGAGGCATGGCGGATGGCCCGATCCCTGCCTCGATCTCCTGGTCTTCTCTCGCCTCCTTGACAACCCAGATGGTAATGGCAGTCTTGACGCGCTATTTGCAAATATATCTTGTATATGTCTTCTCAGCCTGGGCTACCACATAGTTCGAGTGCCTCAATGCCTTTGTGTGTGATGCCTTCGAGTCGTGGAAGCCAGTGAGAAGAACATGGCTGATCCTTTGCTCCGGTTGCAGTAGCCCATATTGCTTTAAGTGAGCGTCGGTGACAAGAAACATGAGGCTTATATCCTCGTTAGGAAGTTCACTCATTGCCTTAAACTTTGCATTGAAGGAGTCAACGAAGGTCGTGCAGTTGTAAGGAACTGAAAGGAGATAAAATCTTAATAAATGCTGAGAAAAGGTACAATCAAAGGCATGAAGAGAAGAAACTTACCAACTCTGGCTAAATTTAGGAGAAGGGTGGGGTTGGTCCTCGTGGGAAAACCATTGGCGAAGAAGAACTGGTCTTTGTAGTCATGAGTGTGGTTGTTATTTTTGCACAGGGCACTGTATCTCATCCCCGGTTGTGTATCGTTCATCAAAGTATAATAACCGTCCTGACTGTCCTTTTTCGAGACCTGGTGGAAACTGTAGAGATACAGTATCTCTGCAGGTGATGGCACGAGCTAGTTCTGCATCTTGTATAGAACGTCCAGTCTCGCCAACTCCCGAGATCCGTTCGGGATGAGCTGGAAGGGAGCTAAGTCGAAGAACTTCAAGAAGTCGACATAGTATTGGTGTAGGGGCAGTGCTGCACGAGCTTGAAGAAGAGAAGCACTCCAGGCCCCGAGGTCATGGACGCTCTCATAAGCCCTCTCGTCATTACGAGCAAGGCGCACAAACATATTATGGGTGTCCACCCCATAATGAGTTGTAATTTTTTCCAGCACTCCTCGGTGCCTGAGCTTACTGGGGAAAACTTCTGCTTTGAACTCCTCGGTAGTATAAGGAGTGCCCAAAGGCACAGGGCCCATGTTGACCTCCTCCTCCATGAGCCCAACTCGAATAGGTTTGGTGGCTGACGGTGCATCCTCTCGCACCACGAGTGCTCGACCCTCGCACCACGAGTGCTCGACTATCGCCGACCACTTGCTTTATCTTCTCAGCGTGTTATTCATTCTCTCGCACCATCACAAGCAACTCAAAGTCAAATGTGTAGAAACCTTGTTAATGGAGCTGATAAAGCTCCTCGGACATCTGAAACAAACACCAAGTAGTTAGCGCCTTGACCCGAAGAAAGCTAGGCGAAAATGAGAGCCCCTAAGACAACTGCTCGTGGAAAAGGGTAGGAAAGAGAAACTAATGACATTGGAGTGTCCTCAGAGCCAGACACCTGGCGCCGGAGGACGCCATTGGAAAAGATGAACACCATCGAAGATGATGAACATCATTAGAATCTGGAACGAAAAATGCCTCAAGACACCTCAGAACGTTTAAATAGGCCATTTAGACCATTTTCGAAGACAAATAAGGTCAAAATGACCTTTGAAAAGCTCAATAAACAATTCCTAAGCATGCATCTTAAGTTCTCAAACATACAAAAAAACAGAAGCCATAGTTCAGAGGCACGTACTTGAGATGAAGCCTTGGATGGTGCTGAATCAAGTGCAAACTCTGAAGAATTGCTTGCCGTTTACCCAGAAATAAGAAGATTCATGCCAATCGTCCAGAGTGACAGAGAAATCAAAGAGGATGTAAAGCCAGGGGATGCTGGGAAGGAGAATGGTTTGGGAAGTTGAGAGAGGTTGGAGAGTAGAAAACGTAGAAAATTTGAAATGAGCAAAGGTAACGTTGCAAAGTTGCTTCTCGACCTTTTATATGCCCAGCGCTTAGGAGCGAAGTGAGTTCACCCCGACCGTCGGATTACCAAGGATATAGGTGCTCGAGAGCGATCCAAGGGCTAGGATCCAAAAGGTGTGGATCGTGATCATTAGCAGTGGAAAAGGAAAACCTCGAGTACAGGCTGAAAGGACACCTAGGGTACGGATAAGACGTTTTGGGTCGTGGACCCGACCCCTCATTAATTGCATGGATTGATGGGCCCAACAATAGGGGCTCAGCACGTGGCATGAAATCTTGTAGTGACATCAGAGGAAGTTCAAACGTCTCCATTTGAGGACTATTTGATTTTTTCCTAGTTTTAAGTCTCCACTGTCCAAGGATGAATAGAGACTTGGGGGGGCAAATGTTGTCCATGTTTTCACCAAGAGACACGTGGCAATTAGAAATCGGTGTGGGTAGGACATGTGGCAGATACGTGTATCTCTTGAAGTGAGGCCATGCCTCGAGACTAGTCCTCGTACAATGGATGTCTCCAAAGAAGGCCACATCCCGTATGCTAGTAGCCAGATGCAGATATCTTCAAGTGAGGTCATGCCCCGAAGTCAGTCCTCCGAGGGTGGATATCTCGAAAGAAGGCCACGTCCCTTAGATAAAGACAGGGCACAGACGTCTCTGTCTGAGGCCATGCCCCGAGGACTAGTTAGTAGTCCTCAAGATTTTTTAAAGCAGTTGTCCCCCATATCAAGGACCTTGTCCTCAGGACCTAGAGGACTAGCCAGGTGTCAACCAGTGCATGTTGGCAGTGTCAGAGGATCGTCTGACAAACTTTTTGGTGATCCGTCTACATTGTTGTCGAGTGTACGACTCGACAATTTGCACTCCCACTACTTCGCCTGACATGGAGATACGTGCGACATGCCCTAACCATGCCAGGAGCATGTTCCCCATAAAGTAGCTAACTTTTTTCAGTGGGCCCCGTGTATATTGCCTGGGTCGTGGTCTCTAGTTAATGCAGCCCAATACATAAAAGTGGTATTAATACCCCAACAACGGGGAGAATGTGTATTAATTACTGATAATTAGCATTAATGATCCCAACCTCTATAAATGGGGCTGGTATTCTCATTGTAAATGGTTGAAATTTAGAGAGAGAGAGAGTTGTACTCAGAGCAATATAAACGATGTCTGACAAAACTCCATTGGAGCTTTCTCTAATAAGCTTCCAATCTCCTTAATACCAGTGTCTCGTGGACTAGGGCTCTTTTATAGCCCGAGCCACATAAAAATTATTGTGTTCTTATTCATTCCTTTCTTTAATCTCTCATCTTTAGGTTGATAGCGAAAAAGGCAGTCAACAGAGCATTTACCCAAAACTTTCTCTAAAAACCCTAGCTATAACATTCTATTTATAGACACTACCTCAGACTTATTTTCTTAACTAAATCAATTGTAAAATAAAAGGTAAATAAAGTTTTGTCATGGTCGGCCACACCATGTGGATTGGGCTTATGATATGTGTCATAAATTTGAGGCCCAATGGACTCAAATTCAAGAACTTTTTATTTATCAACTTTTTAATTAATTAATTAAATCTTATTCAAATTAATTATTTATAATTTGAACCTTGATTTAATACTATTTATTAATATTTGTACAAATTTGTTGTTATGAATAAATATGGCCAATATTTTACAATAATTCTCTTATTTTCTCTAATTCATAATTCATGTAAATATCACAAAATTGACCTAGTCAATTTGATATTCTAAATTGATAATTAAATCAATTTTTTGAGACATTTAAACTTAATTTAATCAAAGACAACGTGGAAATCATGGATCCATGAATACAAGCTACAATAAGTTCTCATGAGTTTATTTATAGAATAAATTATCTCACAACTTATTAATTCCTCATGGCTGCACTATAAACTCAGAATTTCATTCTTGAATTCATAGAACATATTTCCTTTAACGTAAATATGTTACCCATTGTTATAACTATTACCGTTAGTCAATCTTTTATCGATGACCTACTAATGAGTTAAGTGAATTTTACCATTTGACCCCTCATTGGTATTTTATCCTTAACTCCCACTAAGTTCCTTGTAAATGATAATTCCATAAACTTAATTACAGAAATGAGTGCTCAATCATTTAACCATTTGAACTAAGCTATTGAGGAAATCATCTTTTCACTTCTATTACAGAAGCTATATATTTCATATCTATGAAAAATACTCTCATTCAATTACACCACTGAATCTCCAAGATGTAAGTATAGGCTATGTCGTTGGGTAAGCTTTTAACGAACAAGTCAAAAGATTAAGATAATATAATGAATAGAAATATTTTCACTCAAAATTGAGATTGACTTGACATATGGTCAACATTGTGACACTAATGAGATTCGATAATAATGATTTGAAGGTTGTAGAAGATGAAAAAATTTCCCTCATTGTTGATCATGCAAAATATAAAAAGAAAGTAATTAGATATAAATATTCTGATTGTTGGGAATTCATGGCTTTACACTTTCTAAATCAACAATAGATAATAGAAATAATTAAATATTACAAACCCTAGATGCTAATTAAGTATCATATTCAAAGTATGAATGCAAATATTGATAATTTAAGAACCATATTCAAAGTATGAATGCACATCTTGATAATCAAAGATTAAGTGATTGAATGATTATAACATGAACACTAATCATCAACACTAACAATATAAACAAAATTAAAAGTTAGGGTTTAGAGAAATACAACATTTGAATTGAGCAATTGAATCTTTAAACTTAGGGAACATCTAAAGGCTTATACACGAGGAGTATCACTTTCAAAAATCTCTATTCCAAGCCTTCCCATTTTTTCTTGAAGCTTCACGAAGATAGAATGAGATTTGGGGTTGAACAAGCCTTTGAAACTCGCACAACTCAAGAAATTCTTAGTGATTTTCTTGGAGAAAAATTATGATCTTTGAGAGCTACAGAGAGAGTTGTAAAGTATGATCAAGATTTTACAACTCTAATAACCCTTATTTATAGTGTAGGCACCGTCATTAAGTCTGACCAATAGGATTAGAGATTTGAACACTTCATTTGGAGCTAAAACCATGTAAACTTATGGACACGTCAAGCAAGGCGATGCATTTTCTGTCTGACAATGCGTCGCCTTCTTGCAGGTGATACATCACCTGTAGTGTCTCATCACGTATTTCGCACTTTAGGCAATGCATTGCCTACAAAGAGGCGATGCAACACCATATAAGCAAGCTAACTTCTACAAAGTGACCTTCAACACCTCTAAATGCTCCCAAAATTTTTGGGTATACTTAGATACCTCATTGTATCACTTTACATCCATAAAAGAAAATCATAGACGCCTACTATAAAATCTCACATTTTCACTTCAACTTAAGTGAAATTGAAACGTCCCAAAATTCCTAATAAGGCTTAGTGCCTTGATTAGGGGGCCTAGGAGGGAAATATTGGAATATTATGAGAATATTATGTGAATTAATTATATATTGATGTGATTATGTGAATTACATGAGTCATATTATTATATAGCTGATTATGCATGTGTTAGGTGTATTAAATGTGCGAAACAGGCTCGATTTTATTTAAAGGGGCATATTTGTAATTTTGACATGTGAGGGTCTAATTGTAATTCTATGATATTATGTGATTGAGACCACAGTATTATGTGGATATATTTGGAATATTCGATAGGATTCGGTCCTTTCAAGCAGGAAAGCAGTTTAATCACAGTGGGAAATCTATACCCGGCTCGGGGTGAGCCAAGGGGTTTTTCGGTAATTCGGTGAGTTACTGGGACTCACTAGAGTATGAGTCATATTTTGGGAGAAGCGATATTACAGGTTTAGCAGGATTTACTAGGAATTGTAAGTATTATGTGTGACGAGAGTGTAATTAACGATTTTTCCCTCGAGGGGCGTTGAGAGGAGAGACTTGCCTTGAGGGAATTTTGGTCTTTAGAGCATTAGATATATTTGAGTTGGCTGAGTGGACTAACTCAGAAGCTGCATCTAACTCTCACTCTCTCTTTCTCTCGTATATTGTAACGCCCTAGATGTCCAAGACTATTACAGTGTGTATTTTAAATAGTGTTAGACTCTCTAAACATGTATCTTGGTCATAAACATGTAATAAACGTGATTACCGGTTTAGGATTAAAAAAAATTCACTAAAACATTTACTTCCATACATTAGATCCCAAACTGACATTTAAAAATGTTAATTACAATTGAAAAGTTACAACCAGCCGACCTAAGCGGCAAAATAGGGTTTAACCCTAGTTCCTCTGAGAAACCCTGGTTGTAGCGGTCGAGCAGCCGCATATTTACACATCATCACCGAAGCTCTCCAGATCATCGTAGCACATATCACCCTATCGTGACCTACCACCCCCATAAGGTCGAGGATGGAGCTAACCATGCCCATCCATTGCTCAGCTCTGAATGGATCTAGGTCTCCCTCAAAAACTGGAGGGTAATGTTTCTAAAATCTCTCATATAGTAATTCCCACCTGTTCTCAACCCTAGGCTGAGCCAAAATTGGTGCCACTCCTAGCATAACAAAGGAAGAGGTGTTCTCTGAAAGAACCTGTTGTTTCAGCCATCTGATCTCTTCTTCCTGCCTCTGCAATCTTGCTTGCATGTCTATAAACACCCTGCCAATTCTGAGGGGCAGGCATAGGGCTCTAGCCCTGGCTATAATTTCCAGCCTCAACATAAACTTCGGCGGGTCCCATTGACTGCCTTGGATACATAACTTCTGAGTTCATTTGCAGTCAATGACTTGACTTATTAGGCATGATGATCACATCCAGATGCCTTCCCACGAGAAAACCAAACAACACCACATTCACATATAACAAGTTCATATAACAACACTAATAAGCGTTTCCCTTGCACTCACAAGCAATATCAGTACTAATAAATAGGTCTTTATCAATCATTCAATAGTGAAGGGCCAAGCCCTATCAGAATATCTCATGCTTCCTAATAAGGTAGGCAGATAAGACATTTATATCCTATTTAAGTAGTTAAACACATAGCCACATAAATAGTTACCAAACCCTGAGTCGAGCTTGTCTTTATTGGCGAGTGTACATGCCCAGCCTGTCTTCATGAACCCTTAACCTTGACACGCTCTGATACCAAGTTGTAACGCCATGGATGTCCAAGACCGTTACACTGTGTATTTTAAATAGTGCTAGACTCTCTAAACGGGTCTCTTGGTCATAAACGTGTACTAAACGTGATTACCGATTTAGGGTTAAAATTTTTGGTCAAAAGGAATAACCATTTCACTAAAATGTTTACTTCCATAAATGGGATCCAAAACTAACATTTAAAAAGGTTAATTATAATTGAAAAGTTACAACCAGCCGACCTAGCGGCAAAATAGGGTTTGACCTTAGTTCCTCTGAGAAACCATGACTGTGGCGGTCGAACAGCTGCATATATACACATCACCACCGAAGCTCTCCAACTCGTGGATGGACCAACTTCCTTTTCCCCTTATCTACACCACATAGCACTCGTGAGCCAAGGCACAACAAGAAAAATTAAGCATGATCATAAGCAGTTAATAACATATCATAGCATCATGATAAGCATGCCTAGCAGTAATAACTCTACCCATGCATGCATTCTATGCAGGTAAGTGACTACCATGTCATATTGGGGCCCGATGCCCTAGATGAATGATTGATAAGTCATATCGGGGCTTAGCGCCCTAGGATATGAGACTAATGAGTCACCCTGGGGCCCTTTGCCCTGTCCTCTGTATAACCAGCCTTGGAGTTGGTCCAGCGTACCCGACGCTTTAATATTCCACGACCAATGGGTCGGTCAAGCGTGTGTCACGCTCTTGATTAGGCCTAACCATTTCAACTAGCGCTCAGCGCGCTATTGACTCCCTTGACTTATGAGTCAATGCTTTTCAATCAGATAATGCAAATAAGCATAAATCATTTAATCAATTATCCAGATACAGAGCATTCAAGCATGCTTAATCAACAATCACAGGCATAGTCATAATCATGCTCATTCTCAGGGGCCCGAGCCCTATTCATATCCCTATTTAACAACCAGGCCAAGCCCTAATCACATAAATCACATATTGGGTGTAGTTTTCTTACCTCTGGTCCAAGCAAAAGTTAGTTAACCATGACCCCCGAGCACGATCCTGTCCCGAGCCCTGCAGTACTCTAGTCACAACCATAATGAGAGATATCCATCAATATCGAGTAAAAAAAAAATTCGGACCTCGAATTCTACTAAATTGGGTTGTAGAATCCTTCCCGAGCCCTTAGGTTTGAGTTCTCGCTACCCAAAACCTACTTTGGCCAAAAACATCTATTTAGGTCATGGTGCCTCACAATTAGAGTCGCGACTCTCCACAAATCAGAAAGCCCAATCCTCATTTTCTCTTGACACAGGCCGCGGTGCAGCTCCACAAGCGCTGCGACGCGATAGCGGTTCAAAGAACCGCCCAGGCTCCTGGGTTCATGAGGGCCGAAGTGTGACCTCGCGAACCCAATTTTTCAAATGTTTCCTCTGAGCCAATTCCTCCAAAACTCACCCCAAACATTACCAGAATCATAATTCAATCCCAAAACATCATTAGTACATCCCAGGCAACAAAACCCAACTTACAAATGGATCAAAAACTCACCAAAACCATAAATTCCAATCAAAGCTTAAGAAACTTAAGGAAAACAAAACTTGAAAACTTAAAAGCTTAAATTACCTCAGATTAAGTCATTTTCTTGCTAATTCCCTAGGTTATCAATCTTCTAATCGCTATGACTCTAACCTCGCTATGACGCTAACAAGCGGAAATGAGAGAACGGGAAAGAGAATGAGAGAGATTTATATGTTTTTCCTGAGTTAATAAACTTAGCCTTAACCTTATATTCAAATGGTCTCAAATGACCAAAATACCCCCACTCAACTCGCTTCTCTCTCAACACCCCATAAGGGCAAAAATGTCATTTTCACACTTTATTCCCGCTCTATATCCAAATCTCCCCAAATAATTCCGCCAAACACGGAATATTGTTATTTCTCCCAAAATATGACTCACGCTACGATGAGTCCCAGTGACTCTGTAGATCACCCATAATACCCCTTGGCCTGCCTCGAGCCGGGTATTACTCCCCGTTGCGACTAAACCACTAACTTGCTCGCCAAGATTGTCTCATGCCGAATAACCCAAATATATCCACATAATAATGTGGTCTCACACATATATCACACATACGCACATATATTCCCAATATACCCGTAATGGGCCAAATTAAGAAAATTTCCCTTCTAATAAGAAACGGGCCCACCTGCATATTTAATACACCTCAACATACATAACTAGTCGTATTTTAATACAACTCACGTAATCATATAATGATACACATATATATCACATAGACACATATATCACAAATAATTTTCCATCCTAGCCCCCTAATGAAGGCCCTAAGCCTTATTAGGTAATTTGGGACGTTACATTTAATCTCTCTCTCTCTCTCTAGTGTTACACATTGAAGGAAATTTAGAGTTCTCGATTCTAAAATCTTGGAAGAAGGTTAGCGAGGGATTTGAGGAGACTCTAAGCAGAGTTGGGAAGCTTGTGAGCTTGGTAATCATCAAGGAAAACATTTTTAACTGAGGTAAATTCATGTCCTTGAGTTTAGTTATTACTTTTTTTTTTTGAATTTTTATTGAATTTTGATATGTCTAAGATGATTAGCGATTATGAAAATCACTGCTGGAAATACACCAGGAAACTCACACACCTACCTAGTCTCATCCGGTCCAACTGAAATGACCCTAGAGGTATCCACTATGTTCACTAGGAATCCTATGCAACCTTCTTGCATTAGGTCTCTGGCTTTCATTGCAGAGATCATAGGCACTCGGGGTCCACTCACCATCCCCACAAACACAAAGGGTTCCTCTCCTTTAGGCTCGAAAGTCACCATCCTACGCTTGCAGTCTATCGTCGTTCCATAATTTCCCAGCCAATCCATCCCCATAATCATATCAAAATCATCCATCATCAGCTCAATCAAATCCACCGACAACTCCTTACTGTCTATCTCCATTGGTAATGCTCTAACCCATCTCCTAGAGACTACCAATTCCCTAGTTGGCAACAAAGTCCTAAATCCCTAACATACAGATCACAAGGTCTACACAAACGATATATCAACCTAGCAGATACAAACAAATGAGTATCTCCTAAATCAATCAATGCAGTAAACGAAGAACCAACACTAGAAATCTTACCTGTCATGACCGAGGGACTAGCCTCAGCCTCAGTCTTGGTCAAGGTGAACACTTTGGCTGGAATGAGGCTGTCACTCCTCTTTGGTTCCTATTTTCTAGCTTGTGGAAAATCTTTCCTAAAGTGGCTGACACTCCCACAGATGAAACATGCTCTGACTCTGCACTCCCACAGATGTCGTCGCCTGCATCATGGACACTCTGGGAAGCATCTCTTGTTCTCTCCCCCACCCTGACGACCACCAAAGGCACCCCGTGCCCTCCTATCTGGACCAGGAGGAGCAAAAGAATCTGAGGCCTTTATCTTTTGCTCACTGGGGCCACTACCTCGGCTAGAACCATTGAAGGGAGGCAGCATCCTCCGAGCATCTTGCGTTGAGGTGCCTTCCTTCCATATCTGATCTTCAAGACCCTTAGTTGTAATGGGATTTTTCCACTACCTGAGTATAAATGGTAGTCCATGGATCCAATGTTATCTTGACATCCTGGGCTATCATCACATTCAACCCCCGTACAAATCGATTTCTCCTTGCCATGTCATTAGGCACAAAATCTAGTGTGAACTTAACCAACCAGTCAAGATTCAAGGCATACTCTACGACGGTCATTCTATTCGGGGTCAAATTGATGAATTCATCCACCATTGCAGCTCGAACTGCAACATTGTAGTACTTCTCATTAAAAAATCCCTGAACTCGTCCCAAGTCATAGTGGTCACATCTCTCCTCTGAGACACAACTTCCCACCTGATGCGGAATTCATCTCTCAACATATAACTGGCACAAGCCACCCTCCTGTTCCCTTCCACCCTCATGAAATCCAGGATAGAAGAAGTCATGTTCATCCACTACTCTACCCGCAGTGGGTCTGGACCACTCTCAAAGGTGGGAGGGTGTTGCTTTCTGAACCTCTCATACAAAGGCTCCCACCTATTCTCCATCACAGGTTGGGCTAGTACTGGTGTCACGACCTGGGGAACCTGTAATCCAACATCCCGAGGAGGGGCCTGTTGTCTCAACTCTCAAAGTTCATCTTCAGTTTTCTGAAGTCTAGCAAGCATTTCTGCAAACATCTGCTGCCAGTTCTGGGGGCAGGTGGAGGGTCCTGATCCTGGTCGTTATCGTCGGCCATATTGCCGCGGAATATAAGTGATCACTGAGGCATAACTTCAATATGCATGCAGTCAATGACGACGCACATCAGGCACTATAACAACATCAAAGAAAATCACCTCCTAGTTCAACCAATCAAACACAAATATCAAAGCAACATAATGCACACATAGCATAATCATATAGCAGTCATGCCCTAGCATTATATACACTCATCATGCTCTATTTATATTAATCAAGCATACAGGGCAATTCAGAAAAGCAATTAAACATATATTTTATTTAATACTAACCAACCCTGAATCGAGCTTGTTTGTGGTAGCGAGTATGCATGTTCGGTCAATCTCCAGGAACCATAAACCTTCTCATGCTTTGATATGCCATTACCATGTAATTTTAAAATATGCCATTAACTCTCTAATCGAGGTTTTCGATCAAAAAGTGTGATTAAATTAAAGTAAGGACTCATATAATGAAACTTTAGTATAAAAGTTTGGACATTCATTTCAATCATGAAAGGGTTACATTAGGATCCAAAAATATTGTTTAAAACATATTTACAACTCAAAAGTTAATTTATAGTCAACCTAGGCGACAAAATCAAACATTTATAACACGTTTCTCAAAACTACACCAGCTGTGGCGGCCAGGTAGGCCAGACATGTACGCTCCGCTCCATGCCCTCCAACTCATGGTTGGTCAGCCTTTCGTTTGTCCTTACCTCGACCATAGAGCACCCGTGAGCCAAGGCCCAGCAAGAAAACTCCACAAACATAGCATATAATAATTAATTTCAGTAAATGCATAACTTAAACATAAATAACAAAAAATTCACATAGCGGCCTAAACCGATCAAGGTGCGTTACCAGGCACCAGGTTCACAGTCTTCACCAAACGGGTGAGTACAACACCCTAGTTGGCCATGCCATGGCAGCCTGCATTCAACATGCTTATTGTCATTTCCGGCCCTTTCCAATTATGGTCTTTGCCGATCCCGACCTTTGCCGATCAGTCATAAACACACAAACACGACATAACAATTACAAACATTCATACATAACACAAAACACAGATAATTGGGTCATGCCCTGCTCTACATGCACAAATAGTTTTCTTACCTGAGTCCCGAGTTAACAGTATATTGCGATCCCGAGCACGATCCCCTATCCGGAGCCTTAGCGATAAAACCTAGTCACAACATAATAATAAATATCCATCACAATCTAAACCGATTAGAAGATTTCATAATAATATACTAGCCTCTGGGGCCTCGAATTCGACTAAATTGGGTAGTAGGATCCTTCCCGAGTCCTTAAATTTGAGTTCCCGAGCCCGAAACCCCTAATTGGCCACTATTTTCTATTTGAGTCGCAACCTTCCTTTGGGCGCCGCGACCCTCTACAAGTCAGAGAGCTCAAGACTCTCACTTGGGGTACTTGGGCTGTGGAGCGCCCTAACCTGCGTCGCAACACTTGGGTGATTTCAGAGAACCTCCTAGGCCTTATGGGTTCATGCGGGCTGCAACGCCCAAGAACAGCGCCGCGACGCGACCCCACGAACCCAGAAATTTCATCATTTTCCCTGCATTTTTCTCGAGCCATTTCCACTTAAATAATCCTAATCAATACCTAAACACACTATTACATCTATAATTCATATCAATGCAATATAATCAGTATAATTACCCTAAAAACTTCTCCATATTTACCAAAATCCAAAATCTACCTAAGGTTTAAACTTCAAGGAAAACTCTTAGACTACAGCAGAAAACCACAAAGAAGTCAAGACTTACACCTTACCTTAGTGATGATTTCGACCCTGAGCTAACTCCCCAACACTTTAAGCATCAAATCCTCAATTCCTTAGCCAATTCTTCAAGAGTTCCACAAAGTTTCCAAGCACACCAAAGGAGAGTGAGTGAGCTGAGTAGAGAGAGAGAGAAACGTGTGAGAGAGAGTGAGGGGCTACGAGACTAAATTTCTTCTGATTAGTTCTAGACTCTAAGGCCATAAGTTTATGTCTATCCCTTGGAACTACAAGACACATCTCAAATATATCTCCACAATATTGTAGTCTCAATCATAGCACACACATAAACATATGTATATACACCCCCAACGGGTCAAAAATTACAAATATGCCCTTTTTAACAAGAACGGGCCCACATGCATATTTGATTCACCTAATCATGCATATATATATAATCACATTATAATATAACTCAAGTAATTAAGCACTGATGCACATATATCGCAATTAATCACGTAATAATACAATTAAATCAATTATTGGCCTCCCGGCATGCTAATCAAGGTACTAAGCCTTGTTAGTAAATTTGGGGCGTTACAACTAACGCCTCCTTACAAAAATTTTGTCCTCGAAATTTACCTTAATAGTTTGGGATACCGACCCCGCATATCAGACTGAAGCTCCCAAGTTGCTTCATGTACCTTGCTATTTCTCCACAACACTTTCACCAAGGAAATGGTCTTGTTACACAAGACTTTATCCTTTCGGTCTAGGATCTGTACCGATTTCTCCTCATAAGACAAATCTTGGTCCAATTCCAGATTTTCATAACTTAACACATGTGTAGGATCTGATACGTACTTCTGGAGCATAGACACATGAAGTACGTTGTGAACCCCCGATAAAGTTGGAGGCATATCTAATTTGTATGCCACCTCTCCAACTCGTTCCAGGATCTCAAAGGAGCCAACAAACCTAGGACTTTACTTTCCTTTCACTCCTCTCAAAGGAGAAACTCTGAGAAACACATGATCATCGACTTGAAACTCTACACTCCTACATTTCAATTTTGAGTAACTCTTCTGTCTACTCTGGGAGGCGAGCATCCAAGCTCTAATCTTCTCAATTACCTCGTTAGTCCTCTGAATGACCTCATGACCTAAGTACTTTCTCTCACACGTCTCATCCCAATGAATGGGCGATCTGCATTTCCTCCCATACAACATTTCATACGGAGCCACTCTGATAGTTGCTTGGTAACTGTTATTTTAATAAAACTCAATAAAAGAGAGATATTTACTCAAAGATCCCCCAAAATCCAGCACACAGGCCCGTAACATATCCTCTAGTATTTGGATCGCCCTCTCAGACTGTCCACCCGTTTAAGGATGATAGGCGGTACTGAACCTCAATTGCGTGCCCATAGCCTTCTACAGGCTTTCACAGAACTTAGAGGTGAAAGTGGGGTCCCTGTGGGACACTATTGATCTTAGAGCCCCATGGAGATGCACGATCTTCTTCACATACAACTCAACATACTACTCCATCGTATAAGTTGTTCTAACATGCAAAAAGTGGGCTGATTTGGTGTACCTATCCACAATCACCCAAACATAATCATGTTTCCCCACTGTCCTTGGCAACCCAACCATAAAGTCTATGGTGATGTCGTCCCACTTCCACTCTGGTATCCCAAAAGGCTGCAACAACCCTGCAGGCCTTTGATGTTCAGCCTTCACCTACTGACAGGTTAAGCACTTGGCCACATAATCCACCACGTCCTTCTTCATTCATGGAAACCAATACAGAGTCTTTAGGTCTTGGTACATCTTCGTTGTACCCGGATGTAGAGAATAGGGAGTGATATGAGACTCATCCAAAATCTCTCGTCTAATATCAGCATCCACCATAATGTAAATCTGATTTTTATACCTCAAAAAATCTACCTCTAATATAGAGAAATCTCTAGACAGTCCAACTAATACATTCTCCCTGCGTTTCCTCAATTGAGAATCCTCCTTTTGCGCTTCCTTGATTCTCTCAAGGAGTTTTGACTGAAGAGAAATGTTGTCTAGCTGGCCAACTACCAGTTCAATTCCTGCTCTCATCATTTTTTCAACAAGCTTTCCTAATATCTGTCTCGAACTAAACAACTGCCGTGGGTGCTTTCGACTCAATACGCCAACCACCACGTTGGCCTTTCTTGGTTGGTATAAAATCTCACGATCATAGTCCTTTACCAACTCTAAGCAACTTTTTTGGCGCATATTCAAATCCTTTTGAGTGAAGAAATACCTCAAACTCTTATGGTAAGTGTATATTTCACATTTCTCTCCATACAGGTAATGCCTCCATACCTTCAGTGCGAATACCAATGCTTCCAGCTCCAGATCACGAGTGGGGTACCTCTGTTCATACTCCTTCAACTGTCTAGATGCGTAGGCTATCACCTTTCCAGCTTACATTAATACACAACCTAAACCCTGCCTCGAAGCATCGCAATAGACCACAAACTTTTCCTTGTCTGATGGAAGACTCAATACCAGAGCGGTGATCAGTCACCACTTCAACTCCTTGAAACTATTCTCACATCTATTTGTCCACACATACTTGGTCTTCTTACATGTCAGCTCAGTCTACGGTGTGGTTATTCTGGATAATCCCTCAACGACACGCCAATAGTACCGTGCTAACCCCAAGAAGCTTCTAACCTTTGGTACAGTACTCGGTCTTGGTCAATCTCTCACTGCCTCTATCTTAGTCGGGTCCACCAGAATCCCCTCCTTACTCATGATATGGCCCAAAAATGTTACTTGGGGTAACCAAAATTCACATTTACTGAACTTAGCATAAGTCAAGGATTCATCTGTGTTATGTGATGAAAAGCTTGGCTTAATAGTCTAGGAAATACCTGTTATAAAAGGACTCGACTTATCAGTCGAAGGATAAAAGACTTGACTTATCAGTCGAAGGTTAAAAGACTCAATTTATCAATCGAAGGTTAAAAGAATCGACTTATCAGTCGAAGGATAAATGACTCGACTTATCAGTCGAAGGTTAAAAGACTCGACTTATCAGTCAAAGGTTAAAAGACTTGACTTATCAGTAAAAAGTTAAAAGATTCGACTTATGAGTCGTGGGCGGTGATAGCATGCTAGGCACCAGTCGATGTGGTTGAACTAACCATAAAATGAGATGTTTGCTTGAATGGCCCTAAGGCCATCTGAAATGTTAAGCGCTAGACCCGCTAGGCCAAATCTAAAGTTGGTTATATGAAAAATTCGGCAATAAGCCCTAGTGTGACTTTTTAGACACTTATTTGGATTGGCAGCATGCATGAGTAGGGTTATTACTGCTAGGCATGCTATTTATGATTCTGTGATCTGATGATTTATTGCTTATAAGCATGATTATGTTTTCTTACTGATCCTTGGCTCACGGGTGCGAAATGGTGCAGGTAACGGAAAAGAAAAGTTGGACCAGCCATGAGTTGGAGTGCTTCAAGGGCAGAGTGTACATATGCGACCTACTCGTCCGCCACAGCTGAGGTTATTAGTTGGAACTAGTGTTTGACCCTGATTTTGCCGCCTAGTTCAGATTTTGTATGCATTTTGGGGTTGTAACTGTTTTAAACCCTGTTGGGATCCCATGTATTGAGATTAAACATTTTTAATGAAATGGTTGAATTTTGACCAAAATTTTTAGTACCTAAACCTGTGGTTAGCTTCAATTACACGGTTTAAGTCCAAATGACTCGTTTAGTGAGTTAAGCAATATTTAATTACATAGTGAATGATCCTGGATTAGAAGGATGTTATAACTTGGTATTAGAGTGGTTTAGTTTTAAAGGTTCCTCAAGATTGGTTTGGCATATACACTCGCCACTGAAGATAAGCTAGACTCAGGGTTCTGTAACTATTTATGTTAATCTATATTAACCTATCAATTTGACATATGAATGTCTTATTTTCATTCTTGATTAGGAAGCATGATTCATACTGAGAGGGCCTAACCCTTGACTGTTATGTGGGTGATAAAGTATGTTCTTATTAACACTATTATTGCTATGAATATTAAGAATGTGCTTATTAGCACCATGATTGAGCATGAACATGAATTGACTTGCTTATTAGCATGACTATTGTAAGTGAATGTTATTGAACTACTTATTAGCATTGTTATTACATGTGTATGTTTAATTGTTCGATCTTGGACTGTGGGGTGGTGTTGGGCATCATTATTTTTGCCTGATGTGTTAAGTCATTGATTGCAGATAGACTTGGAAGTATGCTTCTAGAGCAATCAAATGAACCAGCCGGCGCTGGAAGTCAGGTTAGAGACAATGACTAGGGTCAGAACCCTCTGCCAACTCCAAATAAATGGCAACATGTGTTTATTGATATGCAAGCTAGGTTACAGAGGCCGAAGGAAGAGATCCTCCTATTGAGACAGCAGTAGGATCCAACAGGGAATGCTGCACCAGATATGCCACCTATTGTGGCACCAGTATTACAGCAACAGGCAGGGGTTGAAAACAGGTGGGAGCCTCTCTATGAGCGCTTCAGGAAACAACAGACTCCTACCTTTAAAGGAGGGAGGGCCAGATCCGTTGTGAGCTGAGCAGTTGATGTGTATGACCACCTCCATCCTGGACTTTATGGGGGTGGTAGGTAATGATAGAGTGGCATGTGCCACATTTATGTTTTGGGAGGATGCCTGAATCTGGTTGGAAGTGGTATCCCAGACGAGAGATGTAAAGATTCTGAGCTGGGAGGAGTTCAGAGAATTGTTCAATGAGAAATATATAATGATGCAGTCAAAGCTGCAAAGGCAGATGAGTTCAATAATCTGGTGCAGGGCTCCATGACTTTTACAGAGTGCACCCTGAAATTTGACAGGTTGGCCAAGTTCACTGCACACTTGGTTCCAAGTGATGTGATAAGAAAAGAGAGATTTGTTCGAGGGCTAAACGTTATGATAGCCTAGGATGTTAAAATTACTTTAGTACCTGGAGTGACGACTTATGCTCAGGTAGTGGAGAAGGACCTTACTGTTGAGGGCACTGAAAACAAGATCTGGTGCGAGAACGCGGCCAAAAGGGACACTAAGTGGATGGGACCTCCCTTTATTGAATGTGGAAGGGGCAGAGGCCCTAGTGACCAGAAGAGGAAGACGCTAGATACCATTAAGGTTCCAGGCCCAGATAGAAGACCATGGGGTATACATGCTGGCCGCTAAAACGACAATGAGAGCTGGAGGACTTATCCAAAAATGTGTCCAATGCAAGTGACGTCATCTGGGAGAGTGTCGAGCGAAGGCCTGCTTTTTATGTGGTACATTTGGGAACTATAAGAAATATTTCCCAAGGGTGAAGAAGGAAGAACCAAAGAAGGTGGAAAACTTGGCTCCAGCTCGAGTGTTCGCATTGACACAATCAGAGGCTAAGGCTCGACCCTCAGTAGTGACAGGTCAGCTTTATAGTTCTGACACCTTTTATTCCAGGGCTACAGATTCCTTTGTATCTAGTAGGGTGATTGATAGGTTGTGTAGACCATGTGAATAATATGCAGTGAGATTTGGAACTTTATTGCCTACTGGGGATCTGGTAGTCTCTAGAAGATGGGTCAGATCATTACTAGTGGAAGTGGATAGCATAGAGCTATCAGTAGATCTCATTGATCTGGTCATGGAAGACTTTGATATGATATTGGGTATGAATTGGTTAGCCAAGTATGGGGCAACTATAGATTGTAAGAAAAATATGGTAACCTTTGAACGTGAGGGTGAAGACTAGTTTGTATCTGTGGGAACTGTGCACGGACCCCATATTCCTATGATATCAGAGTTGAGAGCTAGAGACCTATTGCGAGGTGTTTGCATGGGATTCCTAGCTAGTGTGGTAGATACCTCCAAGACTATGTCGGTTGGACTCGAGGAGACCAGGTTAGTTTGTGAGTTTCTGGATGTATTCCCATAATAGTTACCAGGGTTACCGCCCAATAGAGAGATAGAATTTGTCATTGAATTGGTACGAGGGATAGAGCCAGTATCTAGAGCACCATACAAGATGGCTCCAGCAGAGTTAAAGGAACTGAAGGTTTAGTTACAGGATTTGCTGGACTTGGGTTTTATCAGGCCTAATTTTTTTCCATGGGGTGCACCAGTCTTATTTGTTAAGAAGAAAGATGGCTTGCTAAGGATGTGTATTGATTATAGAGAGCTGAACAAGCTGACTATCAAGAACAGGTATCTGCTGCCAAGGATCAATGATTTATTTGATCAACTATAGGGTAAGATTATATTTTCAAAGATTGATATCTGATCTGGTTATCACCAGCTGAGGATCAAAGATGTGGATATTCCAAAGACAACCTTTCATACCATGTATGGGCATTATGAGTTCTTAGTCGTGTTGTTTGGATTGACTAATGCCCCAACAGCTTTCATGGATCTGATGAACAGGGTGTTCAAGGATTACTTAGACAAATTTGTGATAGTCTTCATCGACGACATTCTCGTTTATTCTCAGTCAGAGTTAGAGCATGATTACAGAGGTTGAAGGAGCACAGGTTGTATGCAAAGTTCTAGAAGTGTGAGTTCTGGTTATCTCTGGTGATGTTTTTTGGTCACATAGTCAGCAGAGATGGAATTATGGTGGATCCAGCCAAGATCGAGGTGGTCAGGGATTGGCCAAGGCCAAGGAGTGCTTCAGAGATTTGAAGTTTCCTTGGATTGGCAAGATATTATCGACATTTTGTGGAAGGGTTCTCAAGGATTGCAACACCATTGATAGAACTAACCCGCAATAACTTAAAGTTTGTGTGGTCAAATAGATGTGAGAATAACTTCCAAGAGTTGAAGCGGTGGTTGATCACCGCTCCAATTCTGAGTCTTCCTCAGTTCAAGATAATTTTGTGGTTTACTGCGATGCGTCGAAGAAATGGTTAGGTTGTGTCCTTATGCAGGCTGGAAAGGTGATAGCCTATGGGTCACAATAGTTGAAGGACTATGAATAGTGGTACCCTACACATGATCTAGAGTTAGCAGCGGTGGTCTTTCCTTTGAAGGTATGGCGGCACTACCTTTATGGGGAGAAGTGTGAGACATACACTGACCACAAGAGCTTGAAGTGTTTCTTTACTCAGAGAGATCTCAATAAGAGACAGAGGCAATGGCTAGAGTTGGTGAAAGAATATGATTGTGATATTCTTTACCACCTAGAGATTGCCAATGTGGTGGCTGATGCCTTGAGCCGGAGAGGTTCAGGACAACTTTTTAGCTTGAAGCAAATATCAAAGGAGATGGCAGAGGAGATGTCTAGAGCAGATATAGAATTGGTGGTGGGCCAGTTAGCTAACATCACCATGCAGTCAACTCTCTTGGAGAGGATTAAAGAGGGTCAGATGAATGATCCTTAGTTGAGGAGGCACAGAGATGACGTCCTAGCTGGAGATTACACTGTCTCATAGATGGGTTTACTGAGATACATGGTGCAGATTTGTATTTCGATGGACTCTACTCTTAGATGAGAGATTTTGGATGAATCTCATACTACACCATACTCACTTCATCCAGACACCACGTAGATGTATCAGGATTTGAAATCTCTATACTGGTGGCCTGGGATGAAGAAAGATGTAGTTGCATATGTGGCTAAATGCCTAATGTATTAGCAGGTGAAAGCTGAACATCAGAGACTAGCAGGGCTATTACAGCCTTTGGGTATCCTTGAGTGGAAATGGGAGGAAATTACTATGGAGTTCGTAGTGGGGTTACCCAGGACAGTGGGTCAGCATGATTCAATATGGGTGATTGTGGATCGGTATACCAAATCAACCCAATTCTTGCCAATGAGGACAAACTTTATAGCAGATCAGTATGTTGATCTTTATGTGAAAGAGATAATGTGCCTTCATGGGACTCCTAGGTCCATTATGTCAGACCAGGACCCCATTTTTACTTCCATGTTTTGGGAATTCTGCAAAAGGATATGGGTATACAACTGAAGTTCAATATTGCCTATCATCCTCAGACATATGGACAACTTGAGAGGACGATACAGATATTAGAGGATATGTTGCGAGCATGTGTGCTGGACTTTGAAGGGTCTTGGATTAAATATTTGTTATTGATTGAGTTTCCTACTACAACAACAACTACTAGTCAACTGTTTGAGTGGCTCCTTATGAGATTTTTTATGGTTGGAAATGTAGATCACCCATCCATTGGGATGAAATGGGTGAAAGGAAATATTTGGGTCCTGAAGCAGTTCAGAGGACCAATTAGGTTATTGAGAAGATTGGAGCTCGGATGCTCGCTTCTCATAGTAGATAGAAGAGTTATGTTGATCCCAAGCGTAGGGATGTAAAGTTCCAGGCTGGAGACTGTGTTTTCCTCCGTGTTTCACCATTGAGAGGGGTGAAGCAGTTTGGGAAAAGGGGCAAGTTAAGCCCTAGGTTCATGGGACCTTTTGAGGTCCTAGAAAGGATTGGTCAGGTAGCCTATAGGTTGGCTTTACCCCCATCGCTGTCAATGGTTCATAACATATTCCATATTTCGATGCTTCAGTAATATGTGTCAGATGTAACTCATGTATTGAGTTATGAGGATCTGGAGCTACAGAGGTATTATGGAGGAACCAGAAGGTCGAAGAAGCAACCTGGAATTTAGAGTGAAACATGCGGGATTAGTATCACGAGTTGTTCAGCTAAATTTCTAAGGTGAAATTTCTATTAGGAGGGGATAGTTGTAACGTCCCAAAATTCCTAATAAGGCTTAGTGCCTTGATTAGGGGGCCCAAGAGAGCAATATTGGAATATTATGAGAATATTATGTGAATTAATTGGAAATGGATGTGATTGTGTGAATTTCATAGGTTATATTATTATATAGTTGAATATGCATGTTTAGGTGTATTAAATGTGCGAAACAGACTCACTTTTATTTAAAGGGGCATATTTGTAATTTTGACCCGTTGAGGGTCTAATTGTAATTATATGATATTATGTGATTGAGACCACACTATTATGTGGATATATTTGGAATATTTGGCAGGAGTCGGTCCTTTCGAGCAAGATAGCGGTTTAATCACGATGGGGAATTTATACATGGCTCGGAGTGAGCTAATAGGGTATTTCGGTAATATAGTGAGTAACCGGGACTCACTAGAGTATGAGTCATATTTTGGGAGAATTAGCGATATTTCGGGTTTAGCAGGATTAACTGGGAATTTTAAGTATTATGTGAGACGGGAGTGTAATTGGCGAATTTTCCCTCGACGGGAATTGAGAGGAGAGAGTTGCCTTGAGGGCATTTTGTTCTTTAGACCATTAGATATATTTGAGTTGGCTGAGTGGACTAACTCAGAAGTTGCATCTTACTTGCACTCTCTTTCTCTCTCTCTCTAGTGTTACACATTGAAGGAAATTTAAAGTTCTTGACTCTAAAAGCTTGGAAACAAGCTAGGTAGGGATTTGATGTAATGCCTTGTGTTATCCCCAAAATTTGAAAATGATGACATGGCAATAGAAATGACAAATGGCAAAGAATGGTTGGGTGACCTGGCTTAGGAGTGACCTGGTAGACCAGTGGAGAATTTTGACTGGCTTGAGAAGTGTCATGACCGACTAGGCATGACCTTGTCCGACCAGTCACATGTTTGTCTGCCCAGGCATGACCTTGGCCGACCAGGCATGACCTTGGCCGACCAGACATGACCTTGGCCGACCAGTCATGACCATGTCCGACCGGTCATGACCATGTCCGACTAGCCAAGTGCATGTCTGCCCAGTGAAGGTGTGGTCGTAATTTTGACCCGTTGAGGGTCTAATTGTAATTATATGATATTATGTGATTGAGACCACACTATTATGTGGATATATTTGGAATATTTGGCAGGAGTCGGTCCTTTCGAGCAAGATAGCGGTTTAATCACGATGGGGAATTTATACATGGCTCGGAGTGAGCTAATAGGGTATTTCGGTAATATAGTGAGTAACCGGGACTCACTAGAGTATGAGTCATATTTTGGGAGAATTAGCGATATTTCGGGTTTAGCAGGATTAACTGGGAATTTTAAGTATTATGTGAGACGGGAGTGTAATTGGCGAATTTTCCCTCGACGGGAATTGAGAGGAGAGAGTTGCCTTGAGGGCATTTTGGTCTTTAGACCATTAGATATATTTGAGTTGGCTGAGTGGACTAACTCAGAAGTTGCATCTTACTTGCACTCTCTTTCTCTCTCTCTCTAGTGTTACACATTGAAGGAAATTTAAAGTTCTTGACTCTAAAAGCTTGGAAACAAGCTAGGTAGGGATTTGATGTAATGCCTTGTGTTATCCCCAAAATTTGAAAATGATGACATGGCAATAGAAATGACAAATGGCAAAGAATGGTTGGGTGACCTGGCTTAGGAGTGACCTGGTAGACCAGTGGAGAATTTTGACTGGCTTGAGAAGTGTCATGACCGACTAGGCATGACCTTGTCCGACCAGTCACATGTTTGTCTGCCCAGGCATGACCTTGGCCGACCAGGCATGACCTTGGCCGACCAGACATGACCTTGGCCGACCAGTCATGACCATGTCCGACCGGTCATGACCATGTCCGACCAGCCAAGTGCATGTCTGCCCAGTCAAGTGCATGTCTGCCCAGTGAAGGTGTGGTCGACCAACTTGAATGAGATATGGATCGACTAGATAGAGCAAAGCTACGCAAGAGATCCCAGAAACAACTTCAACGAGAATTGGTCTTGGCTTGCGCGGGAATCTCTCATTTATCCCACGAATATAGTGTGCTGTTACATTTTGAATATTATTGTAATTTAAATAAAATGAGAATAATAAAATATCCCGATTATGGGGGATATCATCTGTAGCCTATAAATACAAGGCTTATGGCATCATAAAGAGGACTTTTGGACTTTTGATCTGAATTTTCTAGAGAGAGAGAGTACTTGTATTTGAGAGAATTATTGTATTCTTGTAATCTGCATTGAAGAAACTCAGTTGACTTAGGTTCATCTGATCTTGAGTGTAGATCTATAATCACAACTCTAAGTGGATTAGGCTATTACCACTATAAAAATCGTTTGTGTCGTTTATTTTCTCTTGAAGGTTTTATCGTTTTTGACGTCTACACGTCGTTGGCCAAAAACGTGGTCAACATTTTGGTGCTTTCATTGAGAGCCTGAAGAGAAAGACAGACAGTCCTTGAAGTATTATGGCGCCTAAGAACACCAATGCGGCCTCCAAGAAGACAGGCTCCTCTAAAGATCCTGCCAGATCAGAAGGTCCTAGCCTTCAAGACCGTGAAACTGAGCCTAGAGTCGTGCTCGAGGACGTAACTCCAGAAGTTGAAGAGCTCCAGGAAGCCATGAGCACCTTCCAAGAGGAGATGGCACAATTCAATGCCAAACATGAGGCGTTCGCTGAAGAAATGGCTAGACAGAATGCCGCATTCGAGTAGCAAACGTGGGAAATGGACGCCAGGATTGAGGAGATCCGACGACAGCAGGAGGAGGCCGATAGGCAACATTGCGAGGCTCACTCGCTCTGGAGGCAACTACGCAGCTGACCCGGGCCAATGCCCAAGCTGCACCTGGAGTGGCAGCCACCCTAGGAGCAAGGACCACAAAAGCTGGTCGTAAGAACACTTATAGACCTCATTCTCGCGGGCCAAGCAGGGGTGGTAGTAACCCACCTGGTCATGAGGAAGATGGGGTCCGGTCGGGCACTGCCTCAACTCAAAGGGGGAACTCCAGAACCCCCTCAAGGAGCCACCGATCAGAGACTTCTAGGTCTGGAAGTCATAAATCAGGTAGTAAGAAAACTCCTCCTGAGCAGGAGCACAATAGAGCTCCTCGAGGTAAAGAAACTTCCCACTTCAAAGATGGGCATGGTCGTGATGAAGCTGACAGTCTTCACACTGACCATTTGAAGGAGAAAAATAATAACAACCATCGAGGAGGAAGAGATCGCCCAGCTCAGACAGGAAGGCCACCACTGCATCCTAACCAGCGCAGTGGCAAGGAGCATGTTCCACCTAGCAAACCTTCCGAGAAAACTCAGAGTATGGTGTTCGATCGATTAGGAAAGCACACCACTCAGAAGGATCTAAGAGGCGTCATTGCTGATAGGAGAAGGACCGTTCCGGTCGAAGGGCAAGAGCCAATCCGACCTACCAGTCGAGTAGAAATACTTGATGATGGTCTGCCGGATAGAAGAGCCCAACAAGGTGGTCCCGAAAATGAGTCCCAATCAGTGGCCTCAGGCATCCAAGCCCAGCTTGATGCTCTGATAGCAGCAGTTTAGAGTCTGTCAAAATGACCATCTGCAATTGATCAAGTAGACCACAGGCGTGGCAGCCCTTTCTGTGCTCGAATTAGAGCAGCCCAACCACCAACGAAATACAAAGCACCGGTACTGCCAGTTTATACAGAAAAGGCAGACCCGATAAGGCACGTGGGGAAATTCGAAGATCAGATGGAGCTGCTCAGGGTGAGTGATGACTATCGGTGCAGAGTCTTCCCCACCACATTGTCCGACACTGCCCAGGAGTGGTATTGGAAGTTTAAGCCTAACTCCATCACTTCATGGGAAAGTTTTAGAAAGGATTTTTGCAGGCAGTTTAGTGCTGCTCGGACCCCTCCTGTTTACGCCAATCACTTGGCGGATATTAAGCAGGGAAAGGATGAGTCTCTCAAGAACTACATACAAAGGTTCATGAGAGAAGCTAATCGAGCTACTGCAGTTAGAGATGAGGGGAAGATGGTGGCAATTTCTTCCGGCATTATCTATCGGAGTCCTTTGTGGGACAACATTCATCGCAATCCAATTTCAACATTACAACAATTTCTGGACCGGGCGGACAAATACATGAAGTTGGATGATGCGATTGAGAAGGGAGAGAAGGGCCTGAATAATCTGAGCGGATCGACTGATCCTCCCAAGAATGGTGGAAATGATCAAAATGGTTGTAAGAAACGTGGGAATAACGGGTCTGGCCGCCACAATGAGAAGAAGGCTAAGTCGGGATCAAACAACAAGCCAACTAAGTATGAACCTCGGTTCACCAATTACACCACTCTTTTGGCGAACCGAGCGGAGATCTATTTGGCAAGTCATCAAGAGGTCCCCTACCGAAAACCCCCACCTATCAAGAAGGAGATGAGTAAGAGATATATGAACAAGTTCTGTCGCTTCCATGGAGACTATGGTCACGACACGAATGAGTGTAATCATCTCAAAGATGAGATAGAGTTTCTCCTCCAGTCAGGGAAACTGAAGAAGTATCGAGCAGAGAAGACCCAGGGAGAGGGAAGTAACAACAATCCTGGGTTCAATCGGCAACGATCCCCACCTTTGCAACCTGAGCTCGTGGACTTCACACTAGACACCATATGTGGAGGTCCACATCTTGCTGGAGATAGCAATAAGGCAAGAGAGAGGTATGCTCGTACCCTTCGTCATGAGTTGGATGCAACATCAACTTCCGGAGTTATGGCAGTGGAGGAGTGACCACCGAAGAACCCACGATACGAAAGTGAGTCCCTCACTTTCACTGAAGATGATGCTCGACACGTGAGATATCCTCACAATGACCCTCTTGTTATGACAATCCAAATTGCGAATATGAAGGTGAAGAGATGTCTGGTCGACACAGGGAGTTCTGTGAACATTATTTATAAGTCATCCTTTGAGAGGATGAAGCTATCTATCAATGACTTGAAGCCATGCTCTCAAGTCATTTATGGGTTCACTGGAGAAGGATTGTCACCAGCTGGAACGATCAAGTTGCTAGTCATGACGGGGGAGGCTCCCAAACATGAGATAGTGATGACCGAGGGTTTTATTTTTGAGTGCCCGTCCGCCTACAATGTGGTTATTGGTCGACCACTACTCACAAACTTACATGCGACAGTTTCAATCTGGCACCTTTCCATGAAGTTGCCGACTAGTGCAGGCATAGGCTGCGTCCGAGGAGACCAGAGAGAGGCTAGGGAGTGCTATAATGCCTCGGTAGCTAAAGCAAGGAAGGAGGCCAAGGAGAGCAACATGATTGTATGTACTGAGAAAGAGGAGGTAGACGAGATGGATGTCGACCTAAGTTTTGCAGTTGTAACCGATCGGGAAGAGATGTTAGAGGAGTTTGGCCAAGAAAGCACTCTTGATTTAAAAGAACAAAAAGGCCCATCCGGTGATGAAGTCACCAAATAGGGTGTTGCCCAAAGCGAGGGAAGGGACTTTGATCCTCGCTTTGGGGATTATGAAAGTGATGTGGGACCGTCCGAGGAGTTAGAGGAGGTCCCAATAGATGAGAATGATCCGACCAGAGGAGTCAAGGTTGGAAAAAAGTTGAAGGCAGAATTGAGAGCACAACTGATAGAATTTTTGTGAAGAAATCAAGATGTCTTCGCCTGGTCTCACTAGGATATGGTGGGTATCTCACCAACTGTGATCAGCCACGTGCTCAACGTGGATGAAAGCTATCCAACGATGCAGCAGAAGAGGAGATTGCTTGACAAGGATCGAGCAATGGCTCTCAAGGAGGAGGTAGAGCGGCTAAAGGAGAATGGGTTTATAAGGGAAGCATATTACCCTGCCTGGGTTTCAAACCCAGTGTTAGTGCCCAAACCCAATGGAAAATGGAGGACTTGTGTAGATTTTACCGACCTGAACAAAGCATGCCCAAAGGACTGCTTTCCTTTGCCGAGAATAGTCCAGTTGGTGGATGCAACCTCTGGTCATGAAACATTGTCCTTCATGGATGCATATTCGGGGTATAACCATATTAGCATGCATCCCCCTAATGAAGAGCATACCAGCTTCAGAACAAACATAGGGCTATACTGCTACAGGGTCATGCCCTTTGGATTGAAGAATGCAGGAGCTACCTACCAGCGTTTGGTAAATGGTATGTTCCGTGACTTAATTGGCAAGAGCATGGAGGTGTACGTAGATGATATGCTGGTAAAGTCAAAGGAAGCTGAAGGACATGTACGAGACTTGGAGGAGTGCTTTGCAATACTGAGAAAGTACAGCATGAAGTTGAACCCCCTCAAGTGCTCATTCGGAGTGAGTTCTGGAAAATTTCTTGGGTTTATTGTGAACTCCCGAGGAATAGAGGCAAATCCAGAAAAGATAAAGGCTTTTGCAGAAATGAAGTCTCCAGCCAGAATTAAGGATGTGCAAAGCTTGACTGGGCGGATTGTAGCTCTAAGCAGGTTCATCTCTAAATCAACGGACAAGTGTGTCCCGTTTTTTAACCTGCTTAGAGGGAGCAAGAAGTTTGAGTGGACGGTAGAATGTGAGCAAGCTTTCCAAGCCATAAAAGAACATTTGGCCCAACCTCCTGTTCTTTCGAAGCCAGTTGATGGAGAAGACCTCTTTATGTACCTAGCAGTCACGGAGCACGCTGTTAGTGCTGCCTTAGTACGAGAAGAAGATAAAGTGCAGCACCCGGTGTACTATGTTAGCAAGTGATTGATAGGAGCAGAATCCCGGTATCCCATGATCGAGAAGTTGGCTTATTGCTTGGTACTTGCATCGCGTAAGTTGCGGCCATACTTCCAGGCACACCCCATTAAAGTCCTTACCGACCAGCCCCTACGTCAAGTCTTGCAAAAGCCGGAGTCATCTAGTCGGCTACTTAAATGGGCGGTTGAGTTAGGCCAATTCAAAATCAAGTACCAACCGAGATCTGCTATTAAGGGTCAGGCTTTGGCGGATTTCATTGCTGAATGTACTGGGATCGCTGATGTTCCCGACCCGCAAGAGCGTGTCACTGAGCAGAAAGAGGACCTTCCTACTTGGCAACTTTTTGTTGATGGGTCATCGAATGAGCATCATTTAGGAGCTGGAATTATATTGGTCACGCCAGAGAAGCACCGAATTCATTGTGCACTAAGGTTCGGATTCAATGCTTCTAATAATGAGGCGGAGTATGAAGCCCTCCTAGCAGGCTTGCACCTGGCTAGAGATGTTCGTGCCCGGTCGGTGTAAGTGAACAATGATTCCCAATTGGTGGTCTACCAAGTCTTGGGAGAATATCAAGCAAGGGGCCTACGCATGGTGGCATACTTAAATAAGACCAAGGATCTGCTAGCACAATTCGAGGAGTATACCATCAAGTTGGTACCACGGGAACAGAACTCTAACGCAGATGCTCTAGCAAAGCTAGCTAGTGGAAAAGATGCCGAAACTCTGAACATAGTACCGGTGGAATACTTGACAGAACTGAGCATTAATGAACAAGAAGCCATGCCTATCACAATAGCAGACACTTGGATGACACCCATCATTGGTTACCTTGAGCAAGGAACCCCCCCAGACGATCGTAATGAAGCAAAGAAGGTTATGAGGCAAGCTGCTAGGTACATTATGATGGATGGGGTGTCGTATAGAAGAGGGTACTCTTTGCCTCTACTCAGGTGCATAACACCCGACCAGTCAAAAACTTTATTAGCTGAAGTGCACGAGGGGTTCTGTGGAGATCATGTTGGGGGGCAGAGTCTATCTAAAAAGATTTTGCGGCAAGGATTTTTCTAGCCTACAATGAACGAGGATTCTATGGAGTACGTAAAGAAGTGTGATAAATGCCAAAGATTTTCTAAAGTGCCCAGGGCGCCTCCGAATGTCTTGAAGCAAATGCAGAGCCCAGGGCCTTTTGTAGTGTGGGGCATTGATCTGATCGGGAAATTACCCAAAGGGAAAGGAGGAGTGCATTTTGCAATGGTTGCCATGGATTATTTCACTAAGTGGACTGAAGCCGAACCACTAGCCACGATCACCTCAAAGAAAGTGTTGGACTTTGTGGTTAAGAATATAATATGTCGCTATGGTCTGCCCAAGAAGATAGTGTCTGACAACGGCACTCAATTCGACATTGACATATTTACCGATTTCTGCATTCGGCATGGCATCACGAAAAGTTTCTCCTCAGTGGCCCATCCACAAGCCAATGGGCAGGTTGAAGCCATAAACAAAACTCTGAAGGACACCTTAAAAAAGCGTCTGGAACGAGCTAAGGGTGCTTGGGCGGAAGAATTTCCAGAAGTCCTTTGGTCGTATAGAACTACCGCCCGGACAACAACTGGCCATACCCCATTTTCCTTGGCATATGGGTATGAGGCCATGTTACCTGTGGAAGTAAACCCACCGTCTCATCGAAGAGCCATGTACAACCAGGAGGAGAATCATCAATTTCTAGCAGAATCTTTGGATTCCCTCGAGGAGAGACGAGAAAGAGCAAGCTTGAGAGTTGTTACTCATCAGCAAAAAGTGGCGCTATTTTAATTCCAAAGTCTGAGATCGAAAGTTCCAGGTCGGAGATTTGGTCCTCATAAAGGTGTTCATCAGAGACCCGGAGGCTAGAGTACTAGGACCAAACTGGGAGGGACCGTATCAAATTGAGCAAGTCTTGCCACCCAGCACTTACAAGCTTGCTCGGTTAAATGGAGAGCTGATCAGGAACTACTGGAATGGCGAGCACTTGAGGAAATATTATCAATGAATACTGCTTACAGAGTAGTGGCTTTGCATCAAGTGCTTAACTTGTTATTTAAGTTTGTTTGTGAACTGGCTATATGCTAACCAGTCATGTTATTTTAAACAATGTTATTTTGTTTGAGACTCGTAATTAGACACGTTTTGTCATTTTTTTTACGAGTAATAAAAGAGATCACGCGCAGCGTGGTCGAATCTTGCTACAAATTTTGCATATGTGTTGATTATTCTTGCTTGGCAGTGTTCAACTGCCATTACAATTTAAAACAAAAAGGTCTTCTAAAAAAAACTATATAAATATACCGGGCAGTGTTCAACTGGTCGGTATCCATCAGATGAATGACCAACGTTTTAAATAGTTACATGTTTTTGCAGTGGTTAACTGCTGAAATATGTTTGTATATTTTATGTGTTTCACGAGTAGTAACTGTTCGGACAAATTCGGTCAAGTAGCAAGTGATCAAGGATTTTTCAACCCTCAATCACTTGGGGGGCACATAGGGTATACTCGCGTGCACTTCAACACAGGCAATAAGAGCACGAGCAAAGATATTTGTTTTTAGGCTGACTTGTAAATTTTTGAAGTCCAAAAAGGCCATTAAGCTAACTTGTTTGACAAAGCTTAAGTAACTTGGAATTTTAAAATTTTTTTAAGTTAGAACAGATATTTGTGTGACAATAAACGTTATGCTCATAAAATGTTAGAGCAATAAGAGCATGAGAAAGTATACTTAGTATGGACTTATGAAATGTCTAGAATTTCTAAGTTAGAAAACTAAGTACTCATGAGAAAATATAAGGCATATATCAGGGTGACTTTGCTATTCACAATAAACTTGTAATGTTTTAAGTATAAAAAGACTTGAATGTTTCAAGTTAGCAAAAAAAGAAAAGTAAAGTACAAATGCCAAACAACTCGATCATACGAGCAAGAGTATATAACAAAACACAAAACAAAGTATGATAAAGGGCTGGTAGGATGATAACTTGTCTGGTCAGACAAAGGCTAATCTGGTCGAATAAGGGGTCACTGGTCGGCTCTGGCAGGTTGGTCAATCCCTTCCTCAGCTTCAGCTGCTCCTTCCGGTCGGAATGACAGCGTGGGAGAAGTAGATGTGGCACCGGAAGGATTAGCAGCTTCCTCAGCAGCCCTGGCCTCACATTTAGCAAGCTCCTTTGCCTTAATCTCCTCGGTGACAAATTCAAGGTTGAGAGGCTTATTTAGTTTCCACACCTGATAAAAACAGTTGAAGCAGATCTCCTCGTAGCGAGTGAGATCGGCTTCTTTCTCTTGCCTCAGCTCCTCAATCTCGCGAATCAGTACCTCGTTCTCGCGAGCCAACCCCTCGTTCTCACAAGTCAGTTTGTCTAGCCGATCAGTGAGCGACTTGTTGGTTTGGGTTAGTTTGTCATTCCCATCAGCCAACCCCTTAAGAGACTCCTCTCGCTCAGCCACAGTCTTCTCTGACCGCTCCAACTTGGATTGAAGAGCATTCACCTTAGCTTGAGCCTCCACTAGTTGATCATTTAAGACCTTGATCAACTCCTTGTAGTCTCTTGCTCGGTGCTAAGCATGACTGATGGTCATGTGCGTCTGCATGAAAAATAAGAGGTTACTACAAAGTATGAATATAAGTAACAAACTATCTTGGGGTAGAGTACTTACATTCTCCAACTGAGCAATCCCTCTCTGTAAGACGACATCAACACTAAGTCAAGGGAAGGATTCAAAGCTTTGAATCGTTGAAGCATCGTGAAGAGTCTGATCAACTGCTCCCTTCCCAATGGTACTAGCAGTGTGTAGTGCCTCACTTGGGCCGGTTGGATGAGTGGGGGTTAGGCTCGCTGAAGGAGGAAGCGAGGAATGGGTCAACTGCGGGATTGCAACTAACCCCTCGGGTTGTCTCCATTGGTTGGGTGGTACTGTCCTCGGGACCTTGCTCGGGGGAGTGGAGCCACTTCCTTCTTCAGACTTCCTCTTCGGGGCAAGAGAGGCGTTGTAATGCCTGAACATCTCTGGATCTGCAAAAGAGGAAACACAAGATTTGTTAGTAAAAAAAATAAAATAAAGCAATATGTGGATAAGTATATTACTACTACAGTTCTATTAATCTCATATCACCAAGTTATCAAACATATTACTATGACTACTAGACCTGAATTGAGGATCTGATCGAGGAAGTCATCCTCGTCGTCAGATTATGAGCTCAGGTCCCTCTCAGGCTGGATGGCCTTTCCCTTCCCAGACTGGGTGGGAATAGCAGGTCTGCGCTTATCCTCTAGCTGAGGCTCCCTAATGACGAGATTTCCTGGTCTACGGGAGTGAGGAGATGGTCCAGGAGAAAACTAGTCAGTCACCACTTCAGTGCCAGTGTTGGACTGATCAGTTGCATTATTTTCCTCAGTGGTATTCTCCACTGTGATTTTTTGGTTACATGGTAGCAGGCCCACCATCTGAAGGTTGTCCACAGTAACCAAAATTTTCACGTCCTTCTCCTCGATACACATGTTAGCCAACTCCTCTGCTCGCTTGAACATCTCTTGAGTGGGCAAGGGTTGCTCGAATGGGCCCGCATGTGTAAAAGCCAAGTTGTTGGCTTTGATATCTGATGTGAGAAAATACTATGTATAGTATTTCCCTGCGTTCGACTTGTGAGCGATGCCACAAAGGTATTTAACCCCCTTTTGCATGTGAAAGAGGTGGAAAAAACCTGTGTTCTTATGGCTTGGGTTGGTCCTAAAGTCGAACAAGTAATGAATCTCGTGAGGAGTAGGCTCATCCCAGCCTTGCATGTAGTAGAGAACGTACAGCGCAGACAACGCCTGAATCTCGTTCGGAGCGATCTGGAAGGGAGAGACGTTGAAATAATACGCTACTGACCGGAAGAAAAGGTGTAGCGGGATGGTCGCTCCTGCGAATATATGGTGCCTGGACCAGGCACAGTATGGTCCGCCGGGCCTGTTAGCTCTCTGGTGGGGGCGCGGACATATCACATTCACCCATCTCAAACCCAAGGCTTGGATGTGTTTGTCAAACATTCCGGGGTTGAGTTTTGTAGGCTTGGCGGTAAACCAGGAAGATGTTTCTTCTCCTTCCTTCCTTGGTTTTTGGACGGCCAGGCGCTGGATCTCGGTAGCAAAATTATGGGTAGTTTGTCTCCGAGTCTTACTTGATTTTGGCATCAGACAGGGTGGTCTCGAAGAAGTTGCAGTGTGGACCTCACTGCGTTCCACCACTTTTTGCACCGCTCTGCGGGCAACTTGAGGATCCTGGTCCTATGGGAGTCTATTGTACTTCTTCACCCTCATTGTCGACTGTTCAGCTTGATGAAGGAACTGCTCTTCGTGAAGAAGGTACAAAGCTGAACGGGGGAGGATCTGCTTAAAGCGGCGGAGGCGATCCTCAGGAGTGCAACTGGTGGGAGTCTTTGAAGAGGATTCGCTACTTTGAGGGGTCTCGATCGACTGCAGGACGGACGTATCGGAATTTGTGTGGTTTTCACCTCCCCTATAGTCAAAGCGATTCATCTACAAAAATTAAAAATGGGGAGGTGAGTAACCATACAGATAAAATTCAACAAGAGCAAAATTTATTTTTCTACTTAGAAAAATTTATCTAAGTAGTGAAAATTTAGCATTCATGGAGAAAAAATAAATTTTGTACCTAAAGTGCCTAAAAAGTGCTTAAGGTCCCTAGGGTGAGCATGAATTAAAAGTTTTGGACATATAAATTTTTTTTGGTCCAAGTGGCGTGCCAAGTGCCTAGGGCGTGCCATACTTGGTCCGAGGAGCCAAGAGGTGTCAAGAAGTCGTGGTGTCCGAGCGGACACCTTGGTCCGAACGGATGCGTGTGCCTAGTGCCGAGGAGCTAACGCGTGAGTGTAAGGGGTCCGAGGAGCTGTTGGTGCCGAGACACCCGAAGAGATGCGCGCATGGAGCTGCTGGTCTGAGGAGGTGCGCGCATATGGGTCCGAAGAGGTGCGCGCCTGGGAGTCCGAGGAGCAGCTGGTCCGAGGGGCTGCACCTTGTGTCTGATGAGCCCAGCCCCATGGCGTGTGTGCGTGGGTGTTCGATCGGACACTTGATGTCCGAGGTGCACATTCGAGGGCTCCGAGGGGCCTAGTCCAAGCTATAACTAAGCATCTGATCGGTTGCATCCTATGACCAAGGGGCTAATGTATGGTCCGATCAGACCATACTTTTTACACAAAAGAAAGAGCCATGGCCACTCGGCCATACCCCATGTCCCATACCCAAACCTCATTATAAACCCTAAGCCGAAAACAAAGCCCAAAATCCCTAGCACAAACACATTTTTTCACCCAAAATACACAACCACAAGATCAAAATGGGGAAATTGAAAGGTTTTCAAATGTTCTTGAACCCATGTATGCCATCAAAAATCCAAAAACCCATATTCATGATTTAGGTTAAAATGACCCATTTTCTGTAAATACCTATGAAATTGAAGATAATATTGGGTTACCCATAATCTAAACAACATTAAAACAGCCACCAAACACATTAAATCTCTAAGATTCATAGACAAATTCAAGAAAAAATGCCCTATGGAATTTCGGCCATCTCATGCATTTTCATGGAGTTTTTGAAAAAAAAAAATAACATAAGTGAGGGCAAGGAAGAGAAGACTTACCCAATATTGAAGGGCCCTTGATTTGCTTGGAGAAATGAGAAACTTTGCCTTGAAGGTCCTTGAAGTTTCGGCCAAGAGAAGAAAAACTCAAGAGGGTTTCGGCCAAAGAGGAGGAAGAAGAAGATGAGAGGGTTTTTTGATTATTAACTTTCTTGTGTATGTGGAAATGTGGAAGTATAGGGACCTATTTAAAGAAAAAAAAAAGTAGGAATTAGCACTTATTTTTGGACCCTTGGGATTCCTGGGATATTTTTTCTCCCCACGATTATGAGTAGTTAATTGCAGTAATCGTGGTCTGTGGAGTTGTGGTATGTTGCATGGCAGGAAGATGAACAGTTAATTTTTTTTTAAGTGCCGTCAACTTTGGAGAAAAAAGTTTATTATGTGAGACATCATATAATAAACTTGGGGGGCAAATGTTATCCCCAAAATTTGAAAACGATGATGTGGCAATAGAAATGACAAATGGCAAAGAATGGTTGGGTGACCTGGCTTAGGAGTGACCTGGTAGACCAGTGGAGAATTTTGACTGGCTTGAGAAGTGTCATGACCGACCAGGCATGACCTTGTCTGACCAGTCACATGTTGATCTGCCCAGGCATGACCTTGTCCGACCAGTAACATGTTTGTCTGCCCAGGCATGACCTTGGCCGACCAGACATGACCTTGGCCGACTAGTCATGACCATGTCCGACCGGTCAAGACCATGTCCAACCAGCCAAGTGCATGTCTGCCCAATCAAGTGCATGTCTGCCCAGTCAAGTGCATGTCTGCCAAGTCAGGCCCGTGTCTGCCCAGTGAAGGTGTGGTCGACCAGCTTGAATGAGATATGGATCAACTAGATAGAGCATAGCTGCGCAAGAGATCCCAGAAACAGCTTCAATGAGAATCGGTCTTGGCTTGCGTGGGAATCTCTCATTTATCCCACGAATATAGTGTACTGTTACATTTTGAATATTATTGTAATTTAAATAAAATGAGAATAATAAAATATCCCGATTATGGGGGATATCATCTGTAGCCTATAAATACAAGGCATATGGCATCATAAAGAGGACTTTTGAACTTTTGATCCGAATTTTCTAGAGAGAGAGAGTACTTGTATTTGAGAGAATTCTTGTATTCTTGTAATCTGCACTGAAGAAACTCAGTTGACTCAGGTTCATCTGATCTTGAGTGTAGATCTATAATCACAACTCTAAGTGGATTAGGCTATTACCATCACATTGGGGCTGAACCACTATAAAAATCGTCTCTGTCGTTTATTTTCACTTGAAGGTTTTATCGTTTTTGACATCTACACGTTGTTGGCCAAAAACGCGGTCAACACCTAGGACAACCAAGAATGTTACACTGTGTGTTTAGAATAGTGCAAGACTTGCTAACCAAGTCATTTGAACATAAATGTATTTCTAAAGTCAAGTGCAGGTTAGGGTTAAAATATTTTGATCGTAAAATGGTTGACTTTCATTAAAATAAGAGTTGATATATGGTGTAATGACCCAACTATTTCTAAGACCTTGGACCATTAAAACTACTAGACATAGCTACTATTTTTTAGAAAACATACATAAGAAAATAATCATAACTTTATTAAACCCCAAAATAAATATTGTGCAAGTTACAAAATAAGATGTAAAATATGGTATGGGTACCCATTGTTTAATAAAACATAAAATCAATTGTTTAAAAACTAAGTGCGGAATTACAAAATAAACATAATTCAAAAGAATAAAATAAACATCATCCTCGATCGACACACAGTCCATTCATTCCATTCATCCTTAACACACAAGCCAAGCTGCCAAGAATCCTTCTGCCTTCCATATTTATTTTCCTGCATCACACTAAAAATAAAGGAGTGAGCCTAATGTTGAGCAAGGAAAATCTACTAACACATATAAGCATAAAACTATATCATAAACATATACTAGAAAACATATGAGTATAAAAGAAACATATATCATATAGGACTATAATGGCCATCATACTTCTTGGGGCTTACTAGTTGAACAAATCATATGCCCATAAATTTGTGGGGCTTGTTATCTAAACAAGTCATATAAATTTGTGGGGCTTGTTATCTAAACAAATCATATGTCCAAGGACTATAAAACATATTCTTGGGGCTTGTTATCTAAACAAGTCATATGCTTGTTATTTAAACAAATCATATGCCCAAGGACTATAAAACATATTCTTTGGGCATGTTATCTAAACAAGTCATATGCCCAAGGACTATGAAACATATTCTATATATATATATATACATATCATAACATATAAGCACATAAAATCTATCCTATTTTCCTTACCAAAAGCTGAGATATTTGGGAACAAGAACGTGATTAGAAACTCCTATAAAGCAGCAGTAAAATAGTGAGAATCCCTAAAGAATAAATATGAAATGAGAACTAAACCATCAAGAAGAAACTCACAAAGAAGAACCTTGAGTTTAAAGAACTTAAATACCTAATCAAGAATCATAAACAAGAGTTAGGATCTGAATAAATAAAACTAAAGAAAACTATAGAATCATAAAGAACTGGACTTAAGGAATAGGAATACCTTGAATGACCTTATGGATTAGTCTAAACCTCAATACCAAAATCACACTATTTCTCACTTCCCAAGTGTTTATAAAAGTTTAGAATGATAAAGTTGTATCCCAAAACCCAAGTGTATCTCTCTATAGTACACTAGCACCTTGGAGGCTCTGAAGACTGCTTGAAGAATGAAGAAAATGGTTGAGTACTAGGTCTTATTTATAGAGTTAAAGGAGTGACACTAACCCCTTTTAATTTGAATAAATACATGAATATAAAATGAAAAATATTTGAATTTTTGTTCAACTGACGCCCAGAACTCAACCAAAATCATTCAAAGGCAGATCTAAGTGGTTAAGGCTATTTTTAAAATTGAAAAACCAAACTTTTCAAAAATCCTCTCTAGGGGCGATATATCGGCCCCTATAGGCAATATATCGACTCTACCCTAATCCTGAGCCTCGTTCGTACGTTCGGGCAAAGTCGACGTGTTTTTCGTATCTTCCATAGGCGATATATTGGCCCATATGCTGTGATATATCGGCATACGTTGATATATCAAACACGTATTTGCACTTTTTCAGCATAATTTAAATTTGATAAATATCTTTGACTGAGTCATAATACGATCCTAACAACTGCTAGAAGGTTCTAGAGCTTCTAGATCTTTCTTTTATTTAAACTATTCATCAAAATACTTAATTTCCTTAATAATCATGATTATAACAAGTGTCATGCTCTTAATAGTTCTATCTAAACCTTAGGTTATAATAAACAATATATGTAGGACCAACAATATTAATCAAAACTTATGTTATAATTAATATTCTTAAACTATAGGTTAAACTTATAAAATCCATAACTGTTGCTATGAGTTTTCAACTAATTCCCGACTTGAACCAAAATCCACGGTAACTAACATACTACTAACTAATACTAACTACTACTACTATCTAGCTAGCTAAGTAAATATTCTTGGACACTACAATTCTCCCCTACTTAAAAGAATTTCGTCCTCGAAATTTACTTACCAAAAAACTTTGGATACCGGGCTAACATGTCTTCCTCCAAATCCCACGTTGCCTCCTGTTCAGAACTATTACTCCATAGGATCTTGACTACCGAAATACTCTTAGACCGTAATTCCTTCATCCCTCTATCTAGGATGCTAACCGGTCCTTCCTCGTAATCAAGTCTTTCTGGAGTGCTATCGTATCGTACTTGAGGACGTGAGATGGGTCTGACACATATCTATGCAGCATCAAGATGTGGAACACATTATGACTAACTGCTAGAGCTGGCGGTAAGGCTAATCTATATGCAACTGTTCCCACTTTGTCCAATATCTCAAAAGGACCTATAAACCTGGGACTAAGCTTGCCTTTCTTTCCAAATCGCTTCACACCTTTCATAGGAGATATCTTTAAGAAGACTTGATCTCTGACTTTGAATTCCACATCACGTCGCTTGGCATCCGCATAACTTTTCCGATGTCTCTGAGCAGCGAGCATACGCTTTCTAATCAGCGATACTGCTTCCTGAGCTTCTTTAACAGCTTCGGGTCCAAGAAGTTGCCTTTCTCCTACCTCGTCCCAATGTAACGGCGATCGACACCTTCCATAAAGCAACTCATAGGGTTCCATCGTGATTGTTGACTGGTAGCTATTGTTGTAGGAGAATTCTATTAGCAGCAAATACTTACTCCATGATCCTCCAAAATCAAGAACACAAGCGCGCAACATATCTTCTAAAATCTGTATGGTACGCTCGGATTGACCATCGGTCTGAGGATGAAATGTCGTACGAAGACTTAACTTGGTACCCATGGCTTGTTGCAAGCTTCCCCAAAATCTCGATGTAAACACCAATCATCTATCAGATACTATGGTCTTAGGAATTCCATGCAGTCTTACTATTTCTTGAACATAAACGTCTGCGTACTGATCTGTTGTATACGTAGTCTTGACAGGCAGGAAGTGAGCTGACTTGGTTATTCTATCTATTACTACCCAAGCTGAGTCATGCTGATTATTTGTTCATGGAAAACCCGTCACGAAATCCATAGCTATGTCTTCCCACTTCCATTCTAGAATATTAAGCAGTTGCAATAAGCCCGCAGGCCGCTAATGTTCTGCTTTCACTTGCTGGCATACTAAGCATTTAGACACATACTCGGTTACATCTTTCTTCATTCATGGCCACCAATACAACGCTTTAAGGTCGTGAGTCATCTTAGTCAACCCTGGGCAAACTGAGTATGGGGTATTGTGCGCTTCTGCTAAAATCTTCATCTTAATCTCTTGATCATTTGGCACGCATACCCGATCCTTATATCTCAAAAACCCCTGTCCTGAGATCGAGAAATATATGGCCTTGCCTTCTTTAAATGCATCCATATGTGCTACTAGTGTGTCATCATGCCTTTGCCCAATCCGTATATCTTCTAACAGACTTGACTGGATGGAAAAGTTAGCCAGTTTACCAATGACTACTTCTATTCCGGCATTGATCAGCTCCTGCTGTAGCGGCTTTTCTATTACAACTAGCGCTGCTAGACTTCCATAACTCTTCCTACTAAGCGCATCAGTTTGCCTTTCCTGGGTTGTATAGGATTTCGCATACATAATCCTTCACTAGTTCTAACCACCTGCGCTACCTCATGTTAAGCTCCTTCTGAGTGAAGAAATACTTTAAACTGTTGTGGTCTGTATAAATCTCCCACCGTTCTCCATAAAGATAATGGCGCCAGATTTTCAATGCAAAGACCACCACTGCCAACTCCATATCGTGTGTTGGATAGCGTTGCTCGTATTCCTTGAGTTACCTTGAGGTGTAGGCTATTACCTTGTCATTCTGCATCAGCACACAACCCAAACCTTGCTTCGACGCATCACAATAGACTACGAACTTGTCATTGGATGTCGATACACAATGTACTAGTGCTGAGCATAGCTTATCCTTAAGCAACTGGAAGCTCTCTTCACACTTATCAGTCCAGTTTAATCTTTGCTGCTTCCAGGTCAGATTGGTGAGCGGAGTGGCTATCTTAGAAAAACCCTCTACAAACCTCCAATAATAACCTGCTAGTCCCAGAAAACTTCTTACCTCTGACGCGTTCTTAGGTTTTGGCTAATTCTTCACAGCCTCTACCTTAAATGGGTTTACTGCAACTCCTTCCTTGGATACTATGTGGCCGAGGAATGCTACTTGCGAAAGCCAAAATTCGCACTTCTTGGACTTGGCGTAAAGTTGATGCTCCTTTAGTCGCAGCATGGTCATTCCTAAATGTTCCTCGTGCTCGACTTCGTCCTTTGAGTACACCAAAATATCATCGATGAACACTACGATGAATTTATCCAAGTAATCCTTAAAGACCCTATTCATTAAATCCATGAATGCGGCAGGAGCGTTGGTAAGACCAAAAGACATAACTAGAAACTCGTAATGCCCATAACGAGTTCTAAAAGTTGTCTTAGGAATATCCTCTTCTCGTACCTTGAGCTGGTGATACCCAAACCGTAAATCAATCTTTGAAAACATGGTCGTGCCTCAGATTTGATCAAACAAGTCGTCAATCCAGGGTAACGAGTACTTATTCTTAATTGTCACCTTATTCAGCTCACGGTAATCTATGCACATCCGCATGCTTCTGTCCTTCTTCTTCACAAATAGAACCGGTGCTCCCCATGGAGAATAGCTCGGTCTACTGAAACCCAAGTATAAGAGTTCTTGTAGTTGCATCTTTAACTCCTTGAGTTCGGTCGGTGCCATCCGGTATGGTTCCTTTAAGATAAGGTCGGTGCCCGGTACTAGCTTGATTGTGAAGTTAATTTCTCGAGTCGGTGGCAGCCCTGGTAAGTCATCTAGAAATACCTCTGGAAATTTCTTCATGATGTGGACATCTCCAACCTTTAGTGGTGTTTCCTTTACCACATCCGTGACGCTGGCTAAGAATGTGTGACATCCTTTCTCTATCATCCTCTGAGCTTTGAGAGATGAAATAAGCGGCGTAGATAGTCCTGAAAATTTTGCCATATAGCATAGTCTCTGACCGTCAGGAGTCTCGAACGTTACTCGCTTACGTCTGCAGTCGATGGCTGCGCCATGCCTTGCTAGCTAGTCCATGCCCAGTATCACGCTGAAGTCTTTGATCTCTAGTTCTATCAGGTCTCTTTCTAGTTTTATGTCCTCAATTTTTATGGGTACGCCTCGTACTATCCGTGATGATAGGACTATTTCACCCGAAGGCAATTCTGTTACAAACCTAGTTCTAAATCTTTCACAAGGTTTGTCTAATTTCTCTATCATTCCTAACGAGATATACGAGTGAGTGGCTCCTGAATCAAATAATAATGTACATACATTATTGAAGATAGGAATCTGACCTATGGCCACTTTATTGCTAGCGTCAACTTCTCCCAGGCCATTGAGAGGGCTCTTACCGCTGACGAAGCGGAGAACAAAATATGGAAGGAGAGCGCAGTGAGGCGTGAGGGCCGCAGGGCGGTGCCTCCTTATTCCGGGATGGGTAGGGGCGGAGGCCCCAGTGACTTCAAGAGGAAGACTCCTGACACGTCGGCCGCTCCCAGTCCTGATAGGAGGGGTCGGGTGGTCAAGGTGGCCGTCAGGGTAGCGGTGAGGCATGGAGGACCTATCCAGAGTGCCCGAGGTGTAGAAGACGCCATCTGGGTGAGTGCAAGGCCAAGGCATGTTTTGTTTGTGGAGCAGTGGGGCATCTTAGGAAAGACTGCCCAGCGGTGAAGAAAGGTGAAGTGGGAAAGGTGGATAGCTTGACACCAGCTTGAGTATTCACCTTGACTCAGGCGGAGGCTGAGGCTAGTCCCTCAGTAGTCACAGGTCAGCTTTCTAGTGCTGGCTTTCCTTTTACAGTATTGATTGATTCTGGTGCTACGCACTCTTTTGTTTCTAGTAGAGTGATTGATAGACTGTGTAGACCTAGTGAGTATCAGACTGCGGGGTTTGGGACTCTGTTGCCTACAGGAGAGCTAGTAGTCTCTAGGAGGTGGATTAGGGCACTGCTAGTGATGGTTGATGGTAGGGAACTTTCGGTGGATTTGATTGAATTAGATTTGGGAGACTTTGATATGATTTTAGGCATGGATTGGCTGGCTAGGTATGGGGCTACGATTGATTGTAGGAAGAAGATGGTTACTTTTGAGTCGGAGGGCGAGGACCCTTTTGTCTTTGTGGGTGCGGTGTCTAGACCCCGCATACCTATGATTTCAGCGCTGAGAGCCAGGGACTTGTTGCAGGGGGAATGCATAGGTTTTCTGGTTAGTGTGGTGGATACCACTAGAGTTATGCCGGTAGGGCCGGGTGAGACTAGGTTGGTGTGTGAGTTTTTGGATGTCTTCCTTGAGGATTTTCCAGGGTTGCCACCGCGTAGGGAGATACAGTTTGAGATTGAGTTGGCACCGGGGACAGAGCCAGTGTCTAGGACACCATACAGGATGGCACCAGCAGAACTGAAAGAGTTGAAGATACAGTTGCAAGATCTTCTGGATTTGGGATTCATCAGGCCTAGCTATTCTCCGTGGGGCGCACCGGTATTGTTTGTTAAGAAGAAGGACGGGACTCTGAGGATGTGCATCGATTACAGAGAATTGAACAAGTTGACTATTAAGAATAAGTATCCACTACCAAGGATTGATGACTTGTTCGATCAGCTGCAAGGTAAGACTGTGTTCTCAAAGATTGATCTTCGATCTGGTTATCACCAGCTGAGGATCAAGGATGAGGATATACCAAAGACGGCTTTCCGGACACGTTATGGGCATTATGAGTTCTTGGTCATGTCTTTTGGTTTGACAAATGCCCCAACAACTTTTATGGATCTGATGAACAGGGTGTTCAAGGACTTTTTGGACCAGCTCGTTATTGTCTTCATCGACGACATCTTGGTATACTCCAGTTCAGAGGCAGAACATGAACAACATCTCCGACAGGTTTTACAGAGGTTAAGGGAACATCAGTTGTATGCTAAGTTTAAGAAATGTGAGTTCTGGCTACCAGAGGTGACCTTTCTTGGGCATATAGTCGGCGCTGAAGGAATTAAGGTGGATCCGTCCAAGGTAGAAGCAGTTAGAGATTGGCCGAGGCCGAGGAATGCCTCAGAGGTGCGGAGTTTCCTTCGGTTAGCAGGCTATTACAGGCGGTTTGTAGAGGGGTTCTCAAAGATCTCTTCACCGATGACAGAGTTGACAAGAAAGAATCAGAAGTTCGTCTGGTCAGAGAAATATGAGAACAGTTTTCAAGAGTTGAAGCGACGGCTTATTTCTGCGCCTGTGTTGAGTCTTCCTTCTGAGGAAGGAAAGTTCGTGGTCTGCTGTGACGCATCGAGGTTGGGTTTAGGCTGTGTGCTAATGCAGAATGAGAAAGTTATAGCCTATGCATCTCGACAGCTGAAGGAGTATGAGCAGAGATATCCGACCCATGATTTGGAGTTAGCGGCAGTTGTGTTTGCACTGAAGGTGTGGAGTCATTATCTGTATGGAGAGAAGTGTGAGATCTACACTGATCATAAGAGTTTGAAATATTTCTTCACGCAGAAGGATCTGAATATGAGACAGAGACGTTGGTTAGAATTGGTTAAGGATTATGATTGTGACATCCTTTACCATCCTGGGAAAGTTAACGTGGTGGCAGATGCATTGAGTCGGAGGGGCCCAGGACAGTTGTATAGATCTACTCAGATCTCGAGAGAATTGGCTGATGAGATGGTTAGGGCAAGGATAGAACTGGTGGTAGGCCAGTTAGCCAATGTTACTTTGCTGTCGACCCTGTTGGAGCGGATCAAGGAGGGTCAGTTGGTGGATGTGCAGTTGCAGGATAGTAGGCAGCAAGCCTTAGCGGGGACAGCTAAGGATTATTCAATTTCGGAGACACTGGATGAGTCCCATACTACACCATACTCACTTCATCCGGGTACCACAAAGATGTATCAGGATCTACGGACATTATACTGGTGGCCCAGGATGAAGAAGGATGTAGTTAAGTATGTATCTAGATGTTTAACCTGTCAGCAGGTTAAGACTGAGAATCAGTGACCAGCGGGATTGCTTCAGCCGTTGGGTATCCCTTAATGGAAGTGGGAGGATATTACGATGGATTTCGTGGGAGGATTACCCAGGACAGTTGGACTTCACGACTCGGTGTGGGTGATAGTGGATAGATACACCAAGTCAGCTCATTTCCTACCAGTTAGGTCAACTTATACTATGGAACAGTACGCAGAGCTGTATGTGAGGGAGATAGTTCGTCTCCATGGGGTTCCAAAGTCTATTGTATCTGATCGAGACCCTATCTTCACCTCTAAGTTCTGGGGAACTCTGCAGAGAGCCATGGGGACTCAGTTGAAGTTTAGCACAGCTTTTCATCCTCAGACTGATGGACAGTCTGAGAGGACGATTCAGGTATTGGAGGACATGCTTAGGGCATCTGTGATTGACTTTTAGGGTTCATGGAGTAAGTATCTTCCATTGGTTGAGTTTTCATATAACAACAGTTATCAGTCCACGATTGGAGTGGCTCCTTATGAGATGTTATATGGAAGAAAGTGCAGATCGCCTATTCACTGGGATGAGAAGGGTGAGAGAAGATATTTGGGGCCAGATATGGTTTAGAAGACTAATGAGGCCATTGAAAAGATTCGAGCTAGGATGCTTGCCTCACAGAGTAGACAGAAAAGCTACGCTGACCCTAAGCGTAGGAACGTGGAGTTCTAGGTTGGGGACCACGTGTTTCTGTGAGTTTCACCGTTGAGGGGTGTGAGGAGGTTTGGAGTGAAGGGCAAGCTGAGCCCTCGGTTTGTTGGACCCTTTGAGATTCTAGAGAGGGTTGGACATGTGGCTTATAGGCTTGCCTTGCCACCGTCCTTATCAGGAGTTCATAACGTGTTTCACGTCTCTATGTTGCGGAACTATGTTTCTGATACTACACATGTGTTGAGGCAAGAGGATTTGGAGCTGCAGGTAGACTTGTCCTACGAGGAGAGACCAGTTCAGATTCTAGATCGGAAGGATAAAGTTTTGCGGAATAAGACAATTCCATTAGTGAAAGTACTATGGAGGAATAGCAAGGTCGAGGAAGCGACCTGGGAGTTAGAGACGGTGATGCGGGTTCAGTACCCCGAGCTATTCAGGTAAATTTCGAGGACGAAATTCTCATTAGGAGGGGATAGTTGTAACGACCCAAATTCGCTAATAAGGCTTAAGGGTCTTGATTGGTGTGCCAGGAGGGCATTATTGGAATAATTGTGATTTAATGAGTAATTATGTGTTTAATACTGTTTATATGATTATAATATGTGGTAATATGATATGTGATATATGTGAGAACCACATTATTATGTGGACAGGTTTGTTGAGAACGACTCAAGACGATTCTAGGGTCAGATAGCGGGAAAAGTCACAATGGGGTTTAAGTTATGACTTTGGAGAAGTCGGGGATGTTTTTAGATAGCGGGTAGTGATTTGGACTATTGGGACATGAAAATAAATATATGGAGATATATTTGAGGTTAGAATGTCTAGGCGGGAATAATGGGGGATTTTACCATTTTGGCCTCGGGGACGGTTCCGACACCCCGAGCCTCGGGATTAACTTAACAGATAAGTTAGACTTGAGGAAGCTTTTAGAAAACATAAACCGACTAACACTTAGGCTCTCTCTCTCTCTCTCTCTCTCTCTCTCTCTCACTCACGCTCAAGGAAACACAGAGAAAAACACAAAGGAAACTAAGGGAACTAGCTGGGATTTCTGTGATTTGAGGTGAGGAATTGAAGTTCTAGCTCAGGGATTTATCAAGCATTAGAACAGGGATTAAGGTAAGTATGTAACTCTATTTTCTGTGGTTGAATTATGAGATTTTGTTGGGTTTTAGCTAAGTGCTGAAACAAGTTTAGTTGTGATGTTTTAAGGCAGAATTAAAGAAGGGAATTTGGGGACTTGACTTGGCTACAACTTGGTGAAGTGGTTCTACAGCAGAGGTGAGTTTTAACTTCTGGTTTGGAGGTTTTAGATTGAGTTTGGAGGCTGGTTTGTGTGTGTTTTAGCATTTGGGTTGCAGAAATTGAAAGGAGGAGATTGGGGTATGTTAGGCTATGTTTTCTTGGAAGTAATGTTGTTTAGATCATGTTAAAAAGGTTGGGAATTGATTGGCTAAAAGTTGGGGAGTTTTGGGATGGTTTAAGGTAAGGTTTTGAATCTAAAATGGTGAAAAAACTGGGTTCGAAGGGGAGGGCCGCGGCTCTGTTCTAGAGCGCCGCGGCCCTAGAATGCAAAGGAGGCAAGGAGGTTCAGCCAAGGGGGCGTGCCGCGGCGCCCAAGTCAAGGGCCACGGCGCGTGTGTGGCTCAGAGTAGGGATAGTTTCTGTTTTGGGGCAGGGCCGCGGCTAGGCTTTGGGGGCCACAGCCCTTGGTTGCACACTTGGGATTTTGAGGGTTTTAAGCATGGAAGAGTGGTCTTGGGTGCTCGGGTTTGGTTTCACCACCATGCTTGGTGGAATTAGGAGTCCCGAGAGTTATTTTTGTAATTGGGAACCTATATTTGATTATTTACAAAACCCTATGCTTTGGCTGTGGCTAGGAGATTAAGGCTTAGGCTTGGGAACGAATCGTGCTCGAGGGGCGTTGTTCGTAATTCGATAATCATACAGACTAAAGGTAAGAAAACTACACCTGGTTGAATATATCTGACGGGACTAAGGGCTCCCTATTGTTGAAGCTTGAAAATATGGTATTATGCCATGCAAGCCAATTAGTGGACCAACGGCCTAAGGGTGCCAAGGGTCTCACTAGCGCACAGGGCGCGGCTCGGACACTGGTATCCGAGGACAGCTTAATATGCACTGAGCTTAGTTTAAGCGGGCCAGAGTCAGTGGATTAAACAGAGGGTGCGGCCTAAGTCGTCAGCCCTGAATATTATGTGATATGAATGTTATATGAGATAGAATGTGTCTTGGATTGTATATGCTGACTATCCATTGTGGAATGTCTGATAAGTATGCATGCTTACTGAACTATTTGCGTGTTGATATTGTTTGAGTTATCTGTGATGTTTTCTTGCTGGGCCTTGGCTCACGGGTGCTACGTGGTGCAGGTAAAGGCAAGGGCAAGTTAGATCAACCCTGACTGGAGAGCTCGGCAAGTGGAATGTACATAGCCAGGTGCTCAGCCGCCACGGTTGAGGTCTAGGCGAGGACATGGAACCTGGAGACTGTCTGTTTTGCCTTAGTATGGCTAGGGGATACACTTGTACTTTTGGGAGTCTGTAAACTTGTTTAAACTTTGTTTTGTATGGGATCCCATGTTTACTACAGTTTAAATATATGAAATGAGTCTTTTGAGACCAAAACCTTTTTAACCATAGATCTTACATGTTTAACGACACGTTTTCAAATTAATGACTCGATTAGCGAGTCCCGCACCTTTATAAGTACACAATGTAACGGTCATGGCTATCCAGGGCGTTACAGTTTTTGTGGTTGTTGTTTCGAGCATTCTGAGGTTGACTCTGTTGTTTAGGCTCAGGCCTATTGGCCTCCTCCTTACTAACATTTGCCTGAAGCCTTTATACTTCTATAGTTGTTTCTAGAACATCGGCATATGTGGTAGTTCCAGGATTTGCTAGCTTGACCCCTAGCTCAATCTTTTGCCTAAGTCCTCTAACGAACTTGGTAACCCTCAGAAAGTCAGTTGGAACCAACTCTTGTGCAAACTTGGCTAGTCGTTCGAACTGCCAAGCATACTCTACTACCGTCAAGTTACCCTGCTTTAGACTAGTAAACTCCTCGACCCTTGTAGCGATGACTGCCGAGTTGTAGTACTTCTTGTGGAACAGCTCCACAAATCTGGTCCATGTCATGGTGGTGATGTCGTGAGTTTGCTGAACTAAGTCCCACCATATTCTAGCATCCTTCTTAAGCAGAGATGAAATGCAGGATATGTGGTCCGCGTTGCCGAGGTTCATGTGCGCTGGGATCGCCTCTACATTTCTGAGCCATTCTTCCGCCTTGAAGGGGTCGGTTTTCCTTTCAAAGTTTGGAGTGTGTTGCTTACGAAATCGCTCATAGATTGGCTCCATGTACTGAGATGGGTAGGGCGCATAGTTCGCCATTGACCATCCCCCATAAGGACCTACTTGTTGGGGTGCCATTTGTTGAGGCTGCGGTTAAGGCTGAGTCTGAGTCTGTGGCTGCGGCTGCGGCTGGGCCTGTTGTCATTGTTGCTGTAACAATTCCTCAACTTGTCATTGAAGTTTGACAATTTCAGCAGTGTTGTCAACGGGCAGCGGCAGTGCACTTCGATTACCAGTAGTAGTGGTAGCACGCGCTCTCCTTCTGCGAACTAGAGGGGCTTCATTAGTCTCAGGAGCAATGCTGGAGGCATTGGAGTCGGTGCGTGCAGACTTTCTGAGAGACATCTTTAGCAAAGTTCTAATAGTTGAGAAAACATATTAGAACTTACCCTAATAGTCTCTAAGACAAAAACTTAATCTAAGCAAACATAACTCGGACCTATTAATTATGATTTCTTATGAAAAATTAGATAAGACTTCTTTATCATTAGGGTGGGTTTCTATACTTAGAAAAATAATCAATCTTTATTATTTTCTAATTCTGTTTTCTAATCATCCTATATGACTTAATTCTCTGGCTTGAAACTCGTCATTGTTCCAAAGTTAACCATATTGAGGGAGGGCTGGGATCAGTAAAATCGTTCCCACTACTATGGCCCCCTAAACTCTCAATATAGAACTTAGTCCATTGATTTGTATCCACCCTCACTGAACTTGGTCATTATTTATTAAATTTATTATTTATTATGATTGTAAAAAAAAAATCAAACTCATGCATGTCATTCAAAAAAATAACAATAATACTTATTTGGAAAAAGGTTTTCACTATGTACAATCATAAATGCAAAGATAATAAATAAAATAAATAAAGAAACAAACTAATCTAAAAATCAAGATCTTCTACATCTGACCATTCATCTAACATATCATCATCTATCTCCTCATAATCATCATTATCTTGAGCCTCAAAATTTCCTCGAGGAAGATTTGTAAAGATTCTATGTTTTTGCTCATTTGTGAATTGGAATTCCATCTTAGAGGTGAAACTAAGTATGAGAAAATAATATCTCATAGCTACCGGTAATTCATCTTCATCATCTATAGTCTCCCATATTTCTTCTAAAGCTACAATTATAGTAGGATAATCTTTAAAAAGTCTAATCACTAAAACATATTGCTCTGTAGCTCTCATCATGATTTGCTTAGTTGGTTGGAGGTGAACTATCTCCCTATGGAATAAGAGTAATCTTCGAGTGATTCTTTCTAACACTCCTACTGTATTCCTTGGTTCTCTAATCCTTTTTAATGCCTTAATGGCTCAGATATCCTCATAGGTCAAGGCTCCATCCACTCTTAACTGAAAACATAAGGACTAAAACATTAGCTAAACACATAAACATAATAACTATAACATAAACACTTACATTGGCGTTTAGATTCAGAGCTTGAGCGTGTGTATCAAGGAGAACTTCATGCATGTGAACTGTTGCTCTGATACACTCTGTAATGACCCAACTATTTCTAAGACCTTGGACCATTAAAACTACTAGACATAGGTACTATTTTTTAGAAAACATACATAAGAAAATAATCATAACTTTATTAAACCCCAAAATAAATATTGTGCAAGTTACAAAATAAGATGTAAAATATGGTATGGGTACCCATTGTTTAATAAAACATAAAATCAATTATTTAAAAACTAAGTGCGGAATTACAAAATAAACATAATAAAAAAAATAAAATAATAAAATAAACGTCATCTTCGATCGACACGCAATCCATTCATTCCATTCATCCTTAACACACAAGCCAAGCTGCCAAGAATCCTTCCGCCTTCCATATTTATTTTCCTGCATCACACTAAAAATAGAGTGAGCCTTATGTTGAGCAAGGAAAATCTACTAACACATATAAGCATAAAACTATATCATAAACATATACTAGAAAACATATGAGTATAAAAGAAACATATATCATATAGGACTATAATGGCCATCATACTTCTTGGGGCTTGCCAGCTAAGCAAATCATATGCCCATAAATTTGTGGGGCTTAGTATCTAAACAAGTCATATAAATTTGTGGGGCTTGTTATCTAAACAAATCATATGCCCAAGGACTATAAAACATATTCTTGGGGCTTGTTATCTAAACAAGTCATATGCTTGTTATCTAGACAAATCATATGCCCAAGGACTATAAAACATATTCTTGGGGCTTGTTATCTAAACAAGTCATATGCCCAAGGACTATGAAACATATTCTATATATATACATATCATAAAATAAACATATCATAACATAAACATATCATAATATATCATAACATAACATATAAGCACATAAAATCTATCCTATTTTCCTTACCAAAAGCCGAGATATTTGGGAACAAGAACGTGATTAGAAACTCCTATAAACCAACAGTAAAATGGTGAGAATCTCTAAAGAATAAAGATGAAATGAGAACTAAACCATCAAGAAGAAACTTACCAAGAAGAACCTTAAGTTTCAAGAACTTAAATACCTAATCAAGAATCATAAACAAGAGTTAGGATCTGAATAAAGAAAACTATAGAATCATAAAGAACTGGACTTAAGGAATAGGAATACCTTGAATGACCTTATGGATTAGTCTAAACATCAATACTGAAATCACACTATTTCTCACTTCCCAAGTGTTTATAAAAGCTTAGAATAATAAAGCTTTAACCCAAAACCCAAGTGTATCTCTCTATAGTAACACTAGCACCTTGGAGGCTCTGAAGACTGCTTGAAGAATGAAGAAAATGGCTGAGTACTAGGTCCTATTTATAGAGTTGAAGGAGTGAAACTAACCCCTTTTAATTTGAATAAATAAATGATTATAAAATTAAAAATATTTGAATTTTCGTTCAACTGACGCCCAGAACTCGGTCAAAATCGTTCAAAGGTAGGTCTAAGTGGTTAAGGCTATTTTTAAAATTGAAAAACCAAAATTTTCAAAAATCATCACTAGGGCGATATATCACCCCCTATAGGCGATATATCGGCTCTACCCTAATCTCGAGCCTCGTTCGTACGTTCGTGCAAAGTCGACATGTTTTCCATATCTTCCGTAGGCGATATATCGACCCTTATGCAGCAATATATCGGCATACGTTGATATATCAAACACGTATTTGCTCTTTTTCAGCATAATTTGAATTGGATAAACAGCTTTGACTGAGTCATAATACAATCCCAACAACTGCTGTAAGGTTCTAGAGCTTCTAGATCTTTCTTTTATTAAAACTATTTATCAAAATACTTAATTTCCTTAATAATCATGATTATAACAAGTGTCATGCTCTTAATGGTTCTATCTAAACCTTAGGTTATAATAAACAATATATCTAGGACTAGCAATATTAATCAAACCTTATGTTATAATTAATATTCTTAAACTATAGGTTAAACTTATAAAATCCATAATTATTGCTATGAGTTTCCAACTAAGTCCCGACTTGAACCAAAATCCACGGTAACTAACATACTACTAACTAATACTAACTAATACTAACTACTACTACTATCTAGCTAGCTAGCTAAGTAAATATTCTGGGACACTACATATGGCATCCCAAAAATAATGTTTACATGGCGAATACAACCCTCAAAAGTTAATACAACAGTATCCAATCTAAATGGTAATATACAAGTTTGAGCTCTAGTCCCTGTAATTCCCTCGGCCGTGGCGATCGAGCAGCTGTCAATGTACACTCCGCCCCTAAAGCCCTCCAACTCATGGCTGGTCCAGATTTCCCTTGTCTTTACCTGCACCACGTAGCACCCGTGAGCCAAGGCTCAGCAAGAAAACCAAATTCAACAAGCATAGATAACAACAGAAGGTACATAGGAAACTTTAGATCAATCCAAACATATATAAGAGATAAACTAGGCAATGAAAATAGTTTAATCCAAACATATATATCAACCTTAATACAGTTAAATAGAGGTTAGCATCCTTAGGTCGAGCCCTCTGGTTATTTAGTTGATCTTAGCTCACTTAGGCTGATTTGCGTTCAGTACGCTCAACATCAGCCCCGGATCCCTTACGTCATATTTTCACATCACACATAACAGATATACAAGTTACAGAACACATATGTTCATTTACAGGGCATCTCAGTCCCATTCACAACTTTGGGTGCAGTTTTCTTTCCTCGAGTCCCGAGAGAAGGATGCAAAGCGGTCCTGAGCATGATCCTCAATCCTGAGCCTTATTGGTAACCCTAGTCACAAGCGACAATGGATAACTATCAAAATCTAATCCAATTAGTGCTTTGGAAACAAATATTAGCCCGTGGGACCTCGAATTCTACTAAATTGGGTAGTAGAATTCGTCTCGAGCGCTTTGGTTTAAGTCCCCGAGCCTAAACACCAAACTTGGCTACGACTTCCTAGGAGGGCCGTGACCTGGCCATAAGGTTCATGGCACGCCTCAAGTTAGAGACTCCAACCTCTTGTCCCAGGGGGAGGTGGCCCGCGACTTTCCCCCTAGGGCCGCAGCGCGCCCACGAATCAGCAAGCCCCTAGGGCTTTTTGGGGCATGTGGGTTGCGACACCCATGAACTGGGTTGTGACGCGCCCCCGTGAACACAGAAAGCCCTTGGTTTTCTACATCTTTCCCCAAATCACAACCTTAGAATTCTACCATAAATATCTACCTAAGCCAAAATTAGGTCCAGAACTCCTAATATTACCTCATCAACAACACACAAATAGCCTAAAGCACTAGTTCAATCCTCCCTAAATGCCAAATTCAGAACCCGCCTCAAGTAACCCTCAACATGATCAAAACCAACCACAAATTGAACAACCTAGAACCTGAAATCTTACCTCAGTTAGAAGATTTAATTCTCATCAATTGCTTGGTTGTTCCTAGCTTAATTTCCCCAGATTCCCCTGCTAAATCCCCAGGCCTTTCCTTCAAAAATCTCCTTCAGTTTCAATGCACTCAAACGAGGAGAGAGAAAACGTGAAAGCAAGAGAGACAGAGAGTGTTTGAGAAATTCTTATGGTTCTGGCTACTTCCTAGAGTTTCAACTGAGTATATCCCTTAACTAAAAAGGACCAAAATGCCCCTAAAATCAACTCAGCCCCCCCAATTTCTCTTAAGGGTAAAACGGTCATTTTCCCTGTTTCCCGCTAATTCCTCGAGTTGTCATACCAATTCCCAATTAATCCCGCTATGCCCAACTAACTACCAAATACTTACCCATTACTCAATAAATCGCAAATATACGTTAAACTTCCCAGAATACCCTTAGCCTCACCCCGAGCCGAGTATTACAGCTTGTTGTGACTATTCCGCTAACCCGCTCATTAGGACCGCCTCGAGCTGTATACTGCAATTATATCCACATAATAATGTGGTCTTAACCATTTAACACATATATTTGCATTTATGCCCTCAACAGGCCAAAATTATAGGTATGCCCTTATAAACAAGAACGAGCCCACATGCATATTTAATACTCATAAACATGCATATAAATGTATTCATATTATCATATAAATCATGCATGCCACATAGTCACGCATTAAATCAACAAATTGCACATATATCTAGTCATGCTCTCTCGGCATGCTAATCAAGGCACTAAACCTTATTAGCATTTTTGAGACATTACATTTAAGGTGACTCTAAGCAGAGTTGGGAAGCCTGTGAGCATGGTAATCATGAAGGAAAATGTTTTTAGCTGAGCTAAATTCATGTCCTTGAGTTTAGTTATTATTTTTTTGAAGTTTTATTGAATTTTGATGTTGAAGTGAGTTTTAAGTTTGGTTTTGATATGTCTGAGCTAATTGGCAATTATGAAAATCGCTAGTTTTCTGAGTTCTCCATGTCGTGTCGCAGCTCTGTTCTTGGGCATCGTGGCCCTTATGAACTCAGAGGGACAAGCAGGTGCCTCGAACCACCTTGGCACCGCGATGCTGGGCGTGTTGCTTCGTGGCGCATGCCCTGTGGTTTTGGGCTCGGGGCTCTTTGACTTGTTGCATCACGACCCTTAGTGAGGGTTGTCACGGTTCAAATAGGGGAAATGACCAAAAGTCAATTTTGGGAGCTGGGAACCCAAACCTAAGGGCCTGGGAATGGTTCTACTACCGAGTTAGTAGAATGCATAGTCCCGGAGGCTAGGACTAGGTCTGGAAGCCTTTATTAGTTCATTTCGTGATAGTTATTCATTGTTAAGTTTGTGACTAGGGTGAATCGTTAGGCTCGAGAGGAAAGGACTATACTCGGGGGGTCGTCAAGCACTATTTACTCAGGACCTGAGGTAAGAAAAATGCACCTGGTTTGTGTTTAGGGCTTGGCCCAGTAATAGTACACGATTATTACTATGCTGAGAATGTTTTATTAAACATGTCAATTACGTTTTGTTTACGTGTGTTAAATAGTAGCTACTTATCTGGTTATCTAATTGTGAAGCTCGACCTATAAGTCAAGGATTCATCTGTGTTATCTGATGAAAAGCTTGGCTTAATAGTCAAGGACATACCTGTTATAAAAGGACTCGACTTATCAGTCAAAGGACAAAAGACTTAACTTATCAGTCGAAGGTTAAAAGACTCGACTTATCAGTCGAAGGTTAAAAGACTCGACCTATTATTCGAAGGTCCAAAACTTGACTTATCAGTCGAAGGTTAAAAGAATCGACTTATCAGTCGAAGTTTAAAATACTCAACTTATCAATCGAAGGTTAAAAGACTCGTCTTATCAATCGAAGGTTAAAAGACTCGACTTATCAATCGAAGGTTAAAAGACTCGACTTATCGGACAAAAGTTAAAAGACTTGGCTTATGAGTCAAGGACAGTGATAGCGTGCTAGGCACCGGATAATGTGGTTGAACTAACTAGGAAGTGAGATGTACGCTTGAACGGCCCTAAGTCTGTCTGAAATGTTAAGCGCCAGACCCACTTGGCCAGCTCTAAGGAAAGTTATATGAGGAATTGGGCAATAGGCCCTAGTGTGACTTTTTAGACACTTATCTAGATTGGCAGCATGCATGAGTAGGGTTATTACTGCTAGGCATGCTATTTATGAATATGTGATCTAATGATTTACTATTTATAAGCATGATTATGGTTTCTTGCCGATCTTTGGCTCACGGTTGTTAAATGGTGCAAGTAAAGGAAAAGAAAAGTTGGACCAACCATGAGTTGGAGTGCTTCAGGGACAAAGTGTACATATGTGGTCTGCTCGTCCCCCACTACCGAGGTTATCAGTTAGAACTAGGGTTGGACCCTGATTTTTCTGCATAGTTCAGATTTTGTATACATTTTGGGGTTGTCACCATTTTAAACCTTGTTGGGATCCCATGTATTGAGATTAAACGTTTTTAATGAAATGGTTGACTTTTGACCAAAAATTTTAGTACCTAAACCTGTGGTTAGTTTCAATTACATGGTTTAAGTCCAAATGACTCGCTTAGCAAGTTAAGCACTATTTAATTACACAATGTAATAGTCCTGGATTAGGAGGACGTTACAGAAATCCTTAAGTGTTTTGCACCACATTGTGTAAACAACTTAACCATTATATTTAACCAATCTCAAAGTCTTCTCCTAGAAGTTTGTGCAGTTCTAATTGACAATTTCACACATCAACAATTGGCGCTATAAGCAGGGTCTTGTTCTTATTCTCAAGAACACAACTGTAGACAAATACTCAACTTGTCCTTATTTTCAAGAACACGACGGAAACTAGATCAATCATGCCACCAAAATGTCACCAGCCTGCTTGCCGTGATGGATCCAACTAGAAGGGTCCTCCAACTACTAGAGGTGCTGGAAGTGCAACTAAAGCTTCAAATGATGTGACAGTCACTAAGGTACAATTTAATGAATTTTTTGGAGGAATGAATCAAACCCTCCATACAATCTTGCAACGTCTTGATGGAGTTGGTATGCAAGGTCCGCAAGGAGCACCAACAAGAGGAAACCACCAAAAAGAAGCTCCACCTGAAAAGAATCAAAATAACTAGCCTGAAGGTTCACAGGCAACTAGTTAACTGTGGAAAAATGCTAGGAGGTCCCATGATGACCGAGGACTTGGAAAATCCTATGACAATCGCCAACATGAGAAACTAGTAACACTCGCTAACCTAAGAAGTCTCGTAATACTTATCCTAAACATGATGACCCACCTGCATGTAGAGAAAGGGCCAAAAATGCTTCTGACAGAATAGGAAAGCATGGTGCCCTCTTGCTGCACAAAAATATGACCTAAGAGATCACTTAAATGAAAAAATATATTCTCCTGAATAATCATTATTAAGGGTTAACCAAAATGAAATACCACTAGAGGACCTGAGAACAGTTTTGGTTAAGCTCGCAACCAAATAAGATTATCTGGTTGTGGGCTATAAGGATTCCCCCTTTGGCCTTACAATAAAGGAAGCAGACCTCCCTTCAAACTTCAAGATTCCATGCATAGACTCATATAAAGGGGAAAATAACATTTAAAAGCATTTAGACATTTAATGACTTGCTGGACCTAGAAAAAGTAGATGAATTCACCAAATTTCGTTGGTTAGCAGTTACACTTGTTGGAGCTGCAAAAAGACGGTTTAGGAAACTCCCACCTGAATACGCAAACTCATTAGGGCAATTCACATATATGTTTCTTCGAAAATATGAAGCCACAATGGAATTCTTTGTTTCGATCAACCACCTGGGTAATATAAGACATAGAGCAAGAGAAACATTGACATCTTACCTAGATCGATTTTCCCAAGGATGTGAAAAGGTCACATATGCTTCAGATGAATCACTCTGTGCTTTGATTATTGGAGGAGTCCTTCCTCAATTAGATTTTTGAAAGAACTGCAAGGCAAAGAATGTAGAAAACTTGGCCACTTCTACAAGACGGCGGAGAAATACCAGCGAATGGAAAGATCAGTAGCTACATTGGGGACCTCAAATGTGAAACTAGTCGTCTCACCACATAATAACACTGAAGCTAAGGGAGACAATAAGAGAAAGAATGAGGAGACTCAACCTAAGAGTCCAAACAAGCAACGAGTTGAAGAGCCATAGAATAATCTTCCCATATTAGCTCGCTATACCACCTACACTGAATTGAACACTCCCATCGACAACATTTATGAAGCCTCTGAAAACTTAACCTTATTCAGTAAGCCAAACCCCGTGAAGATTAATAGAGCCAAACGTGACCCTAAAAAATATTGTGGTTTCCACAAAGACATTGGCTACAATACGAGCAAGTGTCATGAATTAAAGGAAGCAGTTGAAGGCCTCGTCAACCAAGGATACTTAAGTGAGTTTGTCAATAGGCCATGAGCTTAGCTTCAAAGCACCTTAGTTGCTACGATTAGTAGTTATTTATTATTTTATTTGTCTTTTGAATAAAGTCGTTGAAGGCTTAGTTTGTTATCATTCAGTGTAATAAAGTGCTTGCACACTTATATTATTGAAACATTCTAAGTTTTACACTATTCCAGTAACACCGAAAACTTAAGGGGCATACCACCTTTATAGTTTTACTTAGTTCGTTTACAAGAATTTTAAAAAATGTTAAAGCAATAAAACTACTAAGGTGCTATAAACAGAGCAAACATTTTACCAAGGAGTGAAAGCTCGAACTTCTCTAAAAGCAGACACTCTGCCTTGGAGTGAGAGAGTGACCTTTCTAAGAGCATACATGCAATGCCCTAAACTCCAGGGACCTTTATGGTGTGCCTTTTTAAATAGTGCTAAACTCGCTAATCGAGTCATTTGGTCATAATCGTGTAACTAAGTATGATTAGCAGTTTAGGGTTAAAAAAAATTTGGTTAAGATATAACGTTTCACTAAAATGTTTACTGTATACATTGGGATCCAAAAAATATAATTTAAAGGAGAATTACAAGAAAATAGTTACAACCATCCGATATAAGCGACAAAATAGGGTTTAACCCTAGTTCCTCTTTCAACCCTCAGCCGTGGCGGTCGAGCAGCCGCATATGTACACATCATCACCTAAGCTCTTCAACTCAAGGATGATCCAGCTTTCTTTTGCCTTTACCTGGACCATGTAGCACCCATGAGCCGAATATGCTAATGAATAGTAATAACATGTCATCAAGTCATAATGTGCATGCCTAGCAATTATAACCCTATTCAAGCATGCAAACAAGTTCAAATAATGACGCAAGATTCATGATGAGGAATCGTGCCCTCCTGAATGGATGACTATCAAGCCAATCCTAATCAGGTGAGTGATTTAACACTTTGTGGTTCCATTAACCATAATGAGTGACTGACGAGCAAGTCACTACGGGGCTCAGCACCCACATCCATGTGACTGGTGATCATTATAATCATACAGAGCTTATAGCCCTGAACAGATGAGTGAATATCAATTCGAGGTTCTGTTTAAACATAATGAGTGACTGACGAGCAAGTCACTACGGGGTTCCGCACCCACAGCCATGTGACTGAAAAAGTCACCTGGGCCTTCTGGCCCTGGCTCTAATCAAATGAGTGACTGATGGGTAAGTCACTACTTAAACAGATGAGTGACTGGTGGGTAGTTACTACGCGCTCAGCACCCATAGCCATGTGATGAAACAGTCACCTGAGACCTCTGGCCCTAGCTCTAAGTGAGTAGCCATAGGCTAGACAAGCGCTTTTAGTTTTCATCAAACTTGAGGTCGGTCCGGCATTAATGCTCATTTTGAGTCATTCAATGCAGATGTCGATTAGATCTAATCTTTGTCGGCTTGCGTTAAACACGCTAAGACCGTTCTTGACTTATTAGTCAATACCAGGTGACCAGTGCTTAGTATTACTGCCAAACTTGACCAGTGAGTCACAGCCTCACAGTTAATACCGACACCATTGCAAATTCTGACTAATTAGTCAGTGCCACGCACAAGTAAGCAATGCTACCAGCCATATATCATATGTCAAATATCCAAATGTAGGGCATTCATCATGCTTACTTAATAGTTTCTAGCATTATTATGATCATGCACAAACACAGAGACCCAAGCTCTGATCAATCTCATTTTCAACATTCATGGCATGCCCTAATCACATGTTTCTCGTGCATCACATACTGGGTGCAGTTTTCTCACCTCTGGTCCAAGCACAGGTTACCAATAAACAAGCCACACACACAATCATGATTCCAAGCCCCTAGTGATAACCTAGTCACAACCATAAACGATGATCCAATGAGTTCAAGTTCTAAAACCGAATCCCGGAACCAAGACCTAGCCTCCGGGATATCAAATCCCACTAAACCGAGTAGTAGGAATGATCCTGAGGCCTAAGGTTTGAGTTCCCATGATCAAAACATCACTTCGCCCATAAATGCCCTCAAGCGTCACGGCCCCACCTTCGAAGCGCCGCGGCTCTTAGGCCCATCAGCACCACTGCCCACCTGCACCAAGCTCAGGCCGCAACACCCAAGAACAGGGCTGCGGCCTCACCTCGAAACCTCGCCATAACCTCAATTTTCCTCTTTTAAAACCTTCCAAAAACCTATCCAAACATCTCCAAATCCAAAAATCAAAGTTCCCAAACATCCTAATCATCCAAAACCATTAAAACCCAAGTCTCAAATCATCCAAAAACTCATCAAAACACAAAATTCAATTGAAGCTTAAAAACTTTAAAAACTTGGAACTTAAAACTTGGATTACCTCTGATTGAGTTGTTTCCCAACTAAATCCTCTGACTAATAAGATTCTAATCTTCCCTAGAATCACTATGCCTCGATCCTCACTTGAATCTGAGTCCTAGAACTCAAGTTTCCTTCGAAAATGTGATCGGGAGACGAAAATGGAACTTTGAAGGAGAGAGAACGTTCTAAACGTTCTTTTTATTTCTTAACAGGTTACTTCAAGCTTAAGTAATCTAAAAGTGGGGTCCCGAAAATTCCCTTGGGGGTAAAATAGTCAAAACTTCCAGAATTTCCCATGATCTTATTAACTCCCAATTTATCATCAAATACTTATTCCCATTACCCAATAACCCGGTAATGTGCAAAATATCCCTTGACTCACTCCGAATCAAGTATAAATCTCATTGTGAATTTCTCACTAGCTTACCTCCTAGGATCGTCTCGTGCTAAGTAACCCTAGCATAACCAAATAATAAAGAAGCACCACACATATACCACATATATGCCAAATATGCTTGAAATGGCCAAAACATGAAAATCATCCAATTAATCAGAAATGGGTTCATATGCATATTTAATACACCTAACACATGCATATAATCATTTAATAACATAATAAATCAATTATGGCCCTCCCGGCCTCCTAATCAAGGTCCTAAAACTTATTAGGAAGTTTGGGGCATTACAATACACTCCCGTTTGAAGTGAGAACTCCGCCTTCTTCAAGAGTAAATACTCTACCTAGGAGTGAGAGCTTGACCTTTACTAAGAGCATACACTCGACATAGGACTGAGAGCTTGACCTTCTCTAAAAACAGACAACCCACCTTGGAGTGAGAGCTTGACCTTTGCAAAGAGCAGGCACTCCCTTTTGGAGTAAAAGCTCCACCTTCTCCAAGAGCAAGCACACCACCTAGGAGTGAGAACTCGACCTTTACTAAGAGCATACACTCCAGCCAAGAGTGAGAACTTGTTGTTATCTAAAAGCAGACACTCCACCTTGGAGTGAGAGCTTGACCTTTGCTAAGAGGAAACATTTCCCCTCGGAGTGAGAGCTCCACCTTCTCAAAGAACAGATACTCCACCTAGGAGTGGGAGCTTGATCTTTACTAAGAGCACACACTCCACCAAGGAGTGGGAGCTCAAACTTCTCTAAAAACAGATATTCCACCTTGGAGTGAGAGCTTGACCTATACGATAAAGACCCAAAAATACAAAAGCGAAACAATGTAGAAAATAAAAAAAAATTAATTAACAAAACGTCTTAAAAACCATATAAAAAATTATAGAAGTATGTGCATACTTAAAATTATTTAAAGATATAATCACTTAAACATTCAAAGTGAGCCATTTACTATTTAAAAATTAAACAAAAGATCTTCCAAAAGTGACCAACATCCCACGGTCGGGCCACATGTACATCCAACAAGGTACAACCCATCGTACATTACTCGGCTTTGCCCTTGCCCTCACCTACAACATGAAACAACTAGGTAAGCAATAACACTTAGTAAGATCAACTTAACAAACAATAAATTTCATAGCAGATAAGTTAGGAATCAATCGCTGAGTCATTGAAAGGAAAAACAGACAAGCTTACCAGAATTAGGGTTCTAGATTAATTCGGGTCCTAAGCAAGAAATTTAGAGAATGCCTAAGCATCCTGGCAATACAAAATTCAAACCCAAATAGTTCAAATAGTAAAAGCATCAACCTATAGAGAAAATAGCTAACGACAAAAAATTCAACCAATTCTAAAACCCTAGAAGCAACTATGACAATTTAAGATAATAGTGGGGCATACGAGCATTTCCACACCATGCCTACTTATTTAATATTAGATATCCAAGTCTCGTTAATCGCATTTTAACCATACATTCCTGATGAGAGAAAACAACAACTCATCTTGAGCAACATGTCTATCACAAGTGTAAGTGTGATTACACTGGTTTACAGAGACTCCTAAATAATACAGGCATACTCATCTCTTGGCTAATCATGACTGGCTTGAACCAGACATAATAGTAATAATAATAATAACATGTGGATTCAAATCGCAATCACAATATACTCGTCTTTAGTCAATTGTCACATACTTAAACCGGGAATAATAATAATAAGCAAATTCAAACCGCAAACACAATAAATTTATCTTTGGCCAATCGTCATGGACTCAAATTGGACAAAATAATAATAGCCAAATTCAAACTGTAATCAAAAGCGGAATCAAACTGCACAATAACGAGCACCCACTAGGTCAACGATCTTGTAGTAAACCTTCTATGATAAGTGTTTACATGTGCTTGTCCTTATTCTAACACACCTTACACAAGTCATTTCATATTGTAGCCAGCAAAATAAAAGTTGACTTACTTGGATTTCTTAGCGCGAAGCGAGATTTCCCATTTCCACTTGTATTCCATTTCCACTTAGTCAATACTATATTTAACCATCAACATACTCGGGTTAATTATGACAATTATAGTTCATTTTATAATTTTGGGCATTTAAGTCTTATGGTCCTTACTCGATTTAGGCCGGTAAATGGATCTAAACTTCCAATCCTGAGACTACTATTCTAAGTCTCGGGGAGACTTATCCCATAGTCTCGGTATATAAGCTCAAATGTATTATTAATTTTTCATATAGTCCGCTAAAGTTCGATTTTAGTTGAATTCTAATACTTACCGGTCAGTGAAATTTTATCAAAACTTTAGCTACTTATTGAATTAGAAAAAAAAACTAATTAATCTTATAAATTTTCTTTTAAGGAAAAATAAATATTTATTAAGTCCATAATTTTAAATTTTACTTAAGTTTTAGCCCTTTTTAGAAAATGAGTTAATTTAAGGAAAAGTAATTTAAAAAGATGATCATTATAAGTTAATTGATTCTGGACATCCAAAAATTAAGTTTAGAAAAAAATAAATTAGATTTCATTTTTTTTAATTTTAGGAATTTCGACCCCATTTATTTTTCAATAAAAATAAATTAATTAGCTACAAATTTTTTTTTGAATTTCCAAATTAATCCTAACCATATCTTGAGAGATAACTTTGAGTCTTTAAAAAGTTTTAAGACTAATCATAAACTAACACCTGACTTAAGTGTCAAAAATCTTATTTTCACCATGTGTAAAAATTATTTATTTTTAGTCTAAATCTCAAACTTTGGTAACACATATTTTAAAATCTACTAATCAATTATTTACCAAACTTTCCATATTATCACTTTGATACATTAATAATTTTATCACAGAATTGTAGGTCAAAAAGATCATTTGTGCTTGGTGAAACATATCTCTAAAACTCAGAGGTCAAACTAACCAATTTTCAAAGTCCAGGTTTTCATTCCAACTTTGACATGCCCTAATTTTCTAACCCCTTGTTATTTTATTTTATCTTTTTGGAAATTCAATTTTGGGTATATCATGAACTTTCTTGCCAAATTTTAGATAAAACATAGTCCTTTTGCTTAGTAAACTTAATGTCCAAAAATCAGACCTAAAACTAGGAATACAAAATTTCCAAATTGCACCATTTTTTTTAATGACCATAACTTTGTAAATACAAAAACTTTTTGAACGTTTTAAGAGGCTTAAATTATATGGTATTCATAAAAATATCATGGTAACAAAAAATTCTAGAAATGGCACGTTCAAGGCTTGTTTGACCCTTTGGAGGTCAAGATTTAAACATTGGCAGCAAACTTTCTACACAAACCTTAGATGAACTTTGGATTCCTCAACTAAAATCAACACAACCAAAATATGTGCATCATCAAACATAAAAATCTAAATTATTACATCATAATAAAGATATCAAATACTACAAAACATACATGCAACTCATATTACTCCTAATACATTCGTCTAAGCATAAAAATCATAATTTTTTTACCTTTGGTGTTCTAGCTTTGGGTTTCAGTTTTCCCTAGCTTGTTGGACCTCCTATAAGTTTCACAACTGCCTTCAAACCACTCCCCCAATATTACAGAGGTTAGATTACTCATAGACTCAAGGAAAGATGGAAAGGAAACCAAGAAAAACACAAATTCAAGCTTAGTTTACCTCTTTGAGTGTTCTAGAACACATGCACGCCCCATGAACCCTTTGAATCAACTTGCATGCAACACCTTAAACTTCTAGACTTTTCCCTTAAGTGAGTACAAACTTAGAAGCAGAAGGATGTAGAGAAGCCTAGGACTCGGCCAAGAGAAGAAAGAAATAAGCTTGGTTCAAAGCTTCAAAAACAAAATTTCTTTTCTTTGTGGTTTTTCCTTCTGAGATAATGAGAGAAATGAGCTGAGTATTAAGATTCAAGTGAGATAATGAGAGTGAGAGAGAGTGGACAGTTTGGAGTAGAGAAATAATGACCATTTTTTTTTATATATACATATAAAATAAAAAACTAACTTAAACCATCTACCACTAAATGGTATTTACCCACCATAAAACTATCACATCAAATAGTTTAATCTAATTTAGCCTAAGGTAATTAATAAATTTTGACACCAAAATTCTATTAATACCTTATAGTTTTTTTTTTGTGTGTGTGTGTGAAAAGCTAAATTTCCACACTTTAAGCTTAATTAAGCATATTTTTTATTAAAATGAACTAATTTTTTTTCCAAGAATTCATTCAAAATAACAATCACTTAATATTTTGTTAATAATTTTATGCCCAAAAATATTTGTGCCATAACTATTTCCCTTAACCAGGGTTTTTGAGTTCGGGTCAAAACTAAGAGTTTCGATTTTCTCGCAACCACTCTTTTCATATTTTTGGCTAACAATCTCATCATGAAAATTAGTTTCCCAATAATAAAATATTATAATCCTATTCATAATAGGGAACATTGTCCCAACCTAGTTGTCTAAACGGTGCCCAAAAAGTGGGGTGTTACATTGTACTAAGAGCATACACTTCACTTAGGAGTGAGAGCTCGACCTTCGCCAAAAGCAGACACTACACCAAGAAATGGGAGCTCAAGTCTCCTGTGAATAGACGTACTCACTCGAAATATCATTTTCATATGATCTCTTGTTGAGAAGATGATGCTCACCTACCTAACCTCCAAATGAATGTACAATTTTGTTCAAGAAGGAAAGCTCAAGCAGTTGCTTAAAAAATTTACTATGTTCTTGGAGTATGTGGTTATGGATCTCTATACACAAAATGGTTAAGTATGGGAATGATTCGCATTATGCACTTTTGTAAAAATTATTAAGTATCCTACATTACGCACTCCTCAATACCCCTCGACTAGTTTGACTTACTCTTATCACCTCGCAATGCATTTCAACATTCCGAAGGATTTTTATGTTGGCTCACTACTCTCTGGTGTCCAGCCCATACTCTTTTTGATCAAGTAGGGAGAACTTATTATGAAGGATGAGGATGTGATATAGTTATAGGTTTACTAGGAAGTGAATTCTTTTCTACAAGCTAGAAAATATAGTAATTCTGGGTGTTCATTTTCTATAAAAAAAAAATGCTAAGTGCCAAGGAACTCCATAGAATTCCTACCAAAGCTTTCCATATTCAAAAGAGTTTCTAGATGAAAATTTTCATATGTATAAGAAATATATATGTATAAAAAATATTTATATATAAAGGGCCGTCGCACTGTGGAAAAAAGATGGGTCCAAAAAGAAGAAAAGGCTCAGTCAATTTCAGCATGGAGAAAAAATAAATTAGAGAGAATGCCTAGCCCACCTAGATGGGGGTAGGCTCCATGGGAGACCTCCTAGGTGGGCTGAACTGCTCCAAGCAGGCTAAATATGGGGCGAACTGGCAGGTCGGGCTCCAGGATCATTCCCACTTAGGCGGGCTTAGGTGCTAACGGGAGGGCTGCTCCACGGGCAGCCACTTCTGGATTGGGCAAGCTTCGTATGGTACATGGGCAGGCTCCAACTACTTCATTGGTTAGGCTCAAGCCTATTATCCCTAAATTATTTCTTCTTCCTATCTTTTCGACCCAGAATTTCAACATCATTTTTTTAGAGTAGGTAACCATTTGGTATCCTGTATTTTTCTAAAGTATCGTTTTGGTACCATGTGTTTATAATAATGCTCATTTAGTACACTGTATGTTGAAATTGTACACATTTAATGCCCTGTATTTTGAAATCGTACATATTTAATACCGTAAACTCAAATTCAATTAATAAAAATTTTCTAATTTAATCAAACTGATATCAATTATATGAGTTCCAAATTCAAATTTAATTACTTAGTTACATATAACTGATGACGGTTTGGTCATATTGATAAAATTTTATTTATCAAATCTAAGTTTAGAATACTAAATAGGTATGATTTTGAAATACAGAGTACCATATGAGTATTATTGAAAAAAAAAAAGTACAAAAATGATACTTTGCAAAAATACAGAGTACCAAATGAGTAAATTCTTTTTTTTTCTCCACTTTTAGCTCAAAACCATGACTCTCTCCAAAGTTTATCAATTGCAATGAAGAATTTTTCTCCACTTTAAAATATTTCTTTTCTCATAAAACACCAAAATACAAGTTGATTTTTTCTTCAAAAATTCACAATTTTTCTAGTTTCATGATCAACTATACTCAAGGTATTCAAGCATCAATTATTCATCAAGATTTATGCAAAAGTGAAGAGAAGCATGAAAAAAATCAATAACTCACCTCTCAAGACTGATTCAAAACTCCAAAGTTGCCAATCAAGAAAAAGTAAAAACGTGGGTCACCTAAAATGAAGTAAATGAAAATTGATATTTGTACTATGACAAGGAAAAGATTATTTAAATTTAAATTTTATATTTTTATTTAAAAAAGAACATATTATTTGAATTTAAATTTAAATAATCAAAAGTCTATAGCTCTACCTTCATCATAATTATCTCAAGAATTTATTTTGCATCAACTCATCATAATTATCTCAAGAATTTATTTTGCATCAACTCTACATTAACAACACTCTCTAGGAAGACCAATGACTCTTTCGACTTCAAAACTAAATTCAAAAGCGGGAGGACAATTGTTATATTATAAAAATCACAATATACATGTAGCATGATTCTTCTGGAATATTCTATGTATTATTTTGTTAATATTTTTGTAACTTAATACTGTAACAATTAAGAAGATATATAAATATATATATATATATATATCTCACAAACTACTAACCATTATATCGTTTGTGTTCTTGATTTATTTTTTACAATATCATTATCTTATTTTTTTGGCACAATTCTTCTCCCCTACAAGTTTGTACACCTCTACAATTCATCAACAAATATGGCGAAATTAGGAATATTTGGCTGAATGAGTCCAGGAATGATTGCTTGTCTCGGGTAGTTTCAGCTACTTTGGTTGCAACTGTGTATTATCTTTGGCTCAATAGAAACAAATGCTGGTTAGAAAACTCTTGCTATTTGGTGTACCATATTGATTTACTTATTAAAAAATCGGTTAATGCTAGAGTTCTTAGCTTTAGTTTTAGAGCTAAAAAACTGAACTTGAGGGAGAAATTAATGGTCCATTTTTTCTCTAGTTTGTAATTGAGGGGGAGTTATTTACTCCGGCCTTTTGTTTGTATGTGTTGGTTGATCAATATAATTTATATTTTCTTGATCAAAAATAAAATATGGCGAAATCAGATTACCTTGTCTTATATCCGGTGATGGAAATAAAGAGTCACATAGGCTTCCATTTAGGAGAATATCTTAAAAATTAAAGAAATACAAATATATATCCACTAACAAAATTCATGGGGAATTTGAAAGCATGTAAAACTTGACTAATAAAGCTACAACTTTTTCATATTATTGTTTTTCAAGTCAATATTGGTTCATATTGTTTAGAAAAATGGTTTGGTTATTTTTTGACAATTACAACCACCAATTTTTTTTTCTTCCACAAGTTAAATAAATATTACATGATTTCCTTTTCGATAGATTAAGACAGTGCTATTTGAAGTGCGGGCATAACAATATCATTTAAACATTAATATATAAATTAAAATTAATTCATCTAAGTACGTACTAATGATCTTAATTGGTCCCAAAAGGCTGTTGAGACTATTAAACTATTGGAAGTCAATCATTTCAACCTAATTTTACATCAACTTCTTCATGTGAAGTAGTGATGACCATTTCTTGTTTTGACTCCAAATTTCGTGATATCGAAGACTTCACTTTGTCATAAAATTTAAACCACGTAATTTGTACGTTATGAATAAACAATCTTTTTTTTATTTATAATATTTTAAACCTTATATTTTATTTTTGGTAATAAATTTTTTTTAGATCATATATTTTGTAAAATAGTTCAAATAGATCCCTAAATCTAATTTTGATCAAATTTTTTAGAACTAAAATCACAAATAATTTACCAAACTAACAATTCATAATAAAAATACAACTATTATGTCTAACAATTATGTTGTTATATTTTTTTTATCAAAATTAGATCTAGGGATCTATTTGAATCATTTTATAAAATACAAAGTCCAAAAAATAATTTATCAAAATAAAAAATCCAAACAAGTAACTAGACAAAACATAAAATCCAAACAAATAATTAGATAAAACACTTGATCCAAATAAGTATAAACCCTTAAAAAAATCCTACACAAAATATTTACTTTTACAAGCATAAAACTTATCAAAAATTGAAGAAAAACTTCCCACATCGACATAGATTTCATCCTCTTACTGGGTTATACAATCGATTATATTTTAATATAAATTAGTACAAATTTTGCCTAAGACTTGCCACATTAAACAATTATGATAATTTGTTATATGGGGAAGTGTTAGGATGGGCATTTGTAGTGTACCCTATACTTGGTGCTATTTTTTAGGGGGAAATGTGGTGGGTCTCACATAGTTTTAGTGGATGTGAATACTTTTGAAATTGTGAATTTTAGATTACCCCACTGTTGACTCAAGGTTTTCAATGTTTGACCAAAAAGTCGACTTTGAGTCTAGTTGACCTTATTTTGATGATATAGAAAATACATATTTGAAAATTACTTGTTAGTAATCATTTCATGTTATTATAGCAATTCAGTCAAAGTAACATACCTAAGAGATGGAATCAAGAAGCTCAAGGAATTCATGATCAAGAACCGAGCAAGTTCAATCAAGCAAGAAGATCGTGAATTCAAGTGGATTCCAAGAAGATTCAAAACAAGCATCAAATCAAGACTTGAAGGCTCAAAAGACTCAATATAACACAAGGGTAATAGTAGGGGTGAACAATTAACCCGCAAAATCCGAAAACCTACATAACCTGTCCGACCTGAAACCTGAGAACCTGATTTTTTGGAAAACCTATTCATTTTGGGCCTAATCCGAACCCGATATGTGTCGGGTCAGGTTCGAGTTCTAAATTTTAACATACATGGGTTTGGATTACACCCGAACTCGACTAAGTGTATTTAAAAAAAAATGAAACCCTAAAAAATATAACCCTTTCTCTTTCTCTCTCAAAATTTTTATCAAGGCCCAATTTGTAAAAAAAAAAATCAATTGAATCAAACTAACAACAAACTTTAAAAATAAAAAAAATGTAAAAAATAGTATTTTTGAACAATTTGTACCAATGCCCATTTTCGGCCCAAAGCTCAATTGGCCCAGCCCAACATGAAACCCGACCAAACCTGAAACCCGAATTTGAACAGAACCCCAAAAAAATTGGACCGGATTTGGTACCACTTTTCTCCACCTGAAACCCGCAAAACCATAACCTGATACACCCGAAACCCGAAAATTTGACCCGTGTGCACCCCTAGGTAATAGGGAATAATTTATTTAGTCTTGTTAAAGTGATTTGCATGCATGACTTTAGAATCTAAATATAATTATGGCTCACTAACTTGTTGCACAAGTTATTTCACCAAAACAATTATTTTCCAAAACAAAAATTATTTTTAGAAACTACATTATATTTAAAATGGTTTAGAAACTGGTTTCATTAAAATCGAGTTTTGGAAAGTAGGTTTAAAATTGTTTTAAGTTGGGGAAAACATGGGAAAAACGGGTTGCTCTCTAGTTTGCCCCAACCGGTCGACTGGTATGCTTCAGACAAACATATCCAGAATTTCGGGAATGTAGTTCAAATGGCACTAAACAGCTAGTTTTTTCAATTCCTTTATAAATACAGCTATTTTTAAGCTTCATACATACAACATATAGGTATATTATCATTGTGTAGTGCTCTAAGCTCCCACATAGTATCTATCTAGCTTAAATACTTTTGCACACACTTTAAGCCAAACTTATATTTATCATTCTATATTTTGCTTGCATCTCTCTGTAAGAACTTCAATTATATCCATTTATTTTTTTAGAGAGGTGTTATATATATATATATATATATATATATCTTACTCAACTCTTATCCTTCTATACTTCATTGTTACTTGTTGTGTGAGGTTGTCCCCAAAACCAACCAAAAAGAGAGAGTCTGTAGTTGTCACTTATATACAACTAGAGAGAAGTGAGATTGGCACTTAAAGAAACAATCATTGTAAGAGGTTGAAGGGTGGACCTTGGTAAAACCCCCTACTGTAATCGGTTTGGTTGAGACCCATAACTTGGCTAGAGATAGTAGAACTCAAAGCTAGGAAGTATCTTTGAAGACCAATTAACATAGGTGGCTTGAGTTCCACAAAAATCGAGAGTTTGATCATTCTAAACCTTATCTAATTTATATTTGATATATCCCTTAATGGTTTACTTGTGTTTATCTCTTACATGCTTTAAGTTCCAATATTTTCATATAGGATTGTGCTAGAATTTTTATTCCGCATTTAGCCTAGAATTCCTATTCACGCCATTATCGACCGAACACCCATATGTAAACCCTTGCCACACATTCACATAACAGCCAAACTTATAACAAACGCCCCTAGGCACTAATCTTGTGAAACTTGCGTATAAATTACTTATTTCATTTTACGATTAGAAAATACTACATATAAACTTGCATTTTTAAAATATACAATAGATCCTATAATTATCAAATTGAACCATAAATAACCTTTTACCTAATTCTAATCAAATTTTTAGACAGAACTTATGAAAATCCTAAAATATTATTTAATTGAATTTTAACTAAATACAACTATGTAATTATATTTTTATTTTTTATTTATTTGTTATTTTTTTTTATTTTTATCTAATTTAATGTTAAGAGATTAATTGATATTAATATGAATAAAAGTATTTTTAGAATTTTATATATGTTTAACTAATATAGATCACATAATTCAAAATTATTAGGTTTCACTTAAAAAATATTAATAGTTAAAATTAAATACAAATTATTTATTTATGTTTATAAATTTTTATAATTATTAAGATTATATTAGAATATCACAATAATCTTCTATTTTTAGAATATGTATTTCTTTATGATTTGGCCAATGGTATAATAGTCATATTATAGCCATAATTCTAGCTTGTATACATAATTGTAGCATGACTTTAGCTTGTAATATTGTATATATATTACCTAAGGGTGAATGAATAAAATCAAGGAAAACCAATTTTGACATGGTACCAGTGCCCTAGCAAGCTCTTACCCATTTTTTTTCTACAATTCCTTGAGCCATCATAATCGGCATCTTTCTACAATTCCTACAATGACCATAATCGGCCTCCCTGTACACCACCCTCATCGATCATCAACCAGCCAACATTTTTCACCTTCACCACCCTCACCCTCACCTGTTACCTATATAAATATATATATTTATATATATATCAGCAACTCCATATATAAAACATATATCCTCCTGTCTATAACTTGCCGTCAACCATCAACTCCATATCCTCCTTTCCATTTTTTTCTCTTCTTCTTTTCTTTCCACGACAGATAGTATATAACTTTATATATATAAATATATTTATATATCTATAATTCTATTCTTTACCCGTATATTTATATATATAAATCTATACTAGTAGTCTTTCTTTTAACCACCATCGATTCTTCTCATTATGGCCGATGATGGGAAAATTAATCCCCACTCTCCCTATTATCTTGGGTCTAGGGATCAACCCGGAAATATGATCACCCACGTGATCCTCTCTAATGACAATTATATTGCATGGGCCCGTGCAATTGAGTTGTCCTTGAAAGTTCGCTGAAAGTTTGTGTTTGTTGATGGGACAATCACCAAACCGACGGAGAAGAAGAAAAAACTCGATTGGGACACTGTCAATTCTATGCTTGTCTCATGGATCATGCAGACTCTTGATCCAAAATTGGCAGCCTCCATTCCTTTTCATGATGAAGCCAAATGACTTTGGGATTATCTTGAGAAGCGTTTTTGCATGGCCAACGGTCCTCGTCTTCAACAATTAAGGGTCGATATTACCAACTAAAAGCAAACTTAGAATATGTCTATTGATGATTATTATACTCGTTTGATGGGATTGTATGATGAATTGGATCGTCTCAAGCCTCTCCATGCGTGTGACTATGGTAATTGTACTTGTGATGTTACTGGTCAGTTCGTTGTGGATCGGGAGGAGGAGAAACTCCACCAATTTCTCATTGGAATTAATGATGAGCTATATGCAAAAGTACGTTCTAATTTGTTGCAACTTCTCCTTTACCTTATCTCTATTATGTGTATCAATCATGTCTTTGGGAAGAAAAGTCTCAGGGTATTGCTTGAGATAGAGCGGACAAGGAGGAAATCCATGCGTTTGCTTTCCAAACTGCACGACCCAAGACTCGTCTTACCCGTCCCGATAAATCAAAATTGTATTTTTTTTGTTTGTAAGTGATTGGATCATGATGACAATTCTTGTTTCAAAACACATGGATATCTGAATTGGTGGGAAGATCGGAACCGTGGCATCCAAGGCAATGCACGACCCAATGCACAACCACCTCCTGCGACTCCTCCGACTGCGCCTCGTGGTCGGCCCAAAGTCGTGGTCGCCACGGTCGTTGCTGCCAATGTTGTGGCTAGTGGTTGGATCGATTTAGTGGCTTTCTCTCATGGGTCTTCTGGCAATTCTTTGAATGATTTGAAACCAAAGCAGGTTCAGATTGTATTGAATATGATAAATAAATGCCAACATGATCAGATGATGGGTGAGTTCTCTTCTTTTTCCTAGATTATTGATATTGGTGCTTCTCACCATATTACTGGCACTGAATAATGTTTGACGGACATTCATCATATTTCGCAATGTTTTGTTGGGTTACCTAATGGCGCACATGCCATTGCTACTAAGGTTGGGCACATTTTTTTTATTGATGGGTTGATACTTGAGTATGTTTTATTTGTACCACAGTTCCATTGTAACTTAATCTCGGTGTCATAGTTAATTGATGATTCTAAATGTCTTTTACAATTCACTGGTTCTTTATGTGCTATACAGGACCTACTCTTGGGGAGTCTGATTGGAGCTAGTGAACGTAAGGATGGACTCTATTATTTTTTACGGATTCCTACAGTGTCTGTGGTAATGGTTCCAGAGATTTCAGATTTTGAGTTGTGGCATCATCGTCTGGGGCATCTATCAGATAAAGTCGTCAAGTTAGTTCCTTCTATTTCTACCAGTACTTCTAGAAAGAAATTCAATAAAGCATGTGATGTTTGTCCTCAAGAAAAATAAAAATGTGATAGTTTTCCTGTTAGTGATAGTAAAACTAGTCGAATTTTTGAACTTATTCATTGTGATTTATGGGGCTCAAATAAGATACCCTCTTCGTGTGGAGCACATTATTTTTTAACTTTGGTCAATGATTTTTCAAGAGCTGTATGGGTTTATTTATTATGTTCAAAACAGAATTTTATCAAGTTTAAGTGTTCTTTTTTTGCTATGATTGCCTGTCAGTTTGAAACACATATCAAATTAGTACGGAGTGATAATGGTACGAAGTTTAAATGTATGTTGGATTATTTTGATACAAATGGCATTATTTCTCAAACCTCCTGTGTTGGGACTCCTCAACAAAATGGTCGTGTGGAAAGAAAATATCAACATATTCTTAATGTGGGTCGTGCCTTAATGTTTCGAGGCAATCTTCCTATTACTTTTTGGGGAGAATGTGTGCTTGGTGCAGTCTTTCTCATTCACAGAACTCCTTCTGGTTTGCTCCAAAATAAAACTCCCTTTGAAATTCTCTTTGGCCAGGCACCTAATTTTGATGAACTTAAGGTTTTTGGTTGTTTGGCTTTTGCCCACAATCAAAAGGCCAAAGGTAATAAATTTGCTCCTCGAAGTAGGAAATGTGTTTTTATTGGTTATCCGCATGGGAAGAAAAGGTGGCGATTGTATGACCTTCAAACAGGTGACATCTTTGTCTCCAGAGATGTAAAGTTTCATGAAAATGAATTTCCTTACGAGATTGTTTCTACTTCTCAAGTGCCTACTTCTTCCTCGCTGCTACCTGATTCTAATGTGGGGATTGATGTTGATTTTTTTTGGATGACTTGAAGTTTGTTTTGGTTGATGAACATGCAGTCCCTGCGATTGGGACTGATACTGTGCTGGATTTCCCATCGCCTCATGTGCCCCCTGCTCTTCCGCCACCTCCTACTTCCGCCGATGCCTTGGGGCGTGGGTTGCGAGATAAGTGTCCCCCCGTTCTTCTTCGTGACTTTGTTATCCACACTATACAATCTTCGACTCCATCTGAGTGTTCATCATCTTCTACCAACTCCTCAGGTACTTCTTATCCTATAGCACATTATGTGAATTATAATAAGTTTTCTCTACAACACTGTGCTTTTCTTGCATCTATCACTGAAGACATTGAGCCTCATTCTTTTAAATAAGCTATGCAAGATGAAGGTTGGCGCGAGGCTATGTAGAAATAAATTGATGCTTTAGAAGCTAATGACACTTGGCAAATAGCAATTTTACCTCCTCATAAAAAGGCTCTTGATTCTAAATGGGTATACAAAATCAAATATCATGCTGATGGGAAAGTAGAGCGTCTTAAGGCTCGTCTAGTTATTTTTGGCAATCATCAAGTTTAGAGGGTTGATTATAATGAAACTTTTGCTCCAGTTGCAGCAGTCAAGAATTGGGCTTTGCATCTGATGGATGTTCATAATGAATTTTTGCATGGTGATCTTGATGAAGAAGTTTACATGAAACTTCCTCCTGGCTTCAACATTCGCACTCCTGGTTTAGTGTGTCATCTCAAGAAGTCTTTGTATGGTCTACGACATGCTCTGCGGTGTTGGTTTGCTAAGTTAGCTGCTTCTTTGAAGACCTATGGTTTCCTTTAATCTTATTCAGATTATTCTCTCATTACTCTACATCAGAGATCGGTCAAACTTAATATTCTTGTGTATGTTGATGATCTAATTATTTCTGGTAATGATGCTTCTGCTATTGACCATTTCAAGGCCTATTTGCATGAGTGTTTCCATATGAAAGATTTGGGTATCTTGAAGTATTTTGTTGGTATTGAGGTTGCTCGTAATTCAGAAGGCATCCTCTTGTGTTAACGAAAATACACACTTGATATTATTGTTGATGCTGGCTTATTGGGGTCTCGTCCCATTGGCTTTCCCATTGAGCAGAATCACACATTGGCTCTCGCCAAAGGCACTTTGCTCGCCAATCCTAAAAGGTATAGACGACTTGTTGGTTGTATCATTTACTTATCCTTGACACATCCTGACTTGGTTTATACAGTTCATATCTTGGCTCAGTTTATGCAACACCCTCGTCAGGATCATTGGGATGCGGAGCTTCGTACAGTTCTTAGGGTGTCTGGGTCAAGGCATTATTCTTCGCACTGATTGTGAGTTATCTCTAATAGGTTGGTGTGATTCAGATTGGGCTACGTGTCCTTTGACTAGACGGTCTCTTACTAGTTGGATAGTGTTTCTTGGCTCTTCTCCAATTTCTTAGAAGACCAAGAAACAACATACGGTGTCCTGGTCTTCTACTAAGGCCGAGTATCGCTCCATGGCCACCGTCACTTCAGAGTTGAAGTGTCTCCAAGCTTTGCTTGCAAGTTTGGGTGTCACACATTCGCCAACCATGCGCTTATACTGTGATGGTCAATTAGCCCTCTACATTGCTCAAAACCCTATCTTCCATGAGCGTACCAAGCATATTGAAGTTGATTTTCATTATGTGTGTGATACCATTTGTGACGGTATTATTTCTACGTATCACGTGTCTACTGATGATCAGCTTGCCGACATCTTTACCAAGGCTTTTGGCAAGCGCAAGTTTTTGTATCTACTTGGCAAATTGGGCATTTGTGATCTCCATGCTCCAACTTGATGGGAGGTATTAAGATTATATTAGAATATCACAATAATCTTCTATTTTTAGAATATGTATATTCTGTGTATATTTTTATGATTTGGTCAATGGTATAATAGTCATATTATAGCCATAATTCTAGCTTGTATACATAACTATATCCAGAAATTAGTTTGTAATATTGTATATATATTACCTAAGGGTGGATGAATAAAATCAAGGAAAACCAATTTTGACAATAATATTTTCACAAAATTAATTTTTTGTTGCTGCGTTACGATGAAGTTAAAAAAAATGGATTACTTGGGAGAAAAACATTCATAATTTCCTATCAATGACACCGTATATTTTGATAAATGAAGATTTATTAAAAAGAAATTAGTGAGAATGATCTCTTTTTTTAAAAGTGATTTTGCACTCCAATCTAATTTTGATAATTTTTTGTAAAATAGCATCTGTCTAAAAATTTAATTGACTGTCTAAAATTTTCAACCAACCATATGAATTATTAGAAGTCATTTTGCAAATAATTATTAAAATTAGACTAGAATGTAAAATGACTTAAAAAATATATCATTTTACCAAGGACTCTTTATTGAAAACTAAAATATTAAGAGATAAAAAGACTTTTGAGCATAGAGATAAAAATTGGGTTATAGGTTGTAAACATATTAATCATTCAACTATTAAAGAGTTTAATTTTTTTTTTTTTGTGTGTGTGTGTTATAATAGGTAGTAGAGATATTAATCATTCAATATATAAAAGAGTTTTTTTGGCAAAATGACATATTTTTTTAAAGTCATTTCGCATTCTAACTTAGTTTTGATAATTATTTGTAAAATGACATTTAACAATTTAGATAACTAATTGAAAATTTTAGACAGCTGATCGAAAAATTTAGACAATCAGTCAAAATTTTTAGACAGAAATTATTTTATAAAAATTATCAAAAGTAAGTCAGAGTGCAAAATTATTTAAAAAAAATTGATTCTCGCTAATTTCTCAATATAAAATAAATATAGAAGAGAAAAAAGAAATAATAATTACACTTGCACTACACTATAGTTTCAATTAATAAAAACAAGAAAAAGGACATGAAGAATTAAAGTCAATAAAGGCTACCTAAATTTTGTTGGTAACTCTTAATTAATGAACCCAACTTTGACTTTAACTTAGCTCGATATGATATTTCAAAGATTAAGTACTGAGTGTGTGGGTAATATGTCGGGTTCCTTTCTTCATTGACAAATAAATGTTGAGATCTTCAGCGCCCAAAAAAAAAAGTAAATGTTGAGACATTCTTAAGACTATATACAGAAACAAATAGTTTATAAGTCAATTACAAACCTATCATAAGCTTCTTCTTTTTTACTGTATAATGGTGTTTGCCTAATGAAGAAGAATTAAAAAAGAAGAATATCAGAATTTATATTGATATTTATTTTTTAAAAGTAAACGATGGATGTCAAGTAATGGAGTTGAGTGCTCACTAAGGTTGACTGATGAAGTAGTGCATTGAATGATGAGAATTGGGCAAACACTTGTTAATATTCCACTTGAACTGCCTTCTGATCCTTCTAGCTGGTCAATGTTGAAATCACCAACACAACTACATTACATTTTTAAATATAATTTAATGCGACTTCAATATGTTTCTCTACCAAATTTATGTTTATTAACTTAAACAATCAATTAAGTTGAAATCGAATGGTAATAATCCTGATCCATTAAATCAGTTGGCTACAACTCTTATTCAGCTAAATTATGGGACACTTCCTTTAATAAGATATAAAAACAATGCAAATTCACTTGCATATATATTCAAAGCAATGAGTATTGCTAAGACAAATATTTCAAGTCACATCATATATTATTTGAAAGGATTGTGTTGTTGAAATTTATCAATTAATACTTATAATTTGGTTGTGTAATTTATAAGTTTAATGTATAATTAGTTTTAGCCACTAATATTTCAAGTGGGATTATTTAGTTGAAATCAAATATAAATTAGCATGTATAATTTGTGTCTATAACTTATGGGTGTGTGTAACAATATTTATATTCTATAACTTATGGGTGTGTGTAACAAAGTAATGAACTAATAGAAGAAGAATTGCTTGCTATTTTGAACTCCATCAAATAGAAATATGCTAAGCCATTATATCTTTATCAATATTAGATTACTCCAATTCTTTCTTCCCTCTTTAAAATTTTTTATTTTAAAAAATAGATTCCCTCTTCAAAAATAAGAAATTAAATATACATTTTCATGCTTTGTTGCTATAAATTTGGCCAGACACAAATCAAATGAGTATACATTTCCCAAACCAAATAAATATTCAAATCCCCATTGTATAAAAAAATTATAAAGATCTATTGTCTATTTGTCTTCTTCAATCTTTATAGATTAAAACTAATATCATATATCAAGGTGTTTACTGTATTATTTGATTAAATTAACTGACGTGATTATTATTATTATTTCTTTGGCTCAGAACTGATACATTACTTCGGCTCGGAAAAAGAAACAGATACAGAGGAATCACCTCGAAAATCGCGTCAGTCATGAAGATCTTTAAGTTTAAAATGTAAATGAGTTAGCACTTTTTAACAAAACTGATTAGATATTTTGTTTGATTTTAGGCTTATTAGGACTTGTTCCTCCCAAACTATTACTATTAACAAATCGTGCATCCTGAATTTTTTAGCTTGTTAAAAATTCCTCCTGAACTATTCATGTTACCCCCGAACTTTTACTATTACCAAATTATGCCCCTTCAAATTCTAAAATTTAAAATTTAAACAATATTTTGAATATTAAAAAGAAAATATAAAAGGCATTAAACTAAAAATTTATTTAAATTAAATTAAATTATACAAAATAAAAACTTAAGGCGACATACACGATACCAAAGCTGAATGTCGCTAGGGACCCACATGAGCCCAGTCTATTGGGGATGTCGCTACTCAACCAACTTTGAGCTCATTCTGACGCATGCCCAATACTCAAGCCAATTTTTTGTCACCATCAATTTTTTTTTTAATTTTAATGGTTTTTTTTCCTTGTTTTTAATATTCGAAAGATTGTTTAATTTTAAATTTTTAAAATTCGGGGGGCACAATTTAGAAATGGTAATAGTTCAGGGGCAAAAATCATATTTATTCTTTATATTATAAACGAGATATTGACATGACACTACCACATTATCTACCAAACGACCACATCACCATTCCGTTAGTGAAATTAGAATTCAGGGGGAATTTTTAACAAGTTGAGAAATTCGGGTGGCACGATTTGGATTGGTAATAGTTCGGGGGAAAAAATTCTAATAAGCCTTGATTTTATATTATTTGTAATTGAAATTTGTATTTGAATTAAATATCTTGAAACTTTCCCTTAAATAATGGGGGAATCTTGTAACTACAACGAATAATGCAAGGATGAATCCTCCGCGAAACACTTCTCAAGACACTGTTAAAGCTGCTAACTAGACTGGAGAAATCTCTGTAGAATCTAGGAATGCCCGAGCTTCTCAAGGAGAAACTTGGCAGAATAACCCATAATCTACTTGGAACAACGAGAGGCATCCACCGTCTCCCATTAGACACCCTCCATCTCCAATCAGGCATCCATTTCCTGCTCGGGATATCCCGCAAAATAGAAGGTTGGCCCAAGATGGAAGGAGGGCTAGTGGTGATGCACAACAAAGGCCTGCTCGAAGTGCAAGGAGTGTCGGTATAGACGTCGCGCAAAATGCAAGAACACGACACAGACAAGGGTCCCAAGATAATAATGCTTAGCAAGGAACAAGACATGAAACAGAACATCAAGCAAGATAACCCCAACAACAAGCAGCCAATTATTTGTCCAGGTCCCGAACTACGGGAATCAGAATCCACATCAAGAATCCACCTCGAAACCATCACCAGCCTTAACAACAACGAATGGTTAGCTTTGTCGAGGAGAGCTATCAAAGTGATAGCCAAGCTTAGAGTAGATTGGTCAATTTATATAATACTAAGCAACACTACTATCATAATTACCCAAACGACGGACCCGGCCTTAGGGACCACTTGAATCAAAATCGAGGCCAGTATGACCAACCAATTCTGAACCTGAGGGAACATCTTAATGCTCAGCGAGAAGATCAAATGTCGCAGGTACATAAGAATGGCTGGCATAACCAAGTACCGCCTCGAGAGGCCCCAAACACATACAATGCACCTGTGGGAGCTAGACTTCCACCGGACAATAACTAGTTCCTACATGCACCTATGGCAGCCTTTAATGATCTAGTGCAGGAAAATATCAATTTTCTGGAAGAAATTTTTTGGCTCCTCCAAGAAGAAAAAAGCAAGGCCGAAGCACACGATTCAAAAGAGGAGCTCGAACCATTTTCTCTTCATATCTCAAACACACCATATCCACTCGGGTTCAAAATACTCAACGTAGCACCCTATGACAGAAGTACAGACTCGGGAAGCCATTTTAGCACATTCAATATTGTCATGCAGGTCAGTAATGTGGGACTCAAGCTCTGAAATATACTATTTCCTACCACGTTGACAGGAGCTGCAAAAAATTAGTTTGATAAATTCTGTAGACATTTAATCTCTTCATGGGATCAATTGTTTAAAGAATTTAAGATACAGTTTCGAGCTGCCAAGATTGTATCAAACCCAAGGCTTCATCCCTAGCAAGCACTAAGCAACAACCATAGGAATCACTGAAGAAATACATAAGCAGATTCGATATTGAAGTTGTTTAGGCCTGAGATGTAGATGAAAGCAGTCATTTAATGGGCATTCGAGCTTGAATTATACCAGGAAGTCCCATATGGGACGACTTACAGAGGAAGATAATTTGAACAATACTTGAGTTCACAGAGCGAGCTTGATAACTCCATTTTAGTGTCGTTTTAGGATGTGTTTTTGTGGTAATCTTAAGTGTTTATGTTTGTTTTGTGCAAGATTACACTTGTTTTGTCTTTGTTGTAGGTTGGTGCATTGAATCATGAGATAAATGTGAAAAGGAGAGGAAATTGTGAAAAAAAAAGAGCTTTCAGTGGTTGCTTGACTCAAAATGGCGCTAAGGATGAGTTATAGTGAAAGTTTGATGAAGGAAGAAAGGACATTTAAAGGCTAAAAATTTGAAAATAACGGGATTAGAGTCGTGGCATGGGCTTAAGGGCCGCGACTCTAATCAAGTCAGGGGCCGAAGATTGCTGAAGGGAATTAGAGCCGCGACTTGCTCTTATAAGTCGCGAAGCTAGTGGAAGTCAGAGGCAAACCCAGGTGGTGCATCTACACGTGGGCCGCAACTTGGGTTTAGAGGGTCGCGGGGCCTGAAGACCTGACCAAACTTTCAAGTACTTAAAAACGACATGGGCTGCGACCTAGGAAAGGCCAAGTCGTGGCCCACCTATGAAAAAAAAGGAATTCGTGGTTTTCTTTTGTATAAATTCAGACTTTATGTATTAATTAGGATTAGGTTAGATTTTAATTACGAGTTTAGAGATTAAATTTGATTCTGAGATTAGTTTTTCTACACTTTTCATATTTTTTATTTCTTCTTCAAGTCTTTGAATTTTATGTTTATGAATAATTATTTTGTTGTTTTAGTCATGTCTTATATGAACTAACCACTTCTATCTAGGGTTTAATGAAGTCACTTGGATTTCTATTTAATCTTATTATGATGTTCTATTGATTCTTTTTCTTTATTCTATTCTATATAATGTTTGCTTAATGCTAGTAAAGACCTAATCAATATTTGTTTGATTTATGATTTTGATTCAAAATTCGAAAGAGGAGAATTGATTATGCTATCGTTATATAGACATAGGTTACATATTGGACGAAAGTACTTGTATGGCTTGTGTAGTAATTAGGTTTCTATGCTTAATGTCTGCTATATGTTTAAGTTTATCACAGAGATGTAGAAAACCTGGATATAGGTTGAGATCTTATATCTTGAAAAAGAATAGGAATAATTTTTTGTTAACCTGCTATTATAATTGGAAGAAAGAAATTTAGAATTGATTAATAAAATTAATAGAATGAAAAGTTGATGAAGCTAACACCCTAGGTTTTTAATTATTGAATCAATCTTTATTCTTGCAAAGTTTATTTTGATTTTAAGTCGACAGGCAAATAGAAATTTAAAAGCATTTATTGGTAATTGGTTGATAGTCCTTGTGGGAACGGTACTTTATTAACTATCTATATTACTTGAATCGATTACGTATACTTGCGTATCATATTTTCACGATCAATTTTTTGGCGCCGTTGTCGGGGACTTAATATCCAATATCAAGATTAATTGCTTTTTGTTCTAATTTGGTTTTTATATTTTATACTCATTTGGATCAAGGCTATATTTTGTTTCAGGAATTATTGGTATGCGGGGAAGTAGACAAAAGGAACTCATACCGATAGATCTTGAAATTGAGAGAACGTGCAGACAAAACTGAATGATAAAGAAAAGGCTGGATTTCTCCATGGTTGAGAATGCTAATAACGGTGTGAACAACAACACAAATTTGGGTAATGCAGCTGAGGCCGATCTGCCATTGAGAAACTATGTACTCCCAACTGTTACAGGGATACATTCAAGTATTCGTCTGCCTACTGTAGAGGCGAATAATTTTGAGATAAAACCCTTGATCCTTAAGATGGTACAGAATTGTGTACAATTCAGGGGATTCCCAAACGAGGATCCAAATCTCCATATTACCAACTTTTTAGAGCTGTGTGCTACATTCAAAATGAACGGGGTAAGTAACGATGCTGTAAGATTAAGATTATTCCCGTTTTCGTTAAGAGATACAGCTAAGAGTTGGTTGAATTCATTACAAGCCAACTCTATAGTTTCTTGGGAAGACTTGGCTCAGAAATTCCTTGGTAAATATTTTCCTCCTGCGAAGTCAGCTCAATATAGAGGAGAGATCAATAAATTCCATCAGCTGGATGGGGAGTCGTTATATGATGCGTGGGAACGCTTTAATGAATAGCAAAGGAAGTGCCCACATCATGGAATAGAGAAGTTGTTGCTGGTGCATACATTTTACAATGGTTTGGGAGGAAATACAATGACAATTATTGATGCAGCATTGGGAGGAGCGTTTATGAGAAAAAGCGCTAATGAAGCTTATGAACTACTAGAAGATATGGCCATGAATAACTACAATTGGCCTACTGAGCGTGAGAATAAGAAGGTGGCAGGAGTCTTAGAGGTTGATCCTATTGCTTTATTGACCGCTCAAGTGGCATATTTAACCAAGCAATTGCAGCAGAATAACCTTGCCGCACAAGCAATGCACGTACAAAATGTCATGAGTTGTGAGATTTGTGAGGTACCGCATTCTTAACAATGCCCGAGCACAGCTAGTTTCTCGACAGACGTAAACAGTATGCCTTTGGAACAGGCACAAGTTATTGGTAACTTTCCACGACCGTCACCCCTCACTTACTCAAATTCATATACTCCTGTGTGGAAGAATCACTCTAACCTGTCTTGGAAAAATAACCAAGGGTTACAACCACATTATCCACCTCATCAACCAACTTATGGACTACACTCTAGGCCCTATTATGACCCAAACCCACATCCATCTCATCCACCACCACATCCTCCAATGAACTCACCAACAACTCAGCCAGATTAATTAAATCAATTTATGACAGAGACAAGGTCTTCAATCAGGAATTTGGAGACACAAATGGATCAGTTGGCTAAACTAATTTATAGTAGACAACAAGGAAATTTTCCTAGTTCCACATAGGTAAATCCAAAAGAGCAATGTCAAGCTGTCACTTTGAGGAGTGGGACTAAGTATGATGGACCTATAGTGGATGACAAGGGAAAAAAGACAGAGGATCAACATGTCATTAGTCCAACACAAGAGGAGGTTACCGAAGACCTTCCAAAGACAGAGAAGTCGAAATACACCGAGCCTACACCAAAGATTCCTCATCCTCAACGGTTCCGAAAGGCCAATATTGACAAACAATTCTCCAAATTTCTTGAGGTATTTAAGAAACTTCACATTAACATTCCTTTTGCAAAGACTCTATAACAAATGCCTAGTTATGTGAAGTTTATGAGAGAGATATTTTCTAGTAAGAGAAAAATGGAAGATTATGAAACTGTGGCATTAACAGAAGAGTGTAGTGCAATTATTCAAAAGAAACTTCCTCAAAAGTTGAGAGATTCGGGCAGCTTCACTATACCTTGCACCATTGGGAACTTTCATTGTGAGAGGGCTTTATGTGATTTGGGTGAAAACATTAATTTAATGTTGTTGTCTGTGTTTAAAAGACTTGGTTTGGGGGAAGCTAGGCCCACTACTGTTACTCTTCAACTAGCTGACCGTTCATTAACACATCCTCGAGTTATTATAGAGGACGTTCTAGTAAAGCTAGATAAGTTCATTTTCTCAGTGGATTTCATTGTATTAGATATGGAGGAAGATGAGGACGTGTCTATTATATTGGGACGACCATTTTTAGCCATGGGGCTAGATTTGATAGATGTCTAGAAGGGTGAGTTAAGGCTCAGAGTATAGTGTGATGAGGTCTTTTTTAATGTTTTAAAGCCTTGAAATATCCTTTAGTTAGTGACAGTTGTATTAGTGTTAGTGTATTGGAGGAACAAGGTAAATGGGTCAAGTCTATTGAGGATCCACTTGAGTTGAGTTTGGTCGCAAGTCCTTAATAGTGTGATGGTATCGAAGCCAGTGAATACGTTAAGTGGTTGAACTCATCAAAGAAAATTTATAAAAAGACATACGAGGAATTGGGGCAAGTGCCTGAGAGACCTCTCCCATCTATAGAGAAGCCACCAATTCTTGAGTTAAAGACCTTACCGGATCATCTTAAGTATGCATATTTGGGTATGAATGACACTCTCCTGGTTATTATTTCAGCTTCATTGTCTCTGATTGAAGAAGATAAGCTACTTAGAGTGTTGAGGGCTCACAAACTAGCAATTGGGTGGATTCTAGCAGACATCAAGGGTATAAGCCCTTCAACGGTGATGCACCGTATATTAATGGAGGAGGATAGTAAGCCTAGTATTGATGCTCAGAGGAGGCTCAATCCTTCAATGAAAGAGGTGGTAAGGAAGGAAATTCTTAAATGGTTGGATGCATGGGTTAGTCCTGTTCAGGTAGTTATGAAGAAGGGTGGCATGACGGTGGTTAAGAACGATAATAATGAATTGTTTCCAACTCGTACGGTGACGGGGTGGAGAATTTGTATAGACTACCGTAAATTGAATAAGGCAACCAGGAAAGACAATTTCCCCTTGCCTTTTGTTGATCAGATGTTGGACAGATTGGCAAGCCATCCTTATTACTGTTTCTTGGATGGGTATTCGGGATACCATCAAATTCCCATAGCACCGGAGGATCAAGAAAAGACTACCTTCACGTGCCCTTATGGAACATTTGCATTTTGGAGAATGACGTTTGGGTTATGTAATTCTCCAACAACTTTTCAAATATGTATAATGTCTATCTTCTCAGACATGGTGGAAAAAGGTATAGAGATCTTTATGGATGACTTTTCAGTCTTTGGGCCATCTTTTGATGGATGTTTGTCTAATTTGGAGAGGGTTTTGAAAAGATGTGAAGAGTCGAATTTAATATTAAACTGGGAGAAATGTCACTTTATGGTGATATAAGGCATAGTGTTGGGCTACAAAATTTCACGCCATGGTATTGAGGTAGACAGGGCCTAGATATCGACAATAGAAAACTTACCTCCACTGGTGTCTGTTAAGGGGGTTCGTAGTTTTTTGGGCCATGCTAGATTTTATAGGAGGTTTATAAAGGACTTTTCAAAAATTTCAAAGTCCTTATCTACTCTACTTATGAATGGTGTGGTGTTTGACTTTAATGCTGACTGTTTAAGGGCGTTTAACACGCTGAAGGAAAAATTGGTGTCTGCTCCGATTGTTGTATCACAGAATTGGGAACTTCCTTTTGAATTAATTTTTGATGCTAGTGATTATGCAGTAGGAGCGATTCTAGGACAACGAGTTAAAAAGGTATTCCGTACGATTTATTATGCTAGTCGAACCTTGAATGATGCTCAATTAAATTCTGCAACTACCGAGAAGGAATTACTTGCAATTGTCTTTGCATTCGACAAGTTCAGGCCATATTGAATTGGTAATAAGGTGATTGTTTATACATATCATTCCACTATTAAGTACCTTATGACCAAGAGGGATGCCAAGCCCTGCTTGATTCGATGGGTCCTATTATTGCAAGATTTGATATGCAAAATTCGTGACAAAAAGGGAACTAAAAATCTAATTGCAGATCATTTATCTAGATTGGAAAAAGGAGATGAGTATAATGAGAAAGAGGAACAAATTGATAAAAACTTTCCAGATGAACAATTATTTTCCATTGAAAGTGAAGAAAAGCTACCTTGGTTTGCGGATTATGTCAATTATTTGGTAGCTAAAGTTGTGCCTCCAGATATGTCAGGGCAACAACTCAAAAATTTCTATTCAAAAGTCAAGCATTATTATTGGGATGAGCCCATTCTTTTTTGTCATTGTGCTGATCAATTAATTAGAAGATGTGTCCCGGAAGAGGAGATGATTTCCATTCTTACTCATTGCCATACTTTACATTGCGGTGGTCACTTTGGAGGAATAAGGACAGCAACAAAATTTTTGCAATGTGGATTTTATTGGCCCACACTATTTAAAGATGCTAGTTTCTTTATTAAGAGTTGTGATCGTTTCCAATGGACCAATAACATATCAAGAAGAGATTAAATGCCGATGACTGGAATTCTGGAAGTTGAGTTGTTTGATGTGTGGGGAATATATTTTATGGGGCATTTCTCATCATCTTATAATAACAAGTACATTTTTCTGGCAGTAGATCATGTTTCTAAATGGGTGAAAGCTGCAGCAACTCCTACTTGTGATGGTAAGGAGGTACTTAAATTCCTTCATAAAAATATTTTTACCCAGTTTGGTACTCCAAGAGCAATTATTAGTGATAGAGGAAATCATTTTTGCAACAAGTCATTCACAGCTCTATGCACTCGTTATGGAGTTCATCATCGAAAAGTCTTGTTTTATCATCCACTTGATAATGGTCAAGCAGAAGTGTCAAACCGGGAGATTAAAAGTATTTTGGAGAAGACTGTAAACACATCAAGGAAGGATTGGTCGAAAAAGCTTGATGATTCATTGTGGGCATATTGCACAGCCTTCAAGACTCTAATTGGTATGTCACCATATCAATTGGTGTTTGGAAAGGCATGTCATTTACTGGTGGAACTTGAGCACCGAGCTTATTGGGCATTAAAAAAGTTGAATGTTGATCTCTTTATAGTGGGACAGAATAGGCTTCTGGAGTTGAATGAGCTTGATGAATTTCAAAATGAAGCCTATGAGAATGCAAAGATTTATAAAGAAAAGTCTAAAGCATTTCATGATAAAAGGATAATTAGGAAGGACTTCCAACCACAAGACAACGTGCTATTATTTAATTCTCGATTGAAGCTTTTCTTAGGAAAATTAAAGTCGAGAAGGTAGGGGCCATTCACAATTGTTGTCCCATTGTCGTATGGAGCGATGCAAATTCGTAGCGAGAAGACGGGTCACTTTAAGGTGAATGGTCAGAGACTAAAGCACTATTGGGAAGGAACGGTGGAAAAATGCAAGTCCGTGTTGCTTTTGGAACTCTTTTGAATTGGGTATTCAGCGTCCGACTAAATGACATTAACGACAACGCTGTAGGAGGCATTCCTATAATTTATTTTTGTTTTTTTTTTGTTTTAATTCTTAATTAGTTGAAAATTTTTATTTGATTTCGTTTTGAATTTTTAAAGATTTATTTAGTATTTTTTTTAGTAAAATATATGTAAAAACTGTGAAAATGTAATTTTCAAATTAGTATGGAGGTCAAGTCGCGACTTGAGCTTGTAAGTCACGACTTTGAACTAAGTCAAAGAGCAAGGAAAAATGAAGGAGGAGGCGGGCCGCGACTTGAGCTTATAAGTCGCGGCCCCTAGACAAGTCAAAGAGCATACGGGGTCTTGTAGTAGAGCCGGGCTGCGACTTTATTATGCTGAGTCGCGGCGCCTGCGAACAGAAAATTGAAAAAAATTGAGGCGGGCCGTAACTTGGTAGTGGTGGGTCGCGACGCGCCTCCGTCAAAAAGGGGAAAACATGTTTAAAATCTTTTTTTCTTCACTATTTCTTCTCCTTAAAACAACCATCTCTCTCATTTTTTACATTTTCCTTCTTCTTAACACCCATAAAACCAAACCCGCCACTTCCTAGATCCATATTTCCTTCTTTCTTTCTTTTAATCAAACCCTAACTTGTTATATTTGTGATATTGAAGATTGGAAGAGCATTTGAAGAGTGGGCAATCTCAACGACTCAAAGGCACGTAAGTTTTTCCTTTTTAATGTTCTTGAAGTTTTTGATTGAAGTAATTCTGTGACAAGAGATTGAATTGGAATTATGGATTACATTGTTAGTATATATTGTGTCTTTGAGTTGGGATTATTGGGGTGTTATTCTGTTGAGGAAGTAAGATAAATTAGCAGAAGTGCCGCCAAATTTTTGTTGTAGTATTTGGTGCATTGTGTGATTATGGGACCACGAAAACAACTTGCTAGGTCTGCTTCTTCTAAAAGTGCCAATTGCCCTTCCACTTCCCGCACCCAACCACCACAAACACAGCCAGCCCCACCACCCCCTCCTCAAGAATTTGACCCGACTCATTTCATTAGTAAGGATGCCTTTGATCATTATCAAAGGTTGTCTCAACGTCAAGTAATTCAAGAACGAGGCATGGAATATCAAGATGGACCTTATCCTCAAGCAACTTATGACATAATTTGGGCTGAAATTCAACATCGCAATTGGAAAAGTTTTGTAGACCATAAAATGCCCAAGGCCAATTGTTCCATGGTCTATGAATTTTATGCTAATTTCCCAGGCGTGGTGAATAGATAGGTCTTTGTGCAAGGAGTTTTACTGGAGTGCCATATTGATAATATTGATGCATTATATCGATTACCAATGTTGTCACAAGAGGACGATGAATATTATCAACAGGCTTATCATACTGAGATTGATTGAGTTGAAGTGGCTGAAACATTAGGAATTCTAGGTGCTAGTTTCGTATTTCAAGATGGCCAACTGAAGTATTTCAGACGGTTTCAAATGAATAAGGTGGCGAAGGCTTGGACACTCTTTGTGAGTGCGAGGCTTATGCCTAATACTCACTTATCTGAAGTGGGAGCTTACCGGTGTCTTCTTGTCTATGCTATCATGATGGGACTCTCTGTAGATATTGGACGAGTTATCCAAACTAGTATATGTGATTTATGCCGAATGACTACCACTGCTGGTTTAGGGCATGGATCGATGATTATTGATTTATGTGAGGTGTGGGAGGTGCCTAAATATCCTAGTGATATTTATAGGAAAGCAATGGGGCCCATTTCTCAAGCTTCTGTGTTTAAATTCAATGACCCGTCTTTGGAGCTACCTGCACCACAGCCCAGCCCTGTGAGAGTTGAAGAAGAATGAGATGCACTTGTCCATGTAATTACTCAACCAGAAGAATCAAGGGTAGCTGCAGAGGAGGGAAGAAGAGCTTATCCTCCATTTTTGGCACTTGATGCTCCACCAGATCTGCAATTAGCCAGATTGGATTACATCATTTGGCAAAACCAACACACTCATAATTATTCAAGGGAGCTTCATGATTACCATCGAGCTCAAGAAGACAGACAAAATGAGTTAGTTTACCAGTGGTTAAATTAGGAGGAGGACAGGCATTATTTTCCTTATCCACCACCTTGGCATCCTTTCCCAGATTTGCCACCTTTTTGACATGATTCGTACCAGGTAAGTTTCATTTCCTTTCTTTACTTATTTTTAAACATTTGGTACCATGTTTAGCTTAAGTTTGGGGGAGGGAGCTTTTTTTTTTCTTTTTTTGTTTGTGTTGTTTTGTTGTGTTTGTTTGTTTAGTTTAGTTTTAGTGTGTGTCTAGTACCAACATGAATGATGGTTGACAACAAGTGCCAATGAGAACAAAGTGAATATTATGTGTATAATCCAACGAAAATTAAATCTCAAGAAAAAAATTTGTGTGCTTGATTGAACACTCCATTAGTTCATTTTAGTTTAGGAAACATTTGATGAATATCTTGTCATGATGTTTAAATTGATGTTTTTGATATTGATTATGCTTGTTGAATTGGTTGGTGGATTGATGAATGGAAAGTGGAAATTATTTTCTACAATTTCAGAACTTGCTTACTTGTCATTTGAGGCGAAATAATATATCATGTATGCTTAGGAATATTATTTAGGCTATCATTTGGAGCGTTTGAGCTTTTCTTGCCGACCTGAAATTAATTAATCCATTGTTTAACCATTTTGACTCTAACATTGTATCTTTTAGTTCTAAGCCAATATTTAAGATTAATACTTGAAACTTGGTTATATATTCGTCCCTAATATACTATGAGCACATGATTGAAAAAACAAGTTACGGGAATTGATGTGTAATGGGGTTTATTTGTGAATATAATGGGGTTAGAAAATGAAAAGTGCAAAAGATTAGAGAGAGTATATAGTGAAAAAAAAAAGTTCAATAAAAACTACACTCCCAATATGAATATATAAAAAGAACAAAGTTTGGGGGAGTGTAGTTATCATTTAAAAAAGAGAAAAAAAATTATATCTCTCTAAATAAAATCAAGAAAGAGGATTATGGGATTATATTTACTATGGGAGTAAAGTCGGTGACTTTTGGTCATGTGCTTATAGTAGAGTGAGCTTAAAAATTACTTTTTCATCTACCTGTACCTAATCCATCATTACAAGTTTATACAAGTCCTATTGATTCTTATGCATATCATGATTTATATTAGTAGAAAATAGCAAGTAAGTGAGCTTATGGAATTATTTGGTTTGAATGGAGTGATTGGAGAGAATTTGGCTAGCATAATTGATTTCAAATACGTTTATTTAATGATCATGACTTGGTAATCCAAAATGTTAGTAGACTAAAGTGTGCTAATGGAGTGTTTTGATCAAAATTCTGGATTGCATAAACTGTGGAGTATTTTTTTTTAGAATTATATGATTAGCATTCATGATTTTGAGGCATAAGTGTTGTTGGTATAATTCATGTTATGTTTGTTGTCTGGTGTTGTATTTGTTGTTAGATTCTAGGACTGTTTTAAGTCCTTTGTTCGAGGGCGAACAAAGTTTAAGTTTGGGAGAGTTTGATAACTCCATTTTAGTGTCATTTTAGGATGTGTTTTTGTGGTAATCTTGAGTATTTATGTTTGTTTTGTGCGAGATTACGCTTGTTTTGTCTTTTTTGTAGGTTGGTGTGTTGAATCATGAGATAAATGTGAAAAGGAGAGGAAATGGTGAAAAAAATGAGCTTTCAGTGGTTGCTAGACTCAAAATGGTGCTAAGGATGAGTTATAATGAGAGTTTGATGAAGGAAGGACGTTGAAAGGCTAAAAATTTGAATATGATGGGATTAGAGTCGCTGCATGGGCTTAGGGGCCGCGACTCTAGTCAAGTCAGAGGCCGAAGATTGTTGAAGGGAATTAGAGCTGCGACTTGCTCTTATAAGTCGCAGCGCTAGTGGAATTCAAAGGTGAACCTAGGTGGTGCATCTACATGCGGGCCGCGACTGAGGTTTAGAGGGTCGCGATGCCTGAAGACCTGGCCCGACTTTAAAGTACCTTAAAAACGACACGGGCCATGACCTAGGGAAGGCCAAGTCGCGGCCCGCCTATGAAAAAAAGGAATTCAAGGTTTTCTTTATTATAAATTCAGACTTTATGTTTTCATTAGGGTTAGGTCAAATTTTAATTACGGGTTTAGAGATTAAATTTGATTTTGAGATTAGTTTTTCTGCACTTTTCATATGTTTTATTTCTTCTTCAAGTCTTTGAATTTTATGTTTATGAATAATTATTTTGTTGTTTTAGTCATATCTGATATGAACTAAACACTTCTATCTAGGGTTTAATATAGACACTTGGATTTCTATTTAATCTTAATATGATGTTCTACTGTGTAAAAACGCCTTTAACTAGTACTTAATAAAACATTCACATTTTCAATGGTTTATAATAGAAAAGCCACTTATTATAAAGGTTTCAGTGGGGTCTTGCTTAAAACATGCAAATTGGGCCCAAAAGTTTAAAAAGATAATATTAATTTTATGCAAAGTTCTAAAACAAACAAAAGTTTAAGTCCCACTGACAATTTTAAGAAAAATCTCATTAAACATAATATTATTAAAAATGGCGTTTAAAGTTGATCGTTTCTCGTCCATAGGATGCCCCAAGCCATACACACCAGGACGACAGAACTCCCCACATCACCACGCGTGCCACAGAGAAACCTATTTGCTACCTGGAAGGGAAAGTAAGGAGGTGAGCTAAAAGCCTAGTAAGGAAGTACAAACAACAAGCAATTAAGAATACAAAAAATTACAAACACTATCATTCATCTTTATACATGTACAAACAACAAGCAAGTAAGAATACAACAAATTACAAACACTATCATTCATCTTTATACATCATAGCATCATCATAAAATTGGCATCAATATCATAAACATAAACACAAAGCCACAATCATATCATAAACATCATAACAAAATCATAAACATCACCAAACATCATAACATAATCATAAACAATTCCTTGTGAACATGGCCCGCTAACTTGTCCATGCCACCCTTTGAGGTAAACAAGAGTCTCTGGTCCTTGAATAACCTCGGCGCGTTCGCCCATGGAGTTACGTCTTCATATCCTTAGCAACTCGGGTTACGTCTTCTTTGTCCTTAGCAACCCATTTTGATGTGTTGCGTTCATCACGCTAACATCCATTCATATCATACAATATTCATACAAGCCAACATATCATCACATTATGACATTCATAATTCATTTCATTCACACAACAGTCTTACCATTCATAATATAACATTCATAAATTCTATCTAACTTCCTTACCTCAGGTCTAAGCTAAGTAAAACCACAACTTCTCAACGAGCCTATATCATAATCAAAACTACATTCCTTAGCTTCATATAATTACTATTTTTCCCTCTCATATAACTCATGTGTGCATGGGTCATGCACACATGGTAGGAGTTACACACAACATACACATATGCTTAATTACACATAAGGTCATAAAAAGAATAATGTTCATTCTACCTATATTGCATGCATGATCTTTCTATAAAAACTAGATGGTTGCATAATAGACATTATTTTGGACGTAAAAGTGAATTTGCATGTAACATGCATACGTGGGAACGTTATGTAAATGTGCAGTTTAAAACGATAATTTCATGCGTCTTACTTCTATCGTTTTAAAAAATAATAGACTTGTAACATGTTTTGTTTACCATTGTTTGTCTTCTTAAAATTACTAGGGTGATTAAATCTCCCAAGACATTCTTTTTATTTCATAAAAACAACTTTATTTATCCATTAAGAATATATAAAAGACTCATTTATTATTTTTAAATTACAAAGAAAAGCAAAGGCATTGGAAATTATTTTAAAAAGAAAAATACCTATGATTATCATGTCTCCTTAGAAAATAATAATTTAATTTAAGTTAATAGAATTTCATAATTTGATGTGAGAAAAATAATAATTTTAAGTGTGGAAAAAATATATTTTGTTTGAATTATTTTAATACTTAATTTTTATGTAACACAAATTCATATGTGAAAATTAAATAACTATTTAAAACTTTTTAAACTAAACTTTCAGCCATTATTTTAAAAATCACAAGTGAATTAAATCCAACATTTTTCTTAATCCAATTAAAGAAAATCATAACTTGTAAAATAATCACTCATATTATATTAAAAATATCACTTTTAAATTTTACCCTTGTTTAGGATATTAATTTATTTCAAAATACTAATCAAATTCCTTTTATTAAAACACACTTTACATTTTTAAACAAAAATTTCAGCAATCAAATTTATCATTAAAATCACCATCCTTGTTTTTAAAACTCATATTTTCTTACAAAAATAACAAAAAATATGTAGGTAATTATTTGTGCAAAAACATCATTTTAATTGTGAATTAGAGCACCATTTTATTTTCACAAACACCACATATCATTAGAGTCATTCTTATGCATACATATCCTTATTTCATCAATCTTTTCACCTTTTAATCACAAAATCAGCAAGCATAAATCACCATGAATTTTATCTTTTACCTCATGCCTCATAAAATTCATACAAGATTATTCATGTTTCTTTAACACAATAATTCACAAATCCTAACATGCTCTTATTATACAAATAATTCAACGAACATAACTAACACATATTCATATATAACCTTATTCTTTTTCTAATGAGTTCATGCATGCAACCCAACAAAATAATAATATAACACAAATCCTCATATAGGCTTTTATATTAAACCTAACATGTTCCTATTATTTTTCATGCATACCATAATATATTAATACAAAATCTCATATACACCCTATCATGTTTCTAGATTCACAATTGATTTAAAACATATAAGAAAAACAATTATGCTTGAACATCACCCCTAGGCCGAAACACCTAGGATACCCAACAATAATTTACTCGAGATCAAGAAGAAATAGGGTTCAACTGAGTTTCTTAAGTTGACGAAAGAATACAATTCGAAGGGCTTTGTATGTAAAGTGCTTACAAAAGAAATCTCTAGCTCGTTCTCTCCTCTTTTTCACCTAGGGTTAATGATTGAATAAACCCCTTATTTATAGAGAGTCTTAATGGGCTATGGGCCCTTATATGAAAATCTAGCCCCTACACATGTAGGTGTGAGATCAGTACATTGAGATACATATTCAAGTAATATAAGAATAATACAATTTAAATATCAGTTACATAAATATCTTGGAATATTTGATAGTGTCTCGTGAAACTCGGATCTTTGGGTAAAGCGTACTGCTTATCAAGCAAGTCTTGTACTCCAAGCAGCTTCATGAGATGGCACTAATCTGCTCCATCATCGAGCAAACTGTTGGCTCTTTACTAAACAACATTTTATACTTTGACCTAGCCTCCCTAAACAACTACTCCTTCTAACCAACATTCTAAATTTAATGTGGTATGACACCACGTGTCTTCTTCATAGCAGCCACATCATCCAGTCAAAATTGGGTTAAGAATTTGCCCCCCAAGTTTATCCTAGGGCAACTAGGACTGGATAAAATTCCAATCTTTGACCAAGTAAGTATATATTCACCTTTTTAATATCACTTTACAGCTCATAGCTTTGCTTTTGTATGCAATGTCCACGCCTCCTCGAAAACGCAATTGATGGTTTTTGGGTTTCCTTATCGTATGTCACACTTTCCCAGATTGTCATCATTGCACCTTTTCAATGTAAAACGAGGCACCTTTTCACCAACACATATGCATCACATCACCGCAAAAACGCATGATGAATATTTTGAGATGATGTCACATCCTTGCTTTCGAGTCGTTACCTATAAATAGGTCTTCCCATAACCTTTCCTTCTTTAATTTTTCAAAATTTCCAAGCTTTCTTTTTCTCTGAAATCCTCTCAAACCGTGACCTTGCTCTTCATTTCCTCTTCCAAAACTCCCCCTTTTCTCCCAATCTTTCAACCAAATTTTCATCACAATAAGTTTCTCACTTCATTTTTTGTATTTGCATGACTCTTTGTTGCTTGTCGCATAACTTACATGCATCTTTTGGAGTTTTCATATCTGTGTGTTCTTGATTTTTTACGTAAAAATTGTTGGTATTAAAAGAGAAAATCAGAGATGTGCATCGAGGAATGGGCCTTTTTAATAATTATTAATACCAACCAAGAATATACACACACACATATATATATTAAATCACATACAATTAGATTAGAATTACATCTTGTAGCCTATCAAGTGTCCTCAAATCTTTTTGTATAAAATCAACGACCTTCCTATCCAAGATCTGAATACTCACACCTTGATCTTCCATACCAATCCTCAAACACACAAGGATGTGTGTGGGCACATAGGATTCAAAATGTTGATTTATGATTCTCTAGATGTACTCAACACATGAGATCTATAGATGTTTGATAGAGAGAAGAGGAATTGAATAATTTTCAGGGTATCGCTTCTATTTCTAAGAGAGAATATGTGTCTTACCATAATTTTTTTTTTTTTTAGGTTTATAAAGATAATTAATTTGTATTTTTATTAAAATAAAATTGATCAGTTATAAACTTATTTAATTATTTAATTTAAATCATATTTAAAAGCATAATTAAATAAAAAAAATTATTTGAAATTTAAAATTAAAATCCCATGGATAGAAAATATCCTGTGTGGCACCACTCACTATGCTGTACAGTGAGTGGCGTGAGCCACATTGGGATTTTCCCTAATTTTCTTATTTGTTTATTTAATTAATATTTAACACAATATATTTATCCAAAAATAAATATCAATTAATTCAAAATTAACTTTATCTTAAAATATCAGTTTCAAATAAATAAATAAATATTTTATTCTAAATAAGATAATTATTAATCTCTCTTTATATATTAATCCAAACAAGATTAATATTTATTTTAACCTATGGTTTTTCAAAATAAAAACTATATAGTTAAATAATTAATTAATTCATAATTAATCAATTACCCATAACTGTCACATAATTATTTCATTACCCTAGAAAATTAATTCCTTTGCAATTAAGTCATTCTCTCTACAAATCTTTCTTTTGACATCCTTAGCCTTGACAGTGTATGAAAGAGGTTATATGGGGACCATGGACCTATAATATGAAGCTCCAATAAACTAGATTATTAATTAAACCCTTTAATCCAATAATCTTATTTATTAATTCCATGATTACTCCATAATAAATATAAAATTTCACTCTAAGTATTTATAGAATTATATTTACAGAGTTTTCTCTTGTAGTTCATTGATATAATCAATAAATGCAGTTTTGTCTTCCATTTATTGGTTCGTTAATTAGATCTGGTCAAAATTACTGCTTTACCCTTCTAATTACATCTTGATCCTTAAGTACCATTAATTGACTAGCGAATAATCAACATATAATTAAATTATAGATTTGAGCTCAATAACTATTCAATTCCAAAATTAACCCTTGTGGGAACCAATATTCGATCTGTTAGGAAAGTATGGATTTCATTATTGTAATTCATGTTCCCAGTCATTCATGATATTGAATCTCCAAAACAAAAGTCACTAGCCTCATTATACTAAGAAACCATAATAAGTGAATCAAACGATACAATAAACACAAACATGAGTTCCTGAATACTCAGGATTTAGACTGATCTACAAATGATCATCTATTATGATAAGAATCAAATCTTTATGTCAAACGGTAAGTTTATAAAGATTATTAATTCTTATCGGTCCAGTCATATATAATCTCTATTATATACAACACATTTACTAAGATGTCTATCCACATCAATAATCTGAATCTAGATCACTTGCATCTTGTATGCTTAATAGACTGTAGTAGCAACCATTCATTAAAGATTCTTTACTTTAATATGTTACTGATAATTTTATTCATTATATATAATTTTAATTCTCTCGTACTAATACAAGATCATATTCTCATTAATGAATAAGGAATTTTCTTGATATTATTATATAATTAATTCAAACAATAATTATAATGTTCAAATATAATAAAAAATTTCTTTTTATTTAATTCAATAAAATGTCCTTACATACTTTTAGGGCATTAATCCTAACTAAAACTAGTCTGTTTTTTTTTTTTTGTTGCGAAAATCACTGATTTTCTAGGAAAATGTCTATTTAGTGAGTAGTAAAGTGGTTTTAGGTCTTGGATTACCCTTGATCATGTTGTTGGCTACGAGAGGATTTTTTTTTTTTAAAACTCAAAGAATTATTGCTTGCATTTTTAAATTTGCACTAGTTTTTGCTCGAAGGTAGAATAGTGTTTCTCGAACAACTCACACTTAGTTAGGCACACACATAGGTTGGTCGAATAGCTCATCTCCTCTCTACTTTTTACCATATGTATGCATGCGATCACTGGGGGAGTGATTATTCTATTGACCCAGACCTGCTACAGACTCTGGTCGATGAAGTGGAACGAAGTCGACCAGATATTGACCTCAATCGTGATATTTCGGAACCATCTGATAAATCTGGTGAGCATTCTCACTATGATTTTCATTTTGTTCCTGATCAAGAATATTTTCGGATGATTGAGCAATTAGAACAAGAAATAAGGAAATTCCTTTTAAATAATTGGGCTTTTATTGTGCATCCTGACTCTATTGATCCACTCTCGGTCGTAATTTTGACTAGAGGGAGGGAAATGAGTAGGTCTTTGTTTGTTGAAAATGCCATAACTGTTGATTTCTGTTCTTCAGATATGGCTAGGATCAAGCAGACAAACAGACACTGGTGTGTTACAAATCCTCAGGTTGTTAGGTATGCGACCAGTGGGCAAAATACTAGGAAGCCCATACAACAACAACAAAAACCCGAGTAACTAGAAAGAGAACAACCCGAGTAACAACCAAAACAACAAGAGCAACCGCAGGTACAACCCCAAGAAGTGTCATTTGATGAGATTGATTTTGACGATGCACAGTTAACCGATGTCATTAGACTCGTCGCAAAGAGAAAAGCTCGCTCGAGGAGGCAAGTTAAGTGGTACGTGGCTCCATCCAACCCCCTCTCGAGTCATTTACTTAGGGAGTACCCCCAAAGATATGGTCTTATGGGGGTAGATTTAGTTCTTCCTCAACCCGAACAGCGAGCGCACAACCCTGGTGGTGCGTACAGTGCATGGATGAGGTATAATATTCAGGCAGATGCCAGTCTCCCCCTCCATCTTTATTTTAAGAGTGTCGCGAATTACTTTAGTGTCGCTCATTTTCAAATAACCCCAAATGGATACTTAATGCTCTCAGCGTTATTTATCCTCTATCACAATCAAGGATGGGTCACTCCTACTCCTCATGAGATTCATTACTTATTTGATTTGAAATCGAATCTGAGCCATAAAGGTATTGGGTTCTTCTACTTCTATCACTGGGACAAGACCAGGGAGTTCCTGACTCAGCCCACGTTTAGGAGCAACGTGGGAATTTATAATAAAGAGTACTTTCTAACAACCTCCCTAGGTACCAAAAATCAAGCTTTCCAACAGGCAGGTATTTATTTTAGCTTGTGAGGTCACATTCTTAGCTTTCCCTTTCTTTTCTTGGCCTCACTTTTCCTCGTTGCGTTTTAGGGCCATGGGACCAACCCATTCCTACTGTGGAAATGGCCAGGTAAGCAGTAGTCTTTGATCGGCTTCCTTCTGAAGCAAAGATTTGCAAATTGCTCATAATATACAAGAACCTAAGGAGACTTTGTTTTCTCAATACCCACCATGCTAATGAAGAAGGCATTGCTGGTGGAGGAACTATGGAGGAAGCAGTCGAGGAAGGATTAAAGCATTTCAACCAGTCTCAGGCGGTCCTTGTCCCTCAAAGGAGGACAACAAGGATTAGCATAAGAGAACGAGGTGATGCTCCTCTCCCTCGAGCCACAGCACCTTCTGTTGACAAAGGCAAAGGAAAAAAAATGCTGGAAGTGGGAGAGGATGAACCCATGTCTTTCGACGATGAGGATGGGATTCCACGTACTATAGTTACTCATTTTTGTTGTGTATGTATGTTGTCCTTAGAAGTCTGCTGAGTCATATCACATTTGCATAAGTGTACTGCTTATTTATATATTTCCATGATCTAATACACTTGCATTTTTTAACTACAGCCATGTCTGATTTAGAGATGTTCAATCTCTATGCTTCACCTCCAGCTTCGGCCAAAGAGAGCACCAAGAGAAAGGTGACTCCGGGAGTCGATTTGAGCAAAGAGCCAACAGAGAAATAGCAAAGGAGTGATCCTCCCGCTCGCAGATCCTCTTATGCTCCTCCAATGGTGCCTTCCAACCAACCATTAGACACTCCTATTGTCGCTCCCAAGCAGCTGGGACACTCTGTCCCCTGCTCACGAAACAGACCCCCTTGTAGACGAGAAGGAACATGTGAAGGAGAAACTAAAGACAACTGCTTGCTCCATCTCTTATCGAGTCCAGATCCTTGTTCAACATTCATCGAGTGTTGATGCTATCTTCAAGCATTGAAATGTGTCAGTTGATTCCATCTTTGGATGAGCACTGTCTGAGATCTTTTTGGTGAGTTTCTCTTTATTTGCTTCTCAATTTTTCTTCCAAGTCTTATACTCGTTTTTTCTTTCATGTGCTTCATCTCATCTTGCTTTGTTTCTGTAGGGTGTTATTACTCTCACCAACACCTGCGCCAAAGCAATTAAACTTGAGGAGGCCTTGAGGAAATCACGGGATGTCGTGAAACACTTTAAGAACAGCCACACTCTTCATTTTCAAGCTGCTCGAGAATTGCATAAGGACCTCGATAGCAAAAACACTGAGATCGATAATAAAAGTAAAGTGATCAAGGTGCTCAAGGATTTAGGGGCCAAACTCAAGCGCCAGCTGGAGGAGCTTGAGGAGAAGAGGAACAATTTTGACATTCGTGTTAAATAAATTAAGGTGCAGCAACTCAAGTCAGTAGAGGAGAAGAAGCTTCTCGACGAAGAGCTTCAGCGTGAAAAGGAATCACACTCCTTGAACTTGACCAAGTTCAAGAGTGCGACCTTCAATTGTTTTTTCATGTTTTGGAAAAACAATAAGGAGGCCAAATTTGACTACATCCCTACTCATTGTCGCAATAAAGAAATCTCCAAGTGTGTTGCTCATGAAGAGGAGGAGCTTGCTGCTGCTGAAGAAGTCCCTGCCACTCCTGGAGTCGAACAAGAGGAGCCTGAAGGAGAAGATGTTGAGGTAGTGGAGCCTTGAGGAGGGCATCTTATTATTATTTTTGTATCTCACCTTGGATCTTAATGTCCTTGGTGCAAAAACAATGGCTGGTCGAGTAGCTTTTAATCTCGGATAATATATGTGACTATTTTTACTCTTTCTTTATTTGTATTATATACTGCTCGAATGATTTTATTTTGATATAAAAATTGCTTTGTTATATACGATTTACTTTATTACTTATTCAAGTACTTACAACATTTTGGTTTTTTTTTTATTTTTTATGTCCTTGTTGGACAAAGCACAATACTTTATAATTTTTTGAAAATTTTCTAAGTATTACTCAGTTGTGCTCTTTTAACTTATTTACTTATATGTGACCATATATACCCTATATGCCCCCAAAGTGATAGAGGAGGTCAGTCCTAGATCACTTTCCTAATAATCAGATGTCCTCGAGCTAACACAGCTGCTTGAATATTGTATCATATAGCAATATACTTATAACTTTAATTAAGATTCACACATGTTAAGTAATACTTTTTTAGTAACAAAATTGGCAATAATGAGTGTGTCGAGCACATTCCTTGTATATATATCGTAACAAAATGGAAAAAAAACGTGTCTATTGAATTTAAAAATTCTACGAGCAATGCATGTTTTTGGAAAAAAAACATAAAGAATTTAATTGAACTAGGTTATTGGTCATTTATTAAGGGCAAAATGTGCCTGATAACCACATAACTAAAAAAAATTGTCTGCGTAATAATTGGTAGTAAAAAAAATGGGCAATGCCTGCCTTACAACCAAAAAATAAATAATTGGGCAATAATCTTGCCTTTACAAATAAAGTGGATCAAGAATAATGTTGGTCGGAGTAAGTGGGCCAAATGTGCCTTCGACCAGTATTTATTGATAATATTTTTGCAAGTGTTCACCATTCCTGTATCTTGCAATTAGTTCACCATTCAGTCGAGCAAGTTTGTATGTTCCTGGTTGCAGTACTTCTACAATCTGATATGGTCCTTCCCAATTTAGTCCCAAAACTCCTGTCGTAGGATCCCTAGTATTTTGGAACACTTGTCGCAATACTAGATCTCCTGGGGCTACTTTTTGCTGGTAAGCAACCACTCGCAATTTTGATTTTTCTCTTTGTTCTTTGATCATGTCGAGGTTTTCGGCTAATAACTGGTGGTTTTGATCTTGGTCATACATACTCCACTGATGCGATGGGAGGGTTAACTCTACTGGTATCATTGCCTCCTATCCATAAGCTAGGTAAAATGGACTATGCCCAGTTGAGGTTTTAGTAGTAGTTCGATATGACCATAAGACTTCCAGCAATATATCTGACCAATTGCCTTTGGCTTGCTCAAGACGCTTTTTCTTTGTGTCCTTTAAGGTCTTGTTGACAACTTCTACTTGTTTGTTTGCTTGAGGATGAGCAACAACGGAAAATATTTTGGTTATACCATGCCTTACACAAAAATCTGTAATGTGTCGCTGTCAAATTGAGTGCCATTATTTGAAACGAACTTCCTTTGTATCCCATATCTACATATGATGTTTTTTACTTTGAAATCAAGCACCTTTTTGGAAGTAATCGTAGCCAGTGGTTCAACTTCGATCCAATTTGTAAAGTAATCCACCGCGACCACTGCAAACTTCACTCCCCCCTTTCCTGTTGGGAGTTGCCCGATCAAATCAATACCCCATACTGTGAAGGGCCATGGGCTCTAAATTTGTTTGAGTTCATTAGGCACTGCTCGAGGAATTTTGGAGAATCTTTGACACTTATCACATTTTCGGACATACTCCATGGAATCTTCATCATCGTGGGCCAAAAATATCCTTGTCTCAATATCTTCTTGGGTAGACTTGCCCCCTGGATGGTTGCCCCAGAATCATTCTCATTAGTAGTCTGGCTTCTATTTCAGTAACACATCAGGGCAAAGGCATAGAATACCCTCTTCTATACATTATTCCATCAATAATCATGTACCTATCAGTCTGCCTTAAAATCTGTCGGGCTTCATTTTTTTCTTGAGGCAGTGTGTCATGTTCCAGTTACGTAGCTATAGGAGTCATCCAAGAGGGAGTATTATTGAGCAGTAATGTTTGCTCCATTTCATTAATACTTGGTTGGGCCAGGTTCTCAACTGGTATTACATTTAGGATGTCTGCATCCTTGTCACTTGAAGGTTTTGCTAGGGCATCTACATTGGAATTTTCGTCACGGGGTACTTGTTGGATGGTAAATTTTTTTAATTGTACTAGGAGATCTTTTGCTTTGCTGAGGTGGGATGCCATTTTATTCCTCAAGCTTGGTATTCTCCCAACACCCGATTCACCATCAATTGTGAATCACTATATATGTCTACCACCACATCTTTAACATCTCTAGTGAGTCGTAATCCTGCTAGTAAGGCTTCATACTCTGTTTCATTGTTTGAGGCACTGAAGTCGAACCTTAGCACGCAGTGAACACGATGTCCTACAGGTGTGATAAGTATAAGTCCATCTCAAGCATTATGCTCATTGGAAGATCCATCTACGAACAACTTCCAAACAGGCCAATTTTCTTCGTTGTCTTCAGGCTTTTTGGTTGCTCATCATCTTCTTATATTCTAGTGCATTCAACAATAAAGTCTGCAAAAGGTTTCCCTTTGATAGCAATCCTTGGCTGGTAGGTAATGTCATATTGTGTGAGTTGACAACCAACATAAGTAATTGACCAAATGCCTCTGGCTTTTGCAGAACTTACCTAAGAGGTTGATCGGTTAAAATAATGATTGGATGAGCTTGGAAGTAGCACCTTAATTTGCTTGCTGCAAGAAACAAACAATAAGCCAGTTTTCAATTAATGGGTATCGTGATTCTGCTCGGACCAGCCTTTTGCTTATATAATATACTGGAAGTTGGGTCCTATCCGCTTCTCGGATTAGGGCTGCACTAACAGTGTATTGAGTGACTGCTAGATACAAGTATAGAATTTCCCCATCAATCGATTTCGACAAGACTAGAGCTTGATTCAAGTGTTTCTTAAGTTCCTGGAAAGCCTTTTCACATTCCTCCGTCCATTCAAACTTGTTATTTCCCCTTAGCATGATAAAAAAAGGTACACATTTGTCAGTGGATTATGAAACAAAACTGCTGATGGCCGCAATTCGTCCTGCCAGACTCTGTACTTCCTTTATCTTGGTCGGGGATTTCATATTGATCAACGCCTTAATTTTTCCAGGGTTAGCTTCTATACCTCTTGCATTGACAATGAAACCAAGAAACTTCCCCAAGCTTACCCCAAACGAGCATTTTGAAGGGTTAAACTTCATATTGTAATGCTTAAGGACGACAAAGCATTATGATAGATCCTTCACGTGCCCCCCAACCTATTTTGATTTTACCAGCATGTCGTCAACATAGGCCTTCCTATTTTTTTTCCTATTTGGTCTTTGAACATCATATTTACCAATCGCTTATACGTCGCGTCAGCATTTTTTAGACCAAAAGGCATTACTTTGTAGCAATAGAAACGTACGCCAGTTCTAAAACTGGTATGTTCCTCATCAGGAGGGTGCATACTAATCTGATTGTACCCCAAGTAAGTGTCCATAAACGTGAGGATTTCGTGCCCTACAATGGCATCCTATAAAAATAATATTTACTAATCATTGTTTAAACTTTTCTTGTAGGAAATATTTGTTTGAATTTGAGTTGTGTTGAAATTGTTGAAGATTAATTTGAAGGTGAGTAATAACTAGTACTTAATTTTTTTTATTTTTCTTTTTGATATTTACAAACTATTGTTGGAGGAGTTTGAATATTTTAAACATTCATCCAAAGTGAAGTAGGTTCTGAGATCAAATTATGTGCTGCGGAGATAACAGAAGGTTGAGAACATGTGTGTCTTAGTGAAGTAGGTTCTACGAATTTTGTGTTGTTGTGACTTATGGTTGAGAACATGCATGTTGTTTGTTGTATATGTTTGTTTAATTTGAATTTATAGGTAGTAATAACTTGGGATATGCTATAGAAACAGAGAAAATTCTGCCCAATTTTTTTTAAGATTAATATATTAATTGAACATATTTTATAAGTTAATATATGCAATAATTATGTTTGTTTATGTTGAAATTGTAAATACATATGAATTTTTTATATGTCATAGAAATAGAGGAAATTCTGGCCATTTTATTTTCGAATTTATTAATTGAACATATTTTTGTTCAATTACAATATTAATTTTCTTTTCATTATTGACTTAGGAATTAGGTAGATATTATCATTTTGGATAAATCACGGATTCTTGAGAATAGAGAAACACAACAATTTCAAGACGAATTCAACCAATTTTTAGAACTTTGCTAAACAAATTGTAGTGATCCGAAAAGAATTCATTGTCCATGTATAGATTGTGGTAATGGATCAAAAGGAAATATTATCATGATAAAGAATCATGTATTTTGTCAGGGATTTGATACAAGTTATCATACATGGTATTGGCATGGGAAATCATTGAAAAATAATATTCCCTATCCATTTGGGAGGCAAGGGGTTGATGATTTGGATTATAGTGATTTTAACAATCATCGTATGGAATTGCTCGATGAAGCACAAGAACAGTTTGTTGATGATCCTTCAAAATTTGATAAATTAATTAGAGATACAGATAAACCATTATTCAATGGTTGTTTGAAACCAAGATTACCATCGATGGTGAAATTTTACAACATAAAAGCAGAAAATGGAGTGAGCAATAAATGTTTTAGTCAATATTTAGCTGCTTTTAAGGAGATTTTGATGGTCGGATAATTGCTTCCCTGAGTCTACATATGAAGTGAAGAAAACTTTAAATTGCATAGGGTTGAAGTACGAGAAGATCCATGCATGTCTGAATGATTGTGTGTTATATCGTAAAGAGTATGCAGACATGGACACTTGCCCAGAATGTGAGTTACCCCACTACAAACCTAACAAGAGTAAGGAAATTAGGAATCTTATTCCTCATAAAGTGATGTGGTACTTGCCTTTGATTTCACAGCTTAAGCAGTTATATCAAAGTGCATAACACTCTGAAAACTTAACATGGCATGAGACTAGGCGAGTGAAAGATGGTAAACTCTGACATCCTGCAGATTCACAGGCCTGGAAAAAAGTTAATAACTTATATCCATAATTTATAACTAAAGCAAGACATCTTCATCTAAGTCTAGTTGTCGATGGTGTAAATCCACATAAATCTCTAAGTAGTAGGCATAGCTCGTGGCCTGTCTTCCTTGCTATGTACAATATTCCTCTGTGTTTAGTGACGAGAAGAAAGTTTTTGATGCTCAGGTTAATGATTTCAGGCCCAAAACAACGAGGACACAATATAGACGTTTATTTGGCACCATTAATTGATGATTTGAAATATTTGTATAAAAATGGCGTTGATGCATATGACAGTTTTAATAAAGAAGTCTTTAACTTAAAAGTTGTGTCGTTGTGCACTATTAATGATTTCCTGGCTTATGTAATCTATCAGGGCTAAGCAGAAAAGGTTACCAGGGATGTCCAATATGTTGCAATAACACAAGGGCTCCTTTGTGATAAAGAAAAAATATTTGATGGTGATAAAGAACAAGGTGTTGCTCCTTTGCCACAATCGGGGCAAAAAATTCTTAAAGAAGTAGAGAAAATTGATTTCAAGTATGGAAAAATGAAGAAAAATAAGAAAGTAAATGGATGTTTCAAAGAAAATAGTTTTTTCCATCTCCCTTAATAGAAATATTTACTTGTTCGACATTGTTTGGATGACAAGCACATAGAAAAAAAATGTGTGCGAAAGTATTATAGTTACATTACTTGAAATTCCCGGTAAAATTAAGGATGGTCTAACTAGTCATTTAGATCTTGTTGAAATGAGTATACGAACTGATTTAGAAGCTAAATAGAAAGGTAAACACACATATTTACCTCCTTTATGTTTCACGTTGTCCAAAGAAGATAAAAAAAAGTCATATGTAAATCATTTGCAGAGATGAAAGTGCCTGATGGCTATTCATCAAACATTCGAAACTTGGTATCCATGGGGAATTTGAAGCTTATGGGTATGAAATCACGTGATTTTCATATGTTAATGCAACAATTACTTATGATTGTCATCCGGTCAGTCTTACCGAAAAAAGTTCGAGATTGTTTGACAAAGGTTTGCATATTCTTCAATCATTTCTGCGAAAAATAATTAGAAATGAAAAAATTGGATGCATTGCATGGTAAGATAGTGGAAACTCTATGCAACCTTGAAATTTTTTTTCTGCCATCCTTCTTTGACATTATGATTCATTTAATGTTTCATCTAGTAAGAGAAGCCAAGTTGTATGGACCAGTTTAGGCGAGATGGATGTATCCATTTGAAAGAAGTATGAAGGTGTTGAAAAGTTATGTGTGTAATCACTATCGTCCTGAAGCTAGTATGGTTGAATGTTATATATCAAAAGAGGCAGTATAATTTTGCTCAGAATACATGAGTGGGGATGAGGCAATCAGAATCTTAGCAAACCACGGAATAACTCAAATGGGGTTGATAAAGGACTACGAAGGAACAGAACAGTGATCATCGTATCTAGGGCAGAATTAGATCAAGCTCAATTAGTTGTGATGCAAAATAATCCCAAGATTCAATCATATATAATGTAAGTGATTTATTTTAAAGAGAATACATTTCAATCATATATATTAGAGTAGATATTTTCTTTTAGTTGTTTAAACTCATTTGTAATCTTTTTTCTATTTTAGCGATCACATGGAGTTATTACAGTTGATGATTCCAAACAAGATTAAAAATAAACAGAATTAGGTTATAAATGAGCATAATAAAACATTTTGTCGATGGCTAAAGAATAAAATTTAACGAAGTTGGGAGAACAAAATCATGGAGTGTCGATTGAGTTAAAGCGCATATCTCTTGCAGCAAGCATTGATGTAATAAAGTACCAAGCTTACATTGTCGAGGGGAAAAGATTTCATACTAAGTCAAGAGATGATGCTCGACTAGTTCAAAATAATGGAGTAAGTATAGTTGCAGAAGCTATACATTTTTCCATTGCAAAATATAATAACCCAATTTCCGGCACAATGACATACTACGGGATTGTTGAAGAAATATGGGAGCTAGATTATTTATTGTTTCGTATTCCTCATATTAAATGTTCTTGGGTAGAGAACAATACTGGAGTTAAAACTGACGAACTTGGATTCACTCTTATTGATTTAAGTAAGAAGAGAAGCAAGAACGATCCTTTCACCATGGCTGCCCAAGAAAAACAAGTATTTCATATAACTGATCCAGTTAATGACAAATGGTCAATCGCTTTATCAATTCCCAAGAGGAATTTCTCATAAAAAGAAGATGAAGATGAAAATGAATCATGACTGTTTCATTGTTGGACAACCGATACATGAACAAGTTGAGAATATTCAGGATAATGATAATGATAACGATACCGATGATCATGATTATCTTAGAAACGATATCGAAGAAGGAATATGGGTCGATTGTGAATTGACCAAAAAGAAAAGAAAACATGTTTAGTAAGTTAGATAATAATTGTGTTTATTTATTTGTGTAATGCATTAATTTAAAATAATACTAATTGATTTATATGTTGCAGATGGGAGATGACAATGAGCAACAACAAAGTCGTGGTAAAACAAGAATGAGTTACATGACCCAACAAAAAGCCAAAGGAATCAAGAAAGATCTTGAATGGAACGATCTGGGACAACCAATAGGTAATGTGTATATAGATATGATATCATATCTTAGATCTAGAGTACGAGTCATGATTTCTATCAACTCACATGATTGGAGGAAGGTCCCACAAGATCTGAAAGACAGTCTACGGGAGGATATCATTGTAAGAAATTATCATTATGATATTTATGTATTTGAGTGTGATATTTAAATTTAATAATTACTTTTCTTATTTATATTCTCAGGGTGGATTCAACATTCCATAGACCTTCAAACATGAGACTTTGAAAAAAGTTGGTCATATAATGAGGGATTTAAAAAGTGAACTCACTACCGAGTACATCAAACCTTTGGTTGAAATGGGTATGATGGAAAAACTCAAATTTACCCCGAAGAAGTATAGAGATATACTTGACGAAAGAGAACGGTTTAAATTTGTAGCTAGCCATCTAAGTCTAGAGTTTCAAAAAATGCATCAAGAACAAAAAGCACGTGCATTACAAATGAAGTCAAGGCATCGAACATCTCATAGAGGAATGGCTAATATAAGAGAAGATTTGCTAAGTATAATTGATATTAAATTTAAAATAATGGTTGATATTATCGTAACATATAACTTTAATTATCTTGTACGTTGTAGATGAAAGAATGAGGTATTCAAAATTCGGAGCGGTATGAAGTTTGGCTTAGATCGCTTGAAGAGTTGGACCGACAGATTTCCAATAAGATAGTAAGTGTTCTATAGTATTATAATTAAAATATTGGTTTTATTTATATAAACTAATTTGACAAAACAATATCTTCAATAGGAGGAGCTCAAAGAAAAATTGAGTAGTGGTGAAAATACAGCTGAAGGTCCAGATAATATCGTGACTCAAGCATTAGGGACATCGGAACACCCAGGTCGTGTTCGAGCTGGTGGGTATGATACTTTATAATAGTTGTTTTCTTTTAAGAATTATTCAGCTTGATTTATTGATTGACTTGGTTGATTATTTTGTAGGTTCACTGCGAACGTGTCCAAAATGTTTGGAAAAAAGCCAAAGAAAATGACTGCAAAAGAGGAGATTGCTCGGCTAAAAGCTGAGATTGAAGAGCTAAAGAGACATAAATCTACAATAGAATAAGAATTAGCTCAAAATGAGGAATACAATGAGGCAAACGATGATGAGGAATACCATGATGAAGGAAAATACTATGAGAATCCAAATGATGAAGGACAATACTATGAGAATCCAAATGACGAAGTCTATCGACCTGCCTCCTACGCAGAGGATCATTTTCATCAAGTATATTCACATGTCCCAAAAACTAAAGACTATCCTATTAGTGAATTCTATCAACCTGTCCACCAAACCACAACGAATCCTTTTGATGAAGATGATCGATCAATTTATGAGTCCCTCCACCGTCGAGCTATAAAGTGAAATTGTGTTCCAAAAATATTGACAATGTAGTGGCTAAGGGAGTTATCGTTGTACCAAACATGGGTAGTCAAATGACCATCCATGGAGTTATTGTAATGTCTCAATTTCCCTAATAAGGTTTAGTGCCTTGATTAGGGGGCCAGGAGGGAAATAATTTAATATTATGTCCATGTTTATGATTATATGAATTATATGAGTTATATTATGATATGACGATATTTTCATGTTTAGGGTGTCTTAAGCATGCATGTGGGCCCATTTCTTATTGACTTGGCAACATGGACAGAGCCAGTGTCTAGGGCACCATACATAATGGCCCTAGTAGAGTTGAAAAAACTGAAGGTGCAGTTACAGGAGTTCTTAGACTTGGGTTTTATTAGGCCTAGTTTTTCGCCTTGCGGCACACCAGTTCTACTTATAAAGAAGAATGACAACACTCTGAGGATGTGTATTAATTACAGAGAACTGAACAAGTTAACAATTAAGAACAAATATCCTTTACCAGCTTACCCTACGGACTAGCCCATACTTACATCTTGGGAACTCGGTAGTATAATTGAGTGGGACTATTAATCATAGTTATGAACATCTATAGCTTCTGATGAAGAAGTAAAATGATGGTTTCCTTTTGGTTTGGTTCAAGGTGCTAAATGATAGAGATCTCATTTTAGTCATTAATAATAGTTTACTGAAATATCATTTACAAGGAACTAAGTGTTTTAAGGATAAAATACAATGAGGGGTAAAACATTATTTTAGTCTCATCTCATTGTAGAACATCTATAGAGGATTGAGTGACAATTATGGTTGTAACAATGGATAATTAATAACGTATTTATATTGGTTATAGAGCATTCTATGAATTCAAGAGTGCAATTCTGAGTCTTTAGTGGAGTCACGAGGAATTAATAAGTTAGTAAATTTATTTGTTAAATTTATGATAACTTACTGGAACTTGATTTCATAAGCCCATGGTCCCCACTGTACCTTGGATCAAATCATCTAGATAGTCTCAATTAATTGATTTAATTATCAATTAGAATTATCAAAGTTGACCAGGTCAATTTTAGATAGTTTCACATAGTTATGTAATTTAGAGAAGAAAAGAGAAATTAGGGCAGATTTATTAATTATGATAAATTGGTGTCTAAATTAATAAATAAGTTTAAATCAAGGTTCAAATTATAAATAATAAATTTGATAAATAATTTAAATAATTATTTAATTAATTAATCAATAGAAAATAATATGGGCCTTGATTTTAAGTCCAACGAGCTTATAATTAAAAAGGAAATTTCACGAGCCTATGGCCCAAGGGAATTTCGACCTAGGGCTGATAATTGGATATTATCTTATTGATTTTTTTAAGGGTAGGAAAACATTTGGTACCCTGTGTTTTTGCAAAGTATCGTTTTGGTACCCTGTGTTTACAATAATGCTCATTTGGTACCATGTACTTTGAAATCGTACATATTTGGTAACCTGTATTTTGAAATCGTACATATTTGATACCCTAAACTCAAATTTAATTGATAAATTTTTTTTCCAACCTAATCAAAATGCTCTCAATTTTTATGTGCTCCAAATTCAAATTTAATTACTTAATTACATAAAATTGATGGAAATTTGGTCATATTGATAAAATTTTATTTATCAAATATGAGTTTAGTGTACTAAATATGTATGATTTTAAAATACAGGGTACCATATGAAGATTATTGAAAAATAGGATACCAAAATGATACTTTGCAAAAACATAGGGTACCAAATGAGTAAGTTCTCTTTTTTTTATTAAATAAGTAACCTAATTGAGCATATCAAAGGAATGCTAAGTGAAAGTTGAAAACAGACCACATAAAGACTATCTAACTGAAAATCAAAAGATCTATTCTTGATGCTCTAGGTTTTAGATTCTCTCACAGCATAAGTTCTTTTCTAAGCCTCACTATTCTCTTTTATTCTTCTTCTTATTGTATCTATCTCATGTGTTGAGAATTTCCCACTCTAGTCTAGGCGATTCTAAGGATACTTTGGAAGGCTATGAAGAAAATTGAAGAACGATTCAGTTTCTTGGTGATACCCTGCGACATAAAGGATAAAAGGGTTAGAGAAACTGAAGAAATGACTCAATCATTCCGCTGCACAATAATGTAAGTGTTCTTATCATTATATTCAATTTTAGAAACATGTTCTAGGTTGCCTCATATTAATTTGTTTGATATAAGATTTACATGAAAATAAACAAGATCCTGTATATGTTTTCCTAACAATTGGTCTCAGAGCCTTTGGTAATCTTTATTTTCATGCATGAAAATGTTAAAAATTGAATTATTTGATGTGTTGAGTAATTAGATGGATTTCATGTTTTTATGAAGCATATTGAATTTTATGTGATTATTAGCAATTCTAGGTTATTTTGTTGTGTTTTCTATGCCATTAATTTTTATGAATGCTTTATTTTGTGTAAAACATGGTAAAAATTAATTAGAAAATGGTTTTGGTTAGAAAAAATTGCACAAAAAATTTTCGATTTTTTTTTGCCTAGCTGTACACCTCACGAGCGTAGATATGCGCGTCACCCCTGCTGCGCGCATTGTCACGGATCGACTATTTGGGTACTCCAAGTAGACGGAACGTGCGGCACTTGCAGACACTTCAAGTTAGCAAGTCAGCCTACAACACACACTTGCAGGCAAACAAACTCAGTGGTTAGCCACATACACATCTCGGACATGCAACAGGCAATAACGAAGTATGAGCAAGCACCAAGCAAGTCATTCCTGGGAACGTCCACACAACACAAAGCACACAACAAGGCAAGTGGCACGCAATGGCCCAACGAAGATAACAAACAAGTAACACATATGCAACAAGAGAGCGTACAAGGGCAAGTATGGATAAACATCGTTTTATTAATATATATAGTCTTGATAGGGCAAGGGAGTACACAGCTTTGGCCCCTATCTGCTGATGACCACGGTGCTTCCCTAAGTCACCAGGTCACCTCCCCCTAAGGAGCCTTCTAGAGATACAGGGTCTTCCCAGTAACATATATGATTTTTGTCTGGGAGACATATGCATATTTACAAAACTGCCACTACCCTATCCCATGAGATTGCTTGGTGCAAGACTTGACTAATGATCAAGCACTAAGGCATGCTCACTTACAAAATGGCCCCATGTGGGTGTGCCAAAGGGGCGGCACGCCACACTCTCCCCCACTCAATTCTTCGGCGTCCTCGACGAAGTAGCTTGTAGATCTTCAATCTTCTGCGTGAGCTTCTTCAAGTCTTCCGCCCTCTCCCAGCTGATCTCATCATCTGCGAACCCCTTCCATTTTACCAGATACTCTTTATGCTTTTTACGGTCAGTGGTGACCGTCCTTTCCTCAATGATTTCTTCAGGTTGACGCTTACTCCTTGGCTGAATGATGACTCCTCCTCTGGTTGACTGGTTGCGCTCTGGATTTTCTGGATCTTCATGATACGGCTTCAAGTTGCTGATGTGAAGGACCGGGTGTATATTCATCCATGCTGGTAGGTCAACTTTGTAGGAAGTTAGGCCAACTTTTGAGATGATTCAGACCGGACCCTCGTACTTGTGAACGAGTCTGATGTCTTTGTCTCCTCGGAATCTCAACTATTCAGGCCTCAGCTTGATTAACACTAAGTCACTTGCTTTGAACTCTAGTGGTCTGTGCTTCTGATCTTCCCACTTCTTCATTCTTCTTGATGCGTTTTCTAAATAAGCTCAGGCAATCTCTGTCGTTTTCTTCCAGTCTTTTGTGAAGTGAAAGGCTCGCGAGTTCCGACCGCGGTATTCATCCACTGTGTGGGGCAACAGTGGCTGCTGTCCATTAACAACTTCAAAAGGGCTCTTATTCGATGAAGAACTCTTTTGAGAGTTGAAGCAAAATTGAGCTACATCGAGTAGTTGCGGCCAATTATTCTGATTAGCATTGACAAAGTGGCGCAAGTACTCCTCCAACATCCCGTTGAATCTTTCTGTCTACCCATCTGTCTGTGGATGGTAGCTCGAGGATATGTTCAATTGTGACCCCAAGAGATTGAATAGTTTAGACCAAAAGGTCCCAGTGAATCTTCCATCTCAGTCACTAACAATGTTCTGGGGCACTCCCCAATATTTGACAATATGCTTGAAGAATTGTCGAGTTGTCTCCTCTGCCGAACAGTACTTCGACACCGGGATGAATGTTGCGTACTTCGAGAATCTGTCCATGACCACCAAGATCGCACTTAAATCCCATGTCTACAGTAGGCTGGTGATAAAGTCAAGCGACACACTCTCCCATGGTCGGCTTGGGACTCGCAGTGGCTCCAACAACCCAGGTGTCTTGTTCCTATCGACCTTGTCTTGCTGACAGACGAGACAGGTCTTGGTGTACTCCACTACATAATCTTGCATTTGTGTCTAGTAGTATCCTTGCTTCAAAAGGGTATGTGTTCTCTACCACCCTGGATGACCTACCCACAAGGTGTCATGACACTCGCTTAGTAATGTCTTCCTCAAATCTCCAGCTTTCGGAACATACAAGCAACCCCCTTTGGCCCACAGAAGATCATTCTCCACCCAGAACTGGCGAGTCTTGCCTTCTTTTACGAGCTTCAGGATGGTTCTAACAACCGGGTCTTTCTCCAGGTTTTCTTTGATGCGGTCCTTGGGTTGGAGTGTTCACCACGCTAGCCGACAAACTAGCCAAGATCTTTAGAGTCGCAAATTCTGCTTTGTGACTCAATGTGCCAGCTGCCTGGTTCAAGCGTCCTGCCCTGTGCTCAAAACGGAAGTCGAATTCCACCACGAACTCCTGCCATCGAGCCTGCTTAGGGGTCAGTTTTGGCTGAGTCAGGAAATGACTAACCGCTGCATTATCCGTCTCCACCATAAACTTCGACCCCAGCAAGTAATGCTCCACACTCGCAAGCAATGGATAACTGCGAGGAGTTCCTTCTCCTAGGTAGTATACCGCCTCTCAGCTTCAAACAGCTTGCGACTCTCATATGCTACCGGGTGGTCTTCTTGTACTAGTACCCCTCCCAAAGCATAATCTGAGGCATCTGTCTATACTTCGAAGGGCTTGCTAACATCTGGCAAGGCAAGGACAGGATCCTTCATCATGGCTTCCTTCAAACTCCTGAATGCTTCAGCACACTTGTCAGTCCACGCCCAAGTCAGACCCTTTTTCAACAGCTCGGTCAAGGATGTCGCTCTTCTTGAGTAGCCATCCACAAATCGCCTATAGTAGTTGGCTAGGCCCAAGAAAGAGTGGAGTTCTTTCACGTTTGTGGGGGCTTTCCATTCTTGGATCGCCCTCACCTTCTCCAGATCCATACGAATTCGGCCACGTTCCACAACATGGCCTAGGAACTTGATGCTCTCCTGTGCAAATGAGCATTTCTCGCGCTTCACATATAGCTGGTTCTCTCTCAACTTCTGAAACACTTGAGCCAAGTGTTCTTGATGCTCTTCAATCGTGGCGCTATAAACCACTATATCATCCAAGTACATCACCACGAACTTATCTAGATACTCGTGGAATACTTGGTTCATCAGTGTGCAGAAAGTGGCAGGTGCATTTGTCAACCCAAATGGCATTACTCGAAACTCAAATGCTCCATATCGAGTAACGCTCGTTGTCTTTGGCTCATCCCCATCTGCGATCCTCACCTGATAATAGCCCAATCTTAAGTCCAACTTTGTGAAGTATTTGGCTCCACTTAGCTGGTCGAACAAATCAGCGATCAGAGGGATGGGGTAGGTGTTGCGAACTGTCACCTTGTTGAGAGCCCTATAATCAATATACAGTCTCAAGCTCCCATCGTGCTTCTTCTGGAATAGCACAGGTGCGCTAAATGGAGCCTTTGACGGTCTGATGAAGCCTACCTCCAATAACTCTTTTAGTTGTTTCCTCAACTCTTCTAGCTCAGGGGGTGCCATTCTGTAAGGCGCTTTTGTTGGAGGTTTCGCTCCAGGCACCAGCTCTATCTGGTGATCAATTCCCCTCATTGGTGGCAAGGCTTTGGGGAGTTTATCTGGCATCACGTCCCCATATATCTTCAAGACCCTCATAATTTCTAGTGGAACAATCTCTTCCACTGCTTCTTCGAACACGGTGGGTACTGCTACATAAGTGGGCTCCTGCTTCTTCACACCTTTCTTGAACTATAAAGCTGGTAGAAACTTCACACCAGGGGGTGGTTTCACCTTTGCAAGCACCATTGAAGGAGTCTCTCCCATTATGAGAAAACTCCCAGAGGCAGGAATTGGAATGGCACCTTTCTCGGTTAGGAATTCCATTCCCAAAACTACATCGAAGTCGTCCATATGGACCACCACTAAGTCATTCTGCCCCTCCCACGTGTCGATTCTAAGTTTTACACCTTTAGCCACACCAGTTGTGGCCAAGGCCTTGGAGTTGACCGCTTTCATGCGGCCTACATCTTTCTCCAGTTTTAGTCACAGTCGCTTGGCTTCGAGTTCAGAGATGAAGTTGTGGGTGGCGCCAGTATCGATCATCACGCTTTTGGCGGGCTTGTCATTGATGGTGGCATCCACGAACATTAGCCCCTTTCCCAGGGTCTTCTTCCCTTTTTCGCCATGTTTCTTGAGAGCAATCAACAGGCGGACAGCGCCCATGTGCGCGTACTCTTCATCCTCCTCTTCTCCTCCGCCCTGTTCTTCTTGGCCAATGAGGGCATTCAACTTGCCCCTGTAAGGGAAAACTGCCGACTTATGTGGGCCTTTGCAGATCCAACAAGCTAGCGTCTTCCTCCCTACAACAGTATCTGTACCGCTGGAAGAACTGGACTCTGCTATCCTCTTCTCTCCCCCACTCTTGCCCTACCATGACTTCCCAGACTTCTTACTCCTAGCGCTACTTGAGCTGGTTGGAGGGGTAGACCTTTTCGGCAGGCTGCTCTCCGAAGTGTACGCTATTAAGCGTTTAGCAGCAGCTTGAGCGATGGCTAGGTCAAACACACGCTGCCTTTGAAGTTCTTGCTTGGCCCATGGTTTCAATCCCTCGAGGAAGCAGAAGAGCCTGTCTATTTCGGACATGTCCTTTATATCGAGCATTAGTTCCGAAAACTTCTTCACATATTCTCGGACTGTCCTGACTTGGTTAAGCTCTCTCAACTGGCGTCAAGCCATGTAAGCGACATTTTCTGGCAGAAATTGCGTCTTTAATTCTTTCTTCAGGTCTACCCAAGATGTGATGGTGCACCTACCATTCTCTATGTCATCATACTTTGTCCTCCACCACACCTTGGCATCCCCAGACAAGTACATGGTGGCCATGGCGACCTTTCCTTCTTCTGAATCGGCCCGCACAGCTCTAAAATAGTGTTCCATGTCGAAGAGGAAATTTTCCAAGTCCTTAGCGTCTCTGGCCCCATTATGGGGCCTCGGCTTGGGCACTTTAACTCGGCCATATTCCATAGCTATTGGCCCTGTTGCAGGGGCATTCCCAACTGCTCGCATGGTTAGGTTCACCTTTGCAGTTAGCTCAGCCATTTCTTCTCTGAGCACGGCAACTGCCTCCCTGCAGTCTTCCGTGGTGTCATTTATGGAAACTTGTTGTTCCTTTAGCATGCGCTCCACCACCGCAATGCGCTCTTCCCACCGAGGGGAAACAAAAGTACTTGTTGGAGTGTTTCTTTGCTCCAATGCAATTATTCTGGATAGGAGAACATCGTTTTCCTTCTCTTGCGCAGATATGCGATTGCTTGCATCTGACGATCCAAAGTTATGACTTGCAGAGGAAAGATCCCTGACCCTTTCGTCCAAGCCATCTAATTACCCCACACGCTTCTCAAGTGCTTTGATCCTCTGAGTGTTGCTCACCATTAGTGTGTTTTTCCAAGCTCTCTCTAACCTAGCTCTGATACCGACTATCACGGGCCAGCTATTTGGGTACTTCAAGTAGACGGAACGTGCGGCACTTGCAGACACTTCAAGTTAGCAAGTCAGCCTACAACACACACCTGCAGGCAAACAAACTCACTGGTTAGCCACATACACATCTCGGACATGCAACGGGAAATAACGAAGTATGAGCAAGCACAAAGCAAGTCATTCCTGGGAACGTCCACACAACACAAAGCACACAATAAGGCAAGTGGCACGCAATGGCCCAACGAAGATAACAAACAAGTAACACATAGGCAACAAGAGAGCGTACAAGGGCAAGTATGGATAAACATCATTTTATTAATATATAGCCTTGATAGGGCAAGGGAGTACACAGCTTTGGCCCCTATCTGCTGATGGCCATGGTGCTTCCCTAAGTCACCAGGTCACCTCCCCCTAAGGAGCCTTCTAGGGAAATAAAGTCTTCCCAGGAACATATATGATTTTTGTCTGGGAGACATATGCATAATTACAAAACTGCCACTACCCTATCTCATGAGGTTGCTTGGTGCAAGACTTGACTAATGATCAAGCACCAAGGCATGCTCACTTACAAAATGGCCCCATGTCGGTGTGCCAAAGGGGCGGCACGCCACACGCATCACCCCACCAGTGTGCGCAACTCCTGCGGGCACGACGCGCCTCCATGCGCATCCCTCGGCAGCCAGCCACTTGCGTGCGCATGCGCGTCTCCTTGCACACCAGCCATGCGTGAATAGTACTTGTGACGGGTACTGTTCACCTATAATTTTTTCATTTTTTTTAAATAAAGAAAATAAAATTATGAAATTGATTTTTATAACAAACTCAAAAATATGAGATTTATTTTATCATTTAAAAATGTTTTTTGGAATAAGATATTTTTGATATTTGAAAATTAGATATTTTCTACAAAGATTCAAATTCAAATTTAAAAATAGGCTAACAACTTAATTTTAAATCTTTTAATATATTAAAATATTAGAATTAAGATATCAGATATTATAGATATTTTCTTTTAAATACTTGTTATTTTTATTAAATCTTTTATTTGAAAATATTAATATCTGTTTATTCTATAGTTTTTTAATATTTAAATTATTTGAAATTTGTTATCTAGATATTTTTATAGATATTTGAATTTGTTTAACTATTTTAAGATATTTTAGGGTTGTTATAACTATTAATATTTTTTAAATGGCTAAAATATTTGCTTATAGTTGTAACAACACAATATATTTTTTGAAAAACAGTTAAGATATTGATTTTAAAATTTAAAATTGGTTAAATTTTGAAGAAAAAAAATCACATTTTTTCAAACAATTAATAAAATATTTTTTTAATAAATGAGATTTAAATTAACTTTTGTTAATTGTTAATAAATCCTATTTTAATAAAATTAATATTTTTCAAATTAACCTAAACATAGTCGATTGTTGATAAATAAAATTTAAATTAACTTTTGTTAATTATTGATAAATTTAATTTAAATTGACTTATTTTTGTAAAAATTTAATTAATTCGAATTTTGGATCAATTCTAGAAAATTAATTATGGTATTTTTTCAAATGAAATAAATTGTGGTATTTTTGCATAAATTAATATATTTGTTCATATATTAACATGATTAGGCTCATCCAATTATAACATGTATGTTTGCACTATATGTGGTATTTTTGGAATTGGGCTTAGATGCAAATAGTGGCCCATATGTTTGCTTAATATATGAATTTTTTTCAAATTAAATATTCATAAAATGATAGTAAAGGAGGAGAAAATAAGACTATTGTTGTTGCTGCTAATCCAGCTAAGGCTGAAGCTTACCAAGCTTCGTCTTCGAAAGCTGGAAACAAGAGGAAATGTGGACAAATCAACAACACCAAGCCTGCAAAGGCTGCAAATACGAGTGCACAACCAAATGCATAGACGCCTAAGGGGAAGAACACGAAAAACAAGAAATGTAAAGGTAAGTGTTTTCACTGCAAAGAGACTGGACATTGGAAACGAGATTGCCCCAAGTTTCTAGCAGCGAAAAACAAAGGTAATGACTATAGTTCATTTATCTTAGAAACATGTGTTTTAGAGAATGATAAATCCATCTGGATTATTGATTTTGGATCTACCAACCATATTTGTAACTCTTTACAGCTTCTTGAATCGTGGGAGGAAGTGGACAAAGGCGGCTTAAATCATAGAGTTGGGAACGGAGGGTTCGTTGCGCTCCAAGCTAGAGGAAGAGCTCATCTGATGTTTAGAAATAAAAACTTAATTGTAAAAGATGTATTTTTTTATTCCAGATTTTTTTAGAAATTTAATTTCAGTTTCCATATTGCAATTAGAACGATTTGTTATGACTTTCACAAGTTCTACTATATCTATTTCTTTCAACGGATCACAATTGTGTATTGCATGTTTGGAAAACGGGCTTTATATTCTCCAACCTAATGAACCCCTCGCTCTTAATAATGATTTATTCAAAGTAGCTAAACCTAGGACCAACAAACCTCAAAAGACCGATAATGATAATACGACGTATTTATGGCACTTGAGACTAGGTCACATTGGTTATGATAGGATTCAAAGAATTATAAAGGACGTGCCTTTGAGGGAACTCACCTTAGGTGAATTACCTACCTGTGAATCTTGTCAAGAAGGCAAATTGACCAAGCATCCATTCTCTGCAAAGGGTGATAGGGCCAAAGAACCACTTGGACTTGTGCATTCAGATATTTGTGGACCTTTGAATGTACAAGCTAAGGGTGGTTTTGAGTATTTCGTCACTTTCATTAACGATTACTCTAGATACTCGTGTCTTTAACTCATGCATAGGAAATCAGAAAAAAATTTAAAGTTTCAGAAATTCCTAGCGATGGCTCAGAACCAATTAGGTAAAACGTTAAAGATCTTGCGATCTGATAGGGGTGGATAATATTTGGATATGCAATTCCTAGATCATTTAACTGAACTTGGGATTTTATCACAACTTACTGCCCCAGGTACTCCGCAACAAAATGGTGTAGCGGAACGCCGAAACAGAACTTTATTGGAAATAGTTAAATGCATGCTTAGTTACTCAACTCTACCAACTTTGTTCTGGGGACATGCAATTGAAACCGCGAATGACATTCTCAATGTCGTGTCATCTAAATCAATCCCCAAAACACCTTTAGAACGCTGGAATGGACGTGAACCTACTTTACGCCATTATAGAATCTGGGGGTGTCCCGCCCACGTCCTAAGGAAAAAGGAAGGAAAGCTAGAACGGCGAACTGAAGTTTGCATATTTTTTGGCTAACCTAAAGGTACTCGGCGTGGACTTTTCTATAGTCATTAAGAAAAGAAAGTTTTTACTTCTCTGAATGCTACTTTTCTGAAAAATGACTATGTCGAAAACTTCAAATCACGCAGCAAAGTAGTTTTAGAGGAGATGGTTAAAGAATTGAGTCCAACTAATGTTCCATCGTCATAAATGCAAGTTGATGATGAAATTCCCACTCTTCATGTCCAACCGACGCAAGTCGATTTAAATGAAGAAAGTACCACTGTTCCTAAGCGAACAGTCACAGAGACTCGTCGTAGTGGGAGGGTTTCTAGGAACCCAATTTGCTATGGTTTGGATGGTGAAACCAATATGGTTGTTGTGACGATGATCTGTTGTCTTTCAAACAGGCAATGGCCAGCCCTGAAAAGGAACTATGGCTCGAAGCCATCAAACAGGAAATGAAGTCCATGTACTCAAATTCCATCTAGGATCTTGTGGAATCACCTAGTGACTTTAGGGCCATTGGGTGCAAGTGGATCTTCAAGAAGAAATGAGGTGTTGATGGAAATATCGAGACTTAAAAAGCTCGATTAGTGGCAAAGGGTTATACCCAAAGAGAAGGCGTGGATTATGAGGAAACTTTTAGTCTGGTAGCCATGCTCAAGTCCATTCGCATCCTCCTATCCATAGCAGCCGCTCTCAACTATGAGATCTGGCAAATGGACGCTAGGACAACTTTTCTTAATGGGAAGCTTGACGAAGTCATTTATATGGATCAGCCAGAAGGATTTAAAGTAGTTGGACAAGAAAGAAAAGTTTGCAAGTTCAATAGGTCCCTTTATGGACTTAAGCAAGCTTCTCGTTCCTAGAATCTTAGGTTTGATGAAATAATCAAAACCTATGGCTTTGAACAAAATATTGATGAGCCTTGTGTTTACCAACTGAAGGCAAATCAAACAGTGGTATTCCTGGTTCTTTATGTAGATGATATCTTACTCATTGGAAACAATGTTAAGAAATTATCATATGTGAAGAATTGGCTGAGCATTCAATTCCAAATGAAGGATTTGGGTAAAGCAAGTTCTGTTCTAGGTATCCAGATCATTAGGGATAGAAAGAAAGAACTCTTACCTCTATCTCAAGCAGCTTCCATAGATAAAGTGCTTGAACGTTTCTCAGTGAAAAATTCCAAGAAAGGATGTTTACCGTCCCGCCATGGAATTCATCTTTCAAAGAAGCAGTCTCCCCAGACTCTTGAAGAAGAACATGTAATGAGAAAATTTCGTTACACATCTGTAATTGGAAGTCTGATGTATGCCATGTTGTGTACTAGACCAGATATCTGCTATGCAGTGGGAATAATGAGCAGGTGTCAGTCAAACTTGGACCGGAACATTGGAAAGCAGTTAAGCATATTCTAAAGTATTTAAGGTGGACTAGGGATTAGATGTTAGTCTACAAGGGTGGTGTTTTGAACCCTATAAGCTACTCTGATTCATATTTTCAGAATGATGTCGATGTCAGGAAGTCTACTTCTGGAATGATGTTTACTCTTGGGGTGGTGCTGTGATATGGAGAAGCGTAAAGCAGTCTACGATCTCAGATTCCACCGTGGAGGCTGAGTACATAGTTGCATCTGAAGCTGCTAAGAAAATAGTCTGGCTAAAGGAGTTCTATTCAGATCTTGGTGTTATTCCATATATGGATAAACCGCTTGTGTTGTTTTGTGACAACACGGGAGCAATAGCCAATTTGAAAGAACCTTGAAGTCACAAGAGGAGTACGCGTATAGAAAGGAAGTATCACATAATTCGAGAATATGTGGCCAGGGGAGATGTGAAGGTTATGAAGATTGCATCTAAAGACAATCTTGCAGATCCGTTTACAAAGACACTACCAGAAGCTACATTTGATAAGCATATCAAGGAAATGGGATTAGTATAATTAAGGCATTAGTTTCAATTATTGCAAGTGGGAGTTTGTTGGGGTTTTATGCCCTAATTAAAACCCAATTTCTTTGTAATCTCATTTATTATCAATAAAAGAATAAAAATCAATTTTTGACTTGGTCAATCACTTTTTTCACATGTTTTATTTCCATGATTATTTATTTAATTTAAACTTCTATTAAATCTCGAGCATATAGCTAATTGTATTCATAGTGACGTAATTACGGTGGAATATAAATATGATTATATGTTCAAACATAAGTTAGTCCTATGATTAGTCGGTACACAAGATTTACACTGACTTGCCATTCTATGATTTGATCTACTTACACATTGTAGTATTATGTTCTTTCCATAACATTAGCAAAGTAAATAAGATCAGATGTATTTGTTACATCAGATTGGACCGATATTGACAGTTGAGAGGATAAGTAAACATACTGTTATTATCTATTCTAGTCATATCATATAGTTGACCATAGGTCAATTCAATCTCAATTCGTAGTGGTAAGTATTCTAACGTATTGTATTATTTGAGTTCTTTGAGTTGTTCATTACCAACTTACCCTACGGACTAGCCTATACTTACATCTTGGAAACTCGGTAGTATAATTGAGTTGGAGTGTTAATCATAGATATGAACATCTATAGCTTCTGATGAATAAGTGAAATGATGGTTTCCTTTTGGTTTGGTTCAAGGTGCTAAATGATAGAGATCTCATTTCAGTAATTAATATTAGTTTACTGAAATATCATTTACAAGGAACTAAGTGTTTTAAGGATAAAATACAATGAGGGGTAAAACGGTATTTTAGTCTCATCTCATTGTAGACCGTCTATAGAGGATTGGGTGACAATTATTGTTGTAACAATAATTAATAGCGTATCTATATTTGTTATAGAGCGTTCTATGAATTCAAGAGTGCAATTCCAAGCCTTTAGTGGTGTCATGAGGAATTAATAAGTTAGTAAATTTATTTGTTACATTTATGATAACTTTTTGGAGCTTGATTTCATAGGCCCATGGTCCCCACTGTACCTTGGATAAAATCATCTAGATAGTCTCAATTAATTGATTTAATTATCAATTAGAATTATCAAAGTTGACCATGTCAATTTTGGATAGTTTCATAGAGTTATGTAATTTAGAGAAGAAAAGAGAAATTAGGGCAGATTTATTAATTGGGATAAATTGGTGTCTAAATTAATAAATAAGTTTAAATCAAGGTTCAAATTATAAATAATAAATTTGATAAATGATTTAAATAATTATTTAATTAATTAATCAATAGAAAATAATATGGCACCGTCAATGCTCGGATGGCACCATCTACGCACGTTTGTGACCAACTCAACTATGGTTTGACGCAACTCATGAACGAGCTTCAGAATTTCAAGTCTATCATGGGTGGACCTAGTAAGGGACGAGAAAAGAAGACTATTGTTGTTGTTGTTGTTGATCTAGCTAAGGCTGAAGCTAACCAAGCTTTATCTTTGAAAGCTGGAAACAAGAGGAAAGATGGACAAAACAACAACCTCAAGCCTGCAAAGGCTACAAAGACGAGTGCAAAACCAAGTGCACAAATGACTAAGGGGAAGAAAAAGAAAAACAAGAAAGGTAAAGGTAAGTGTTGACGCAGTTTTTCGCCAACATTATATTAAGAAATAATAAGGCAAATTAGTGCTTAATAGTAAACCTTAATGAGCAATAATATGAATTCACTCAAGAACAAAGAACTTTTACGTGGTTTAGTGGTTAAAATCCACCTAGTCCATGTTGGGTTTTATGCCCTTAATAAAACCATTTTTCTTATGTAACACGTTATTATTATCAATAAAAGAAGTAGAAATCATTTTGTTTATTTAATTGCATTGTTCGCTTGTTTTATTACATGTTTATTCAATTAATACAAACATTCATAAAATCCTGAACATATGCATAGTTACAATTATAGTGACTAGGTCACAGTGGATTATAGTTGTAATTATATGTTCAAAAGAACAAGTCCTAGATTAGATCAGTGCATTGGATTTTCACTTATTAGGAAATCTACGATATGATCTACTTACACATTAGGAGTGTGATGTCTTGTCCAAAGCATTGACCAAGTAGATATGATCGGATGTATTTGGTTACATCGGACTAGGACCGATATTGATTATTGATTGATAAATAAGTGTCGTTGTTATCGAATCTAATCAATATCACAATGTTGACCATAGGTTAAGTCGATCTTAATTCTGAGTGATAATATTCTGCTAATTATATTATTTAAATCTTTTGACTTGTTCGTTACCAGCTTACCCTACGGTCTAGCCCATACTTACATCTTGGAGATTTAGTAATGAAATTAAGTGGGAGTATTATTCATAGATATGAAATCTATAACTTCTGTATGAGAAGTGAAAAGATGATTTCCTTAATTGCTTTGTTCAAAAGGTTAAATGATTGAGATCTCATTTCTGTGATTAAGTTCACGGAAATATCATTTATAAGGAACTTAGTGGGAGTTAAGGATAAAATACTGATGAGGGGTAAAACGGTAATTTTCACCCAGCTTGTTAGTAAGTCATCGATAGAGGATTGACTAACTGTAATGGTTATAACAATGGATAACGTATTTATGGTTTGGAAAATACGTTCTATGAATTCAAGAGTTCAATTCCAAGTCTATAGTGGAGTCACGATGAATTAATAAGGTAGTGAAATTATTCGTAAATAAATTCACGGTAACTTATTGGAGCTTGATTTCATGGATCCATGGTCCCCACATCACCTTTGAGTAAATCATCTAGAATGTCTCAATTAATTGATTTAATTATCAATTAGGATTTTTTAAAGTTGACTAGGTCAATTTTGAAAAATTTATAGAGAGACGAGATTTAGAGAATAAAAGAGAATCTTTGGGTAAATTTATTAATATTGATAAATTTGTGTCAATATAAATAAATGAAAATTAAATCAAGTTTCAAATTATAATTAGTTCATTTGAATAAGGATTTAGTTAATTAATTAAAATAAATAAATAAATAAAATGTTTTGAATTTAGGCCCAATTGGGATTTAAATTCAAAATAAAAGTATTGGGCCCAAGTCCATTTGTGGGAGCCCAAGGCTTTTATCTTTTTGTTTATTATTTTAATTAATTTAAATTTAAATAAAGCCCATTAAGTTGTCTATATAAGGAATATGATATCTAGGGTTTTCATAAGTCAGTCTCAGTTGATTTATTGGGTAAGTGAAAACCTAGACACTCTAATCCTTTCTTAGCCACTTTCTCTTCTTCTTTTCTAGATCTCTATCTCATGTGTTGAGAACCAGCCCACACTAGTTTTAGATTGATCAAAGGATTGGTGAGGAAGACTGTGTTGCTGATCTAGTTCAATCTCTTGATAATACTCTGCTACAGAAAGGAATCAAGGGTTAGAGAGATTGAAGGAAGGAGTTGTTCCAGTTCCGCTGCGTATTCGTAAGTTTCTACATCATTGTGTTTATGTTAATTTACGAATCTAATGATCATATGTATGTCGTATTATTCTATGTTTCTATTATGTGTTTGGAAAAATAATAGGAAGCATGCATCTAGATTTAAATTTTAAGATCCTACAATTGGCCTCAGAGCCTAGGTTGCCTAGATCTAGATGTGAAGAATACATGATTATATATGTTTGTTGACATGTTTGATTATAAAAGTTTAATTGGATGGTACATGAAATTTGATATGAATGTTTTGAATGTTTATGTGTCATATTGCTAATTTAAGTTGTCATTTTTTTTTCATGCATTTTCAGATCTTAATTGGTGCTTGATAAAATGCTCATTGAAAAATTGCACAATTTTTGTTTTTTTTTGTAGTTGACAGCCCCATTTTTTTTTAATATTTATATATATATATATATTATAAAAAAAAAATGTTAACAGTATATGTATATATATATTTTATATATGTATGTTTATATATATATATATATTTATTTTTTGAAATAACCGTGTATATATATATAATTAAAAAAAAAGTTTTAACCGTATACGTATATATATATATATATATTTATATATATGTTTATATATATATTTATATATAATATAAAAGTTATTTAAGCTATTTTTTTTTTTTTGTGCTAAAGAAATATCTTAGTATCCAATTTTAAAAATTTGAGATATTTTCTTTAATGACAATTAAATTAATTTTATGTTTAATTAATTATGTGGTAAGTTTTCAATTTGGTAAAACTTTATGGTAATTAATTAATAAGTAAATTAATTTTGATAACTCAATTGATTGTTTTAGATATTGATTGATTTATTTATTTTAGCAATTAATTTATTTATTTTGGGAATAAATGTAATGATACATAAAGATGTGTAACATGTCATATAAGTTTTCATGTTAGGACCATCCAATTAATAAGAAAATTAACATATCTAGAATCATTATTAAGTTATTTTTTGCATTTGGGCTTTAAATATAAGTATAATGATGGCCCAATTTTTTTTGTTTTGAAAAATGTGGGAAAAATCAAATAAAACTTTCATAAAATGTTAGGTTTTATTTGGGCCCAATTGAACATGTAAAGTTTAAATTCCTCTTTTGTGGGTGGTTCCACTTGTGAAGGCCCATTTGCTTTGCATTACTAGATTGGACTTAATCAATTGAATAACAATTAATAAAACGAAGGTTCAAATTCCTGTCTTTTTGGGCTTTGTGTGGAAGTTAGGGAGCCTTAGTAGTGGGTCCGACATACTGAACCCAGCTCTCCTCCATGCAAGCTCGAATTGTTAAGGCCTATTTACCTAAGTTGGACTTAATTGTATTAGGTTGTTCCTTTTAGTTGGACCTAATAATTGATTAGAAACAAATTAATTCTAATTGTTGGATTAATTTTCAATGGGTAATTTTAGAATTAATGGGAAAATTATAAACTATGGTTTATTGATTATTTTAATAATTTGGCAAACTTAAGTTGGTAATTTTCAAAAGAATAAAATACTAAATCTCGAGCATATAGCTAATCGTATTCTTAGTGACGTAATCACAGTGGAATATAAATATGATTATATGTTCAAACATAAGTTAGTCCTATGATTAGTCGGTACACAAGATTTACACTGACTTGTCATTCTATGATTTGATCTACTTACACATTGTAGTATTATGTTCTTTCCATAACATTAGCAAAGTAGATAAGATCGGATGTATTTGTTACATCAGATTGGACCGATATTGACAGTTGAGAGGATAAGTAAACTTACTGTTATTATCTATTCTAGTCATATCATAAATTTGACCATAGGTCAATTCAATCTTAACTTTGAGAGGTTAGTATTCTAAATAATTGTATTATTTGAGTTTTTCGTTACCAGCTTACCCTACGGACTAGCCCATACTTACATCTTGGGAACTCGGTAGTATAATTGAGTGGGAGTATTAATCATAGATATGAACATCTATAGCTTCTGATGAAGAAGTAAAACTATGGTTTCCTTTTAGATTGGTTCAAGGTGCTAAATGATAGAGATTTCATTTCAGTAATTATTATTAGTTTACTGAAATATCATTTACAAGGAACTAAGTGTTTTAAGGATAAAATACAATGAGGGGTAAAACGTTATTTTAGTCTCATCTCATTGTATATCATCTATAGAGGATTGGTTGACAATTATAGTTGTAACAATGGATAATTAATAACATATCTATTTTGGTTATAGAGTGTTCTATGAATTCAAGAGTGCAATTCTGAGTCTTTAATGGAGTCACGAGGAATTAATAAGTTAGTAAATTTATTTGTTAAATTTATGATAACTTATTGGAGCTTGATTTCATAGGCCCATGGTCCCCACTGTACCTTGGATAAAAGCATCTAGATAGTGTCACTTAATTGATTTAATTATCAATTAGAATTATCAAAGTTAACTAGTTCAATTTCGGATAGTTTCACAGAGTTATGTAATTTAGAGAAGAAAAGAGAAATTATGGCAGATTTATTAATTAAGATAAATTGGTGTCTAAATTATTAAATAATTTTAAATCAAGGTTCAAATTATAAATAATAAATTGGATAAAGGATTTAAATAATTAATTAATCAATAGAAAATAATACGAGCCTTGATTTTAAGTCCAACAGGCTTATAATTAAAAGGGAAACTTCACAGGCCTATGGCCCAAGGGAATTTCGACCTAGGGCTGATAATTGGCTATTATCTTATTGATTTTTTTAATTAAATAAGTAACCTAATTGAGCATATAAAAGGAATGCTAAGTGAGAGTTGAAAAACAGATGACAGAAAGACTATCGAACTGAAAATCAGAAGATTTATTCTTGATGCTCTAGGTTTTAGATTCTCTCTACAGCATAAGTCCTTTTCTAAGCCTCAATATTCTCTTCTATTCTTGTTCTTATTGTATATATCTCATGTGTTGAGAATTGTCCACTCTAATCTAGGTGATTCAAAGGATACTTTGGAAGGTTGTGAAAAAAATTGAAGAACGGTTCAGTTTCTTGGTGATACCCTGCGACATAAAGGATACAAGAGTTAGAGAAACTGAAGGAAGGACTCAATCATTCCACTGCACAATAATGTAAGTGTTCTTATCATTATCTCTGTATGAATTCAATTTTAGAAACATGTTCTAGGTTGTTTCATATTAATTTTTTTAATATAAGATTTACATGAAAATAAACAAGTTCCTGTATACGTTTTCCTAACTGCGGTATTCTCGAAGATAGATCTTTGATTTGGTTATCACCAGTTGAAGATCAAGGAGGTAAATATACTGAAGACAGATTTTTGCACTTGATATGGGCGTTATGAGTTCATGGTTATGTCATTTGGTTTGACTAATGCCCCAGCAGCTTTTATGGATCTGATGAACAGGGTGTTCAAAGATTATCTGGATCGATTTGTGATCATCTTCATCGAAGATATTTTATTTTATTCTCTCAGTCAGATGAAGAGCATGAGCAACATCTCAGGGTGGTTTTATAGAGGCTGAGGGAACATAAATTGTATGCGAAGTTCAAGAAGTGCGAGTTCTGGTTACCGCATGTGACTTTCCTTGGTCACATTGTCAGTAGAGATGGAATCAAGGTAGACCCAGTTAAGGTTGAGGTAGTTAGAGATGGGTCAAGGCCAAGGAATGCCTCAGAGATCAGAATTTTCCTTGGATTGGTAGTTTATTATAGGTGTTTCATGGAAGGGTTATCAAGGATTGCTACCCCATTGACAGAGTTGACACGCAAGAACTTGAAGTTTGCATGGTCAGATAGGTGTGAGAACAGCTTCCAGAAGTTGAAACGGCTATTGATTACAGCTCCAGTACTGAGTCTTCCAACAGATCAGGAGAAGTTTGTACTTTCCTGTGATGCCTCGAGACAAGGGTTAGGCTGTGTCCTTATGTAAGCGGGGAAAGTGATTGCCTATGCATCACGCCAGTTGAAGGAATATGAACAGAGATATCCCACTCATGATCTGGGGTTAGCAGAGGTAGTCTTTGCACTAATGGCGGGAGGCATTACCTTTATGGGGAGAAGTGTGAAATATACACTGACCACAAGAGCCTGAAATATTTCTTCACATAGAAGAATTTGAACATGAGACAAAGGCATTGGCTGGATTTGGTGAAGGATTATGACAGTGAAATCCTATATCACCCAAGAAAAACCGACGTGGTGGCAGATGCCTTAAGCCGGAAAGGTCTGGGATAATTATATGGTGCGAGGCATGTAGCCAAGGAATTGGCAGAGGATATGACCAGAGTAAGAATAGAGTTAGTAGTGGGCCAGTTAGCCAACATCACACTTTAGTCTACTCTTTTGGAGAGGATAAAGGAAAGTTATTAGAATGACCCAAAGTTGATGAGGATTAGAGGGGATGTCCTAGATGGAGTAGCTAGGGACTATACAGTGTCAGAGATGGGCTTACTAAGGTACAAGGGTTGGATATGTGTTTCGATGGATGCTATTATTAGACAGGAGATTATGGATGAATCTCATACTACCCCTTACTCTTTGCATCCAGGCACCACGAAGATGTACCAAGATCTGAAGACTTTATATTGGTGGCCTGGGATAAAGAGAGATGTAACCGAATATGTGGCTAACTACCTAATATGTCAGCAGGTCAAAGATGAGCATCAAAGACCAGCAAAGCTATTACAACCTTTGGATATCTCAGAGTGGAAATGGGAGGATATCACAATGGAATTTGTGGTTGGGTTGCCCAGGACAGTGGGTCAACATGATTCGGTGTGGGTTATCGTAGATGGATACACCAAATCAGCTCACTTTTTACCAGTGAGGACGGCTTATACAGTTGACCAGTACACAAATCTCTATGTGAGAGAGATAGTGCATCTTCATGGGGCTCCAAAGTTGATTGTGTCAGATCGGGACCCCATATATACTTCCAAGTTTTGGGGAAGTTTGCAGAAAGTTATGGGTACACAACTGAAGTTTAGTACCGCTTATCATCCTCGGATAGATGGACAATCTGAGAGGATGATACATATATTAGAGGACATGTTGCGAGCATGTGTGCTGGACTTTGACGGGTCCTGCAGTAAGTATTTTCCTTTGATAGAGTTTTCCTACAATAACAGCTATCAATCGACCATGGAGTGGCTCCTTATAAGATGTTGTATGGTAGGAAGTGTAGATCGCTCATTCACTGGGATGAGATGGGTGAAAGGAAATACTTGGATCCCGAAGCAGTTCAGAGGACCAATGAGGCTATCGAAAAGATCAGAGCTTGGATTCTTGCATCTCATAGTAGACAAAAAAGTTATTCAGATCCAAAGCACAAGAACGTGGATAGTAGTAGCAGTAGCAGTAGCAGCAGTAGCAGTAGCAGTAGCAGTAGCAGTAGCAGTAGCAGTAGCAGTAGTAGTAGTAGCAGCAGTAGTAGTAGCAGTAGTAGTAGCAGTAGAAGTAGTAGTAGCAGTAGTAGTAGTAGTAGTAGTAGTAGTAGTAGTAGTAGTAGTAGTAGTAGTAGTAGTAGTAGCAGTAGTAGTAGTAGCAGCAGCAGCAGCAACAGTAGTAGCAGTAGTAGTAGTAGCTAGTAGTAGTTTGTAGTATGTTAGTTTTCGTGGATATTGGTTCAAGCCGGAATTTAGTTGGAAACTCATGAAAACAGTTATAGATTTTATAAGTTTAACCTATAGTTTAGAAATATTAATTATAACATAAGGTTTGATTAATATAGCTGGTCGTAGAAATATTACTTATTATAACCTAAGGTTTAGATAGAATTAATAAGAACGTGACACTTGTCACAAGTATGTTTATTAAGGATTTAAGCATTTTGGATGAAAATTTAATAAAGGATAAATCTAGAAGTTCTAAAACCTTCCAGCAGCTGTTAGGATCACGTTTTACTCAGTCAAAGTTTTTTAACCAAATTCAAAATATGCTGAAAGAGTGCAAAAACGTGTTTAAAATATCAGCGTATGATGATATATCGCAGCTATAGGGGTCAATATATCGCCTACGAGAGATACGGAAAACACGTCGACTTTGCACGAATGAAAGCACGGGACATAGGTAGACGCGATATATCACCTAGGGTAGGCGATATATCGGCTCCTGAATCCATTTTTTTAATCTTTGTGGATTTAAATTAGAACAGCCCCCAACCACTTGGACTTGCTCTTTGCTCTTGAATGTTTTTGACCAAGTTCTGGGCATCTGTTGAAACGAAAATTCAAATCTTTTCAATTTATATTCATTTATTTATTCATTTTAAAAGGGGTTATTTTTACTCCTTCAACTCTATAAATAGGACCTAGTACTCAGCCATTTCATTCATCATTCAAGCATTCTTCAGAGCATCGAAGCTGCTAAGATTACTCTAGAGAGAAAACACTTGGGTTTTGGGTTAAAAGCTTTTATAAACACTTGAGAAGGAAGATAGAGTGACATTTCGGTATTGAGGTGTAGATCAAAATTCTAGTCCATTCAAGGTATTCTTATCCTCAAGTTTAATCCATAATATTTCTTTTATTTCCTTCAATTTTCTTTCAGATCCTAACTTGATTTTATGACTTCTTGGTTAGGTGTTTAAGTTTCTTGAAACTTAAGGTTCTTCAGTAAGTTTCCATCTTGATGGTTTAGATCTCTTTTTCATCTCCATTTCCGTAGAAACTTGTAGCATCCCAAATTCGCTAATAAGGCTTAGGGCTTTGATTAGCGTGCCTGGAAGGCAATAATTTATTTATTGTATTTAAATGTGAATTTGATAAATATGTGAATAGAAATGCATGTTTAGGTGAATAAAATATGCATGTGGGCCCCGTTTGGTTATTAGGGGCATGTTTCTAATTTAGCCCATTGAGGGCGTAAATGTGATATTTGTGATTATTGTGATTTATACCACGTGTGAGTGGTGATATATTTGAGATGCATGATCCGAGACGGTCCTAGGGAGACAATTAGCTAGAAAGTCACAACGGGGTCAAATACCGGCTCGGAAGGAGCCTAGGGGTATTTTGGGAATGTAAAATGTGTTTGGTAATTATTGAGCAGCGAGTACTAATTTAGTAATGGTTGGGATATGTCGGGATTAATAAGGATTTATAAGACTCCTTAGGGACTTAGTGGGGTATGGCAAATGACTGAAATGCCCTTGGGTTACTTAAGGATTAAGGATAAGTTAATGGGCTATCTTGGTCATTTTGGTTAAGGGATAGGCTTATGTTAAGCAGCAGGGGTTCCCTTAGTCTCTAGCATATTCTGGAAGGGAAAGAAGTAGGCAAAAATCAGATAGCTCTCTCTCAAATTCGGTTCACACTTTCTCTTGGAGGATTGGGGATTTTTGAGGAAAAGCTTGAGGAGCTGGGCTGGGATTTGGTGGAGTGCAAGTTTGAGGAGTGAGGAATCATTCTAGGCCGAAGTTATATCAAAGGTAAGAATCAAAACTGGTTTTTTTGTTGAGTTTCCTTTGTTTGTTAGATTTTTGGGGGTTGGACCCTTAGGTGATATAATTTGAGTTATAATAGGATTTTGGTTGGTTTCTCTAAGTATATATGCTGCTTAAAGTGTATTAGGATGATCATGGGACCCAATTCTGTTGCTGGGGTGTGTTTGGATGGATTTCAGGGAAGTTAGCTTGTAAAGTTTGCATGGGAATTATGGGTTTCGAGCTCGCACCGCGGCCCTGTTCTTCAGCGCCGCAGCATGCTTGAGTTTATAGGCTAGTAGGGCTTCAAAAATTTACCCAGATGTCGCGGTGCAAGTTTGGGAGTCGCGGCCCTAGGGTGGAAGATGTGAGGCAATTTTTGCTTCTGCTTTGGGGCGCGCCGCGGCGCTTAAGGGAGGCTGGGCCGCGACCCAAATGTGGATTTTTGGAAAAATGAGGGTTTTTAGCTCAGGAACTTGAACGTTAAGGCTCGGGAAGGTTTTTACTACCCAGTATGGTAGAAACCAAGGTCCCGGAGGTTAGAATTATGTCTCGAAACTATTTAATGGATTAGAACGTGATGGTTGATTATTATTCATGCATTGTGACTAGGATTTCTTCAAGGCTCGGGTTAGAGGACTGTGCTCGTGATCGTGGTGCGCGGATAGCTCGGGACACATGTAAGAAAACTGTTGTACCCATAGAGCAGGGCGAGGCCCTATAGTCTGTGTTGTAAGGCACGGCCCCACATGATTGTGTTGCAGGAAGTAGCCCCATTGAATATGTTTATACGTGTTTAAGTATTTTTTTAGTTAAGCTATGTGTGAATGAACGGCAAGAGCCGGGAATGGTTAAGGCTGAGAACAGTGAGGGTCGGGAATGGTGAAAGCCGAGAACGGCAAGCCCGAGTACGGCAAGGGGCCGGGAGCAGCGTTTATCACACGGAGTGCGAGTTGTCAGGGCGAGACCCTATAGGATACTTGGGATATCCTTACGGTGCAGACCACGAACCCAGGGCCTAGTAAAGCACCTAGGATGGCATGGTCGTATGTGTTTAGCCTGTTGGCAGCTTGAATATATGTTGAATGATAAGTGTGCATATGTTATTTTCTTGTGTGAGTTTTCTTGCTAGGCTTCGGCTCACGGGTGCTCTATGGTGCTGGTAAGGGCAAGAAGAGAGTTGACCAACCATGAGTACGGAGAGTGTGAAGCGACGCGTACATGTTTGGCCTGCTTGGCTGCCACGGTCAGGGGTATTTTTGGGAGATATTTGTATTAAACATAGTTTTGTTGTTTAGTCGACTTAAATCATATTTTGGAATTATAAATATATTTCTAAACAGTATTTTGGGATCCCGAATGTTAAACGCTTTATAATTTTTAATGAATGAGTATATTTTCAAATTATGTGACTTTGTTTATGGTTTAGCTACATTTTTGTCCTAAAACCTCGATTATCGAGTTAATTGCACGTTTATAACTCACTTAGTAACGGCTCTAAGGAAGTAGGACGTTACAAAACTCATGATTCTTACTGTTGATTTTAGGAGTTTTCCAATCTTGTTCTTGTCTCCATTATCCTGGTGTTTGGTAAGGAAAATAAGTTAGATTATATGTGTTATGATATGTTTATGTGATATGTTATGCTATGTTGATATGTTATACATGCATATGAATATATTTTATGTTATAGTCGCTTAGGGCTTATAGTTGCTTAGATAGCAAACCCCAAGATTTTTATCATTATCGTTGTTTAGAGTTATGATTTACCTTACCTCGATTAGTAGACTGAGGACCTAGATGGGTTATCATATACTATTTTATGATCTAACCTACCTCAATTAGTAGAATGAGGATTTAGATGGTATTATCACATGCCACGGTAATGAGTTAATGGCCATTAATATTGTAGTCCTATATGATATACGTTTTTATGTTATATGTTTTATAGTATATGTTTTATGATATAGTCTTATGATTTATGATATATATTTTTAGTATATTTTCCTTACTGGGCATTAGGCTCATTCCTTTTATTTTAGATGGTGCAGTAAAACGAACTTGGAAGGCGGGACAGATTCGTGGCAGCTTGGCATGTGTATTGGGATGGATTGTTGGAAGATTGAGGCTGACGTTGTTTCAAGTCTTTTAATTTATGTTATTATGTATTTCCGCACTTAGTATTTAAACAATTAATCAAAGTTTATGTTTTTATGTTTTATGTAATAAACAATGGGATCCCATACCATATTTTGTATTTCGTACCGTATTTTGGATATTTAATAAAGTTATAATATTTTATGTATGTATGTATTCCAAAATAGTAGCTATGTCTTAATAGTTTTTAATGGTCTGGGGTCTTAGAATTAGTCGGGGCATTACAGTTGGTATCAGAGCCCACAGTTCATATGCATGAAGTTCTCCTTGATACACACGCACAAGCTCCGGATCTAACCGCCAATGTAAGTGTTTATGTTATGATTATTATGTTTTTGTTAATAGCTAACGTTTTAGCCATTATGTTTTCAGTTAAAATGGATGGAGCCTTGACCTATCATGATATCCAAGCCATTAAGGCATTGAAAAGGATTAGAGAGGCAAGGAATACAATAGGAGTGTTAGAAAGAATCACTCAAAGATTGATCCTATTTCACAAGGGGATAGTTCACCTTCAAACTACTAGGCAAATTATGATGAGAGCCACGGAAACATACGTCCTAGTAATTAGGCTTTTTAAAGATTTTCCTTCTGTAATTTCAACATTAAAAGAATTATGGGAGACTATAGATGATGAGGATGATTTACCAGTAGCCATGAGATATTATTTTCTTTTACTAAGGTTCACCTCTAAGTATGAATTTCAATTCACAAATGAACAAAAGCATAATATTTTGATGAATATTCCCCGAGGTAGTTTTGAGGCTCAAGATAATGATGATTATGAAGAAATAGATGATGATATGTTAGATGAAGGGTTAGATGTAGAGGATCCTTATTTTTAGATTTACCCTAGTTATTTTTAGTTTAATTTATTCATTTCTTTATTTATTTATTTTTGAATTTATGATTGTAATTAGTGAAAATCTTTTTCCAAATGAATATTATTGTTATTGAATGACATGTATGAGTTTGATTTTTTTCCAATCATAATAAATTTAGAATAAATAAATAATGACTGAGTTCAGTAAGGGTGGATACAAATGAATGGACCGGGTTCTGTATTGAGAGTTTAGGGGGCCATAGTAGTGGGAACGATTTTATTGATCCCAGCCCTCCCTCAATATGGTTAACTTTGGAACAACGACGAGTTTCGAGCCTGAGAATTAAGTCATATAGGATGATTAGAAACAAACTTAGAAAATAATAAAGATGGCTAAATTTTCTAAGTATAGAAACACATCCTAATTATAAAGAAGGCTTACATAATTTTTCATAAGAAATCATAACTGATAGGTCCGAGTTATGTTTGCTTAGACTAAGTTTTACCTTATAACCTATTAGGGTAAGTTCTAACATGTTTTTCTCGACTGTTAGAACTTTGTTAAATATGTCGCTCAGAAGGTATGCACGCACAGCCGGCAATGCCTCCAGCGCTGCCAACGAGACTAATGAAGCTCCTCCAGTTCAAAGAAGGGGAACACGTGCTACCAATGTTGCTGCCAACGGAAATGCACCGCCTCCGGTTGACAACACCGCTAAGGTTGTCAGGCTACATCAACAAGTGGAAGAATTGATGCGCAACCACGACAATAGACTCAGCCGCAGCCTCAGACTCAGTCCTAGCCTCAGCCGCAACCACAGCCTCAGCTAGCGGCTCAAGTACCCCAACAAGTAGGTCCATATGGGGGATGGTCGATGGCAAACTATGCGCCTTATCCAGCTCAGCACATAGAGTCAATCTATGAGCATTTCCGTAAGCAGCACGCTCCAAACTTTGAAGGGACAATCGACCCCTTCGAGGTAGAAGAATGGCTCAAGAATGTAGAGCTGATACTTGCACACATGAACCTCGGCAACGCGGATCGCATATCCTGCGTTTCTTCTCTTCTAAAGAAGGATGCTAGAATCTGGTGGGATTTAGTACAGCAAACTCATGATGTTTCCACCATGACTTGGACAAGATTTGCGGGGCTGTTTCACAAAAAGTATTACAAGTCGGCTGTTATCGCTACAAGAGTGGAAGAGTTTGCCAGTCTAAAGCAAGGCAATCTGACAGTATTCGAGTACGCTCGACAATTCGATCAACTAGCCAAGTTCGCACCAGAATTGGTCTCAACCGATTTCTTGAGGGTTACCAAGTTCGCCAGGGGACTTAGACCCAAGATTGAGCTGGGAGTCAAGCTTGCAAACCCCGAAACCACTTCTTACGTCGATGCTCTAGAAACGGCTACAGAGGTGGAAAGGCTTCAGGAAAATGTTAGTAGGAGAAGGCCAGCAAGTCTGAACCTAAGCAGCAGAATCAGACACAGAATAATCGGAACCACAACAACAACCACCAGCACAACAATAATGGCCAGAAGAGGAAGTATCCTAATAGTAAGCAGGCCGATGGTGACAAAAGAGCACGGAATAGCAATGGGAATAATAGATCGGGTTATGTAGAATACCCACAGTGCTCCAAATGCCAGAAAAGATATCCTGGGGATTGTCGTGCAAACACCAAAGGTTGTTACAATTGTGGCCAGGAAGGTCATCGAAAGAAGGAATGTCCACAGCTCAAACAAGAAGAAAAGAGGGACAACAAAATGGTTCCAGCCAGAGTCTTTGCCTTGACCCAGGGAGAAGCCAAAGCTAGTAACAAAGTTGTCACAGATCAGATACCTATCCTCGATAATATATGTTCAGTATTATTTGATTCGGGAGCAACACACTTGTATATCTCGTTAGGATTGATAGAGAAATTAGACAAACCTTGTCAGATAATTAGAACTAGGTTTATGACAGAATTGCCTTTGGGCAAAGTATTCCTATCATCACGAATAGTACGAGGTGTACCGATCAAAATCGAGGGCATAGAACTAGAAAGAGACCTGATAGAGCTAGAAATCAAAGACTTTGATGTAATACTAGGCATGGATTTGCTAGCAAGGCATGGCCCAACCATCGACTGTAGACGTAAGCAAGTGACGTTAAAAACTCCTGACAGTCAGAAACTATATTTTATGGGAAAGATTTCAGGACTACGGACACCACTTATCTCATCTCTCAAAGCTCAAAGGATGATAGAGAAAGGATGTCATGCATTCTTAGCAAGCATCATGGATGTGGCAAAGGAAACACCACTAAAGGTTGGAGACATCAGAATTATAAAGGAATTTCCAGAAATATTTCCTGACGACTTACCAGGGTTACCGCCGACTCGGGAAATTGACTTCACAATCGAATTAGTACCGGAAATTGAGCCTATCTCAAAGGCACCATACTGGATGGCACCAACCGAACTCAAGGAGTTGAAGACGCAGTTGCAAGAACACTTAGACTTGGGTTTCATCAGACCAAGCCATTCGCCATGGGGAGCACCAGTTCTATTTGTGAAGAAAAAGGATGGAAGCATGTGAATGTGTATAGATTACAGTGAGCTGAACAAGGTGACAATTAAGAATAAGTACCCGCTACCCCGGATCGACGAATTATTTGATCAACTCCGAGGAGTGACCGTATTTTCAAAGATTGATTTACGGAAGAGGATATACCAAAGATAGCTTTTAGAACTCGATATGGACATTACGAGTTTCTAGTTATGTATTTTGGTCTTACCAATGCTCCAGCTGCATTTATGGACTTAATGAATCGGGTCTTCAAGGATTACTTAGTGTTCATTGATGATATTTTGGTGTACTCCAAGGACAAAGTCAAGCACGAGGAACATTTAAGATTGACTATGCTGTGACTAAAGGAGCATCAACTTTACACCAAGTTCAAGAAGTGTGAATTCTAGCTTTCGCAAGTAGCGTTCCTCGACCATATAGTATCCAAGGATGGAGTTGTTGTAGACCCAGCTAAAGTAGAGGCTGTGAAGGATTGGCCAAGACCTAAGAATGCGTCAGAAGTTAGAAGTTTTCTCGGGCTAGCAGGCTATTATCGAAGATTTGTAGAAGGCTTTTCTAAGATAGTCACTCCGCTTACCAACCTGACCCGAAAACAACAAAAGTTCAACTTGACGGATAGGTGTGAAGAGAGCCTCCAGTTGCTCAAGGATAAGTTATGCTCAGCACCAGTACTTTGTGTACCGACACCCAACGAAAAGTTTGTAGTATATTGTGATGTGTCGAAGCAAGGTTTGGGTTGTGTGCTAATGCAAAATGACAAAGTGATAGCCTATGCCTCAAGGCAACTGAAGGAATACGAGCAACGCTATCCAACGCACAATATGGAGTTTGCAGTGGTGATCTTCGCATTGAAAATCTAGCGCCACTATCTTTATGGAGAACGGTGTGAGATTTATATGGACCACAAGAGCTTAAAGGATTTCTTCACACAAAAGAAGCTCAACATGAGGCAGTGCAGGTAGTTAGAACTAGTAAAGGATTATGATTGCGAAATCCTATACCACCCAGGAAAGGTGAACGTAGTTGTAGATGCACTAAGTCGAAAGAGTTATGGAAATCTAGCAGCATTATCTAGAATAGAAAAGCTGCTTCAGCAAGAGCTGATTTGTGCCGGAATAGAAGTAGTCATTGGTCAACTGGCTAATTTGTCCATCCAGTCAAATCTATTAGAAGATATATGGATCGGGCAAGGGCATGATGACACATTAGTAACACATATGGCTACATTCAAAGAAGGCAAGGCCACAGATTTCTCTATATCAGAGCAGAGGTTCTTGAGATATAAGGGTCGGGTATGCGTGCCGAATGACCATGGAATTAAGATGAAGATTTTAGAAGAGGCACACACTACCCCATACTCAGTTCACCCAAGGCCAAATAAGATGACTCCTAACCTTAAGGCACTATATTGGTGGCCAGGAATGAAGAAAGACGTAGCAGAATATGTGTCCAAATGCCTAGTATGCCAGCAAGTAAAAGCAAAACATTAGAGACATGCAGGCTTATTGCAACCGCTTAGTATTCTGGAATGGAAGTGGGACAATATAGCCATGGACTTTGTGACAGGATTGCCACGAACAAATAAGCAACACGACTCGGGTTGGGATGTGGTAGATAGACTCACCAAGTCAGCTCACTTCCTGCCTGTCAAAACTACGTACACTACAGACCAGTACATAGACATTTATGTTCAAGAAATAGTACGACTGTATGGAATTCCTAAGACCATAATATCAGATAGAGGATCGGTGTTTACATCAAGATTTTGGGGAAGCTTGCAGCAAGCTATGGGTACCAAGTTAAGTCTTAGTGCGGCATTTCATCCTCAGACTGACGGTCAATCCGAGCGTACCATACAGATTTTAGAAGATATGTTGCGCGCTTGTGTACTGGACTTCGGAGGATCGTGGAATAAGTATTTTCCACTTATAGAGTTCTCCTACAACAATAGATACTAGTCAACGATCAGTATGGCACCCTATGAGTTACTTTATGGAAGGAAGTGTCGATCGCCGTTACATTGGGACGAGGTAGGAAAAAGACAACTTCTTGGACCCGAGGCTATTAGAGAGGCTCAGGATGCAATGACGCTGATTAGAAAGCGTATGCTCGCTGCTCAAAGCCGACATAAAAGTTATACGGATGCCAAGTAGAGAGATGTGGAATTCAAAATCAGAGATCAAGTCTTCTTAAAGATATCTCCTATGAAAGGAGTGAAGCGGTTTGGAAAGAAAGGCGAACTTAGTCCCCGGTTTATAGGTCCTTTTGAGATATTGGACAAGGTGGGAGCAGTTGCATATAGATTATCCCTACCACCAGCTCTAGCAGATAGCCACAATGTGTTTCACATCTCGATGCTGCATAGATATGTGTCAGACCCATCTCACATCCTCAAGTATGATACGATAGCACTCCAGAAAGACTTGATTTACGAGGAACGACTAGTTAGCATCCTAGAGAAGGGGATGAAGGAACTACGGTCTAAGAGTATTCCAATATTCAAGGTCTTATGGAGTAATAGTTTAGAACGGGAGGCAACGTGAGAGTTGGAGGAACACATCTTAGCACGGTATCCGGAATTGTTTTGTAAGTAAATTTCGGAGACGAAATTCTTTTAAGTAGGGGAGAATTGTAGTGTCTCAGAATTTTACTTAGCAGCAGCAGCAGCAGGATACTAAAGTGCTTGTCACATGGCTATGTCTGTATTTTGTATTTCGTACTGTATTTTGGACTTTTAATAAAGTTCTAATATTTTATGTATATATGTATTCCAAAATAGTAGCTATGTCTTAGTAGTTTTTAATGGTCTGAGGTCTTAGAATTAGTCGGGGCATTACACCGAAATGATTATATCTAATTAACATGAGCATTATATGCTTGACCGACCTATTGGTTGAAGAATACTAAAGTGTTTGTCTAGTCTAAAGGCTAGTTACTTAGAGCCAGGGCTAAAAGAAAAAAGCTCAGGTGACTGAAACATCACATGGCCTAGGGCGCAGAGCCCCAGAGAGTGACTCATTAGTCACCTACCCAAAGAGTGACTCATTAGACACCTACTCAGAGAGTGACTCATTAGTCACCTATCCAGAGACTGAAACGTCACATGGCTTGGGTGTGGGACTCAAAGAGAGACTTATTAGTCATCTACTCCAGAGAGACTTATTAGTCATCTACCCAGAGAAAGACTTATCAGTCATCTATTTAGGGCGCAGGGCTCCAAAATCATTTGTCTATACTTGCCTGCATGCACAAATAGGGTTATTACTACTAGGCATGCTTATTATGATTTGATGACATATTATTAACTGCTTATGAGCATGTGTTTGAGTTTTATTGCTGAGCCTCGGCTCACGGGTGCTATGTGGTGCAGGTTAAGGTAAAAGAATGCTGGACCATCCTTGAGTTGGAGTGCTTAGGTGACGAAGTGTACATATGCGGTTGCTCGACCACCACGGTCGAGGGTTTAAAAAGGAACTAGTGCTAAACCCTATTTTTCCGCTTAGGTCGGCTGGTTGTAAATCTTTTATTTTAATTAACCTTTAAAATGTATTTCGGGATCCCAATGTATACATTAAACATTTTAGTGAAACGTTGTATCTTTGACAAAAAAATTTAACCCTAGACTGTTGATCACATTTAGTTATACGATTATGGCCAAATGACTCGTTTAGCAAGTTTAGCACTGTTTAAAATGCACAGCGTAATAGTCCCTAGGTAGTAGGGCGTTACAACTGGGTCAATACTAATAATATTAAGGGTTATGTGGTTGTGTTTATTAGATGGTTACGACTTTGAGGTCGAGGCCATTATTAAATGATAACTAATATTATCATTTCATTAATTTTTACCGCATTTGGTATGCACTAGATTTTAAAGTGTATATTTTGGTGAGTTGGTAATTGACTCAATTTTGATCCTTGAATAGGATTAAAGGTTATAAGAAAAAATGGATGATAGCTCATGCTGAGCAATATAAATTATCTTAGGACCTGAGGTAACTAGATCTCACTTTATGTGAACTTCTTACTCATATGTTTGCAATTCTTGATCTGGTAACTGCATATGAACTGTTTAATTATGTGTGCCTTGAATATGTCTATGACTGCATTTTAGGAATATGCCTGACTTACCTAAGTGTGTGTTTCTTATTAGATTGTGGATGGTTGACTCTATGCCTGAAATTATGTGATAATTATGAATGTTGAGTCAATGACGGAATTCGTATATTGTGATTTGATATGTTGCAAGTCAGTAGTTGAATTTTGTGGTCATTATTTGAATGACTAGTGTATTGCTTGCTAACTGTATGGCTTATATGCTAGTTAGAGAGAGGGCTCATTTAGAGGCAATGATTAGGCGACGCTTACACTCCATTTATGTAGCGTCCCAATTTTGCTAATGAGGCTTGGGGCCTTGATTAGCATGCCTAGAGGGCAATAAGTGATTTATTATATTAGTATGTGAATTTGATGAGTATGTGATTAGAAATGCATGTTTAGGTGAATTAAATATGCATGTGGGCCTCATTTGGTTATTAGGGGCATGTTTGTAATTTTAGCCCGTTGAGGGCATAAATGCAATATTTGTTATTATTGTAATCTTTACCACGTGTGAGTGGTGATTTATTTGAGATTTGCAATCTGAGACAGTCCTAGGGAGCGATTTAGCTAGGAAGTCACAACGGGACCCGATACCCAACTCGGGGCGAGTCAGGGGTATTCTAGGCATTAGACATTTAATTGGGGTTATCGGATTATGAAAATAAATATTTGGAGATATATTTGAAGTTAGAGCGTTTAGGAGGGAATGTCGGGGAAATTTACCATTTTGCCCTCGGGGATGTTTTTGGTACCCCGAGCCTTGGAGGTAACTTAAGTGACCTAGGTTAAGTAAGACAAAACATAAGAAACACTCAGAAACTTGGTATAAACCGACCCTATCTCTCTTCTCTATCCCTCTTGTTTTCTCTAAACTTTACCAAGGGAACCATTGAAGCTTAAGCAAGGAATTGGGGCTCTAAACTTGAGGATTAGCTCAGTTTCAACTTGTGGATTCAAGTAGAGGTTAAGGTAAGCTTTGAATTGTGATTTTAGCCATTAAATTATGTAGTTCTTGGCTGAGTTTTAGCTTTCTTGAGTCTTTGAAGTTGAAGATTGAACTTGGGATTTGATGAGGTTTTAAGCTAGATTTTTGTTAGGTTTTGTTGCTAAGACCCATTCTAGAACTACTATGGTGATTAAATTGAGTTGTTAGATTGGTTTGGAGGTAAACTGGCTGGGTTTTGGTTGTTAAAATGGGGGATTTTTTGGGTTCAAAGGGGTTGGGTCGCGGCTCTGTTCTTGGCGAGTCGCAGCCCTCTAGAACAGATGGGAGGCCAAGATGGAGGGCGGGCTGCGGCACCCCTTTGGTTGGGCCGTGGCACGTATCTGCAGAAATGGGAGGCTAAGCCTCTAGATTGAGGCGAGTCGCGACACAAGGCCATGGGGCCACGGCTCTTAGGGGGTTTTTGGACCCCAAGGAGGTTTTTGGCTCGGGAATCCAAAAGTTAAAGCTCAGGGTGGATTCTATCACCCAGGTTGAAAGAATTCAAGGTCTTGGAAACTAGAATTATGTTCCAAAGTTATTTAATGGATTAGAACTTGATGGATGGATGTTGTTGATACATTGTGACTAGGTTTTCAGCAAGGCTTGAACTAGGGGACTGTGCTCAGGATATCGGTTCTCGGGAAGTTTGGGACACAAGTAAGAAAACTATTGTACCCGTAGAGCATGGCATGGCCTTATAGTTTGTATTGCAGGGCACGGCCCTATGTGATTGTGATGCAGGGCGTAGCCCTATTGTTTATGTTTGTATTTGTTTATGTATTTGATGATTATATGCTATGTATTGCATATCTGTGAATGAACGGCAAGGGCCGAGAACGGAGAAGGCCGAGAACGGCAGGATGCTGGGTACGGCAAGGGCCGGGAACGGCGAAGGCTGAGAACGGCAGGATGCTGGGTACGGCAAGGGGCCAGGAACGGCATCAAGCACATGGAGTGCAAGGCCGAGTACGCCAAGGTCTAGGAGCGGTGTTGAGCATGCTTAGTGCAAGTCGCTAGGGTGAGACCCTCCTTGGATGCTTGAGACATCCTCACGGTGTAGACCGCGAACCCAGGGCCTGGTAAAGCGCCTGGGACAGCATGGCCTCTATGTGTTTAGCCTGTTGGCTGCCTTGTTATATGCTGATTGATAGTTATGCATATGTTAATTGTTTGTGTTAAGTTTTCTTGCTAGGATTCGACTCACAGGTGCTCTATGGTGCAAGTAAGGACAAGGGAAAGGTCGACCAACCATGACTGCGGAGAGCATGAAGCGACGTGTACATGCTCGGCCTGCCTGGCTGTCACGGCCAGGGGTATTTTTGGGAGATGCTATGTATAAATCCAAATTTTGTCGTTTAGTCGACTTTAATCATATTTTTGAGTTGTAAATATTTCTAAACAGTATTTTGGGATCCCAAATGTTTAATGCTTTATAATTTCAATGAATGATTACATTTTCAAATTATATGACTTTTATTACAGTTTAGCTACACTTTTAACCTAAAACCTCGACTAGTGAGTTAATTGCACGTTTAAAACTCACTTAGTAACGACTTTAAGGAAGTAGGGCGTTACAATTTATGATTCATAAATGTGGATGGTTTCCACATTTTCATGTAGTGCGAATGTTTTTCAGCTACTTAATGACCGTACAGACGGTTTTTGCCTTTGATATTTTGGCCTACCTCATGCGTCTATGGATGGTTTCCATTGGCTATATATTAATGGGCAGACAATTTCTGCTCGGCTCATGAGTGGTGGATGCTTTCCACCCATTTATTTTTAGCATAGACGTTTTCTGCCTACTCAGTCATTGTGCAGGCAGTTCCTGCCCTTGACATTTTATAGTCCGGCTAGCTACCGTGACATTAGACCAAGAGATAAATTCAAGTTATACTTGAACTGTGACTGGTAAGGGTAATCAGTAAAAAATGTGGGAAAGTAAACTTGATTTAGGAAATTGTGTTAGGAATGACTTGTGAGAGTTTAATCATAGTCTGTGACCAGTCTTAACATGCTAAAGAGCACATATAGGTTATTGTTGTCCAGTTAGCCTTGTGGCCTAATCAGGTGTCCCTTTCTCTTGCCTCAAGGTTATTATACAAGGCTAACGTTCTATATGTTGGCTTGAGAGTCGATTTCTGAGCCTTTATATAGGATACGTTATATAGAATAGTTAAAGATTTTGACTAGTTTCCATAAGTTATACTAGAAACTTAATGTCGAGTCTAAGGTCGTGATGCGTTATTCGACCATCTTAACACAATCTCATAATAAATGTGTCTAGCGTAATACAGAGTAAGTAGGGTTATGAGGAGTCAGTTAATGCTACTAAAGATAGGGAAAAAAACTCGAGGGAGAACAAGGTAAATTCTAAAACCAATTAACTTGTGAGGGGTCTGAGTGAACCTAAGTATCAAATAAAAACACACTAAACATATCAATGGATTAAAAGTAGGTTTATGATTCAGGTAAAGAATATTGAAGGCATATTAAAGTCTGGGGTAGGTTTGAAAAAAAGGTCACGCACAGTGTTGCGTGAAAAATGTAATTGTCATCGTACAAGACCAACACCTAATTCTGAGTTTTTAAGAATAGATGTTAGGATCAGTATGAAGAAAGACACAATCAGTAAGGCTCATTAAGGGAGATTATAGTTATATGGTAGCCACATAATTATTAGTGGGGCAAGAAGGTAAGAGTTCTTAGTTGAGGGTTTATGTAAATGGGTGCTCCTAAGATTATCACACACCATAGTGTTGGCATAGAATAATATCTTGACCGTGGAGGTCTTGAGAGTATGACATTACTGTAATTGTTATAGTTTCTGATATGCCTTGGTGAAAGGCTATAGTTGAACCCTAATTGAGGGCTTATGTTGAATTGGGTTTTGTGATAAGGAGATAAATAAGAGATGATGATGTTTAGCAACTAATAAGAGTAAACATTGAGTTATCGTGTAAGCCTTGACTATCTAAGACAATGATGATAGACTGTGGACTTTTATAGCCGTCCTTTCACATTGGTGATTATGATTGTATATTTTTTCATACATATTTTGTTGTAATTAATTATGTATGCATTCATATATTGCATGAGATTTACTTTATGGGCGTTAGCTCATTATTTTGTTGTTTCCCCCTTTCAGGTGTGGCTTGATACTTGGACATCTTGTGGGCTTCGAGCTTAGTAGCAAGGACTTTTATGAATAGGATTTTTCAAAAGCCTTGTATTATTGTATAAGATTAGTTTAATTCGACTTTGTAATTAGCTGAGTGTTAATAAAGTTTCAAAATTTGTAATATTCCACATTTTTATAGACTTTGAGTTATGGTTTTAGTGTTAGATTCCTGGCATATTTGTAGGATTAGTCCTATGAGTGTGCGACAGACATACTCGACTTAGTGGGTTGTTACATGTGGTGTGAGTCTTCGTTGGATAAGAAGATTGTTTGATTATACAAAAAGACTCAAGGACTCTTGATAGGCTACAAGAGGTATTCTTATTTCCATTTTGTGTGTAGATTTAATGTATAAATATATGTATTGATCATGACTCGATATTAATATTTTTTAAAACCACCACCCCCTTTCATTGCGTCCCTGATTTTAATCAAATTAATACCAATAGTATTTGTAAAACCAGAAGCCTCGGGACATCTATTAAAATGGGTCGTTGAGCTCGGACAATTGGAAATAACTTACCACTCGAGAACAACAATCAAAGGACAAGCCGTATCCAGCTTCATAGTGGAGTGTACTGGAATCATGGACGAAGAAGTTATAACCCCAGCTCGCAAGCCATAGAAACTACTCGTCGACGAGTCATCCAATGGGACTGGCTTAGGGGCAAGAATAATTATCATCACACCCGAGGATCACAAGTTCCATTTGGTCTTAAGGTTCAAATTTGATGCCTTGAACAACGAATCAGGGTATGAAACTTTGCTCATAAGCTTACGAATTGCATGAGAACTCAAGGCAAAAGTTGTTCATTGCTATAGCGACTTACAACTCGTAGTATTAAATTGGCTGAATATCTCACAAAGGTAAAGTCAAAACTAGAGAAATTTGATTATTAAGCCATCGAGCAAGTCCCTTGCGAGAAAATCTCTAATGCATATGAATTAGCTCGCTTAGCTGCTACTAAATAAGCTCAGACATTTAATGTAGTAATAGAAGAATTTCTTCCAACCCAAGTATCTCTAAGCAAGATACACCCGAGGTAGACATGATCAAGGCACAACCAACCTGGATAAACCCCATAGTTGAATACTTCATAATCGGAACACTACCACATGACTGGAACAAGGCACATAATATACTTTATAAGATCCTGATATATACTCTGCTTGATGGGAAGTTATATCGACCAGGATATTCTATGCCTCTTCTAAGGTGACACCTACAGAATCTAAGGAGATCTTAAATGAAATTCATGAGGACTTTGGGAAGACCACGCTGGGGGCAAAGTCTAGCCAAAAATGTCATCAGGTAAGGTTACTTCTAGCTAAACATAAACGAGGATGCATACTAATTCGTAAAACAATGTGATAAGTGCCAAAGATTCTCATCAATTTCCCGAGCACCACCCATGGAACTAACCATGATAACCTCACCATGGCCATTCCCAATATGAGGAGTTAACTTAATAAGATTGTCACCAACAAGTCGGGGCTGAGTAACATACGCAGTGGTCGCAGTAGATTACTTTATGAAATAGAGCGAAGCTAAGCCATTGACCACAATAACCTCAAAAAAATTCATAGATTTTATACTCAAGAACATTATTTGCAGATACAGAATTCCGAGAAAGATAGTCTGAGATAATGGTACCCAGTTTGATAGTGACATCTTTACCAATTTTTGTGATAGATTCTGTAACGCCCCAAATTTCCTAATATGTCTTAGGGCCTTGATTAGGGGGCCAGGATGGTAAATTATGTAATTATGTGATTATGTGATATTTATGTGTATCATTATGTGATTATGTGAGTTATATTATAATATGACTTGTTATGCATGTTTAAGTGTATAAAATATGCATGTGGGCCCATTTTTGCTTAATTGGGAAACTTTCATAATTTGGCTCGTTATGGGTATATTTGGCATATATGTGGTATGTGTGTGGCGTTACATTATTATATGGTTATGTTTGGGTTACTCAGCACAAGACGATCCTAGGGAGCAAGCTAGTGGGAAAGTCACAACGAGACCCATACTTGACTCGGAGTGAGTCAATGGGTATTTTGGGAATTTAGCACATTACCAGGATATTGGGTAATGGGAATAAATATTTGATGATAAATTGGGAGTTAGTGAGATCATGGGAAAATTCTGGTAATTTTGACTATTTTACCCCGAGGGCGTTTTTGGGACCCCAAGCATTAGGATTTGCTTGAGGTTACTTAAGCTTGAAGTAACCTGTCAGAATAATAAAAAGAACGTTCAAAACGTTCTCTCTCTCTCTCTCTCGTTCCCTTTTCGACACCCATTCACATTTTCGAAGGAAACTCGAGTTTTAGGACTCGGATTCAAGGAAGGATCGATGCATAGCGATTCTAGGGAAGATTATAAGCTTATTATCCGGAGGATTTAGTTGGGAAACGACTTAATCAAAGGTAATATGAGTTTTAAGTTTTAAGTGTTTTAGTTTTTAAGCTTTGATTGGATTTTATGTTTTGATGAGTGTTATCCCCAAAAATTGGAGATCGATGATGTGGCAATAGAGGTGACAAGTGGCAGTACATGGTCAGTAAAAGACACATTAATAGTCAATAAATATATTGGCTCCTCAGAGTTGTGATAAAGTGATCTGGCTTAGGAGTAGCCCAGTAGGCCATTGAAGAATTTTGATTGGCTTAAGAAGTGTCATGACCGACCAGGTATGACCTTGTCCGACCAGTCACGTGTTTGTCTGCCCAGGAATGACCTTGTCTTCCCAGGAATGACCTTGTCTGCCCAGGCATGACCGCATGACCTTGCCTGCCCAGGCATGACTTTGTCCGACCAGGCATGAACTTGGCCGGTCGGTCATGACCATGTCCGACTAGCTAAGTGCATGTCTGCCCAGCTAAGTGCATGTCTGCCCAGCTAAATGCATGTCTGCCTAGTCAAGTGCATGACTGCCCAGTAAAGGTGTGGTCGACCAGACTGAAGGTGATATGGATCAACTAGATAGAGTAGGACTAAGTCAAGATTCCCATAAACGACTTCAACAAGAATCGGTCTTGGCATACGCGGGAATCTCTCATTTATCCCACAAATTTAGTGTACTGTTACATTTTGAATATTGTTGTAATTTAAATATAATGAGAATAATAAAATATCCTGATTATAGGGATATCATCTGTACGATCCTAAGCCTATAAATACAAGGCTTATGGCATCATAAAGGGGACTTTTTGGACTTTTGGAATTTTGAACCTTTGATCTGAATTTTCTAGAGAGAGAGAGTACTTGTATTTGAGAGAATTCTTGTAATCTGCACTGAAGAAACTCAGTTGACTCAGGTTCATCTGATCTTGAGTGCAGATCTATAATCACAACTCTAAGTGGATTAGGCTATTACCAACACATTGGGGCTGAACCACTATTAAAATCGTTTGTGTCATTTATTTCTCTTGAAGGTTTTTGTCGTTTTGACATCTACACGTCGTTGGCCAAAAACGTGGTCAACAATGAGTTTTTGGATGGTTTGAGACTTAGGTTTTATTGGTTTTGGATAATTGGGATGTTTGGGAACTTTGATTTTGGAATTTTGATATGTTGGGATAGGTTTTTGGAAGGTTTTAAGTGGGAAATATCGTAGAAAATGGCTGGGTTCGTGGTCAAGTCGCGACCTTGTTCTAGCAAGTCGCGACTGGGATGAACCAAGAGCTAGGAGGAATTTGCTTGGGGGGGGGGGGGGGGGGGGGGCGCCACGACCCAAGAGGGGCCGCCCTGAAGCTTAGGCAAATGCTCTTTGTCTTGGGGGCAAGTCGCGAGCCTCAGGGCCAAGTCGCGATTGGCTTGTGCATTTTTTCCCAGATTTGGTTTTTAGCCATGGGAACTTAATTCTAAGGGCCTGGGATCGATCCTAATACCTAGTTGAGTAGGATTCGACGTCCCGGATGCTAGGTTTTGATCCGGAAGTATTTATTTACTCATTTTTTATGAGGTTTTACATTATGGTTGTGACTAGGTTATCGCTAGGGGCTTGGAAACAGGATCATGCTTAAGGGTCGTTTATTGGTAACCTGTGCTTGGACCAAAGGTAAGAAAATTACACCCAGTATGTGATGCATGCGATACATGTGATTATGGCATGGCATGGATATCGAATATGGAATTGATCGGAGCTTGAATCTCTATAAATGTGCATGATCATAATTATGCTGGTGAATGTTGAATAAGCATGTTGAATGCCTTATATTTTGATATTTGACAGATGATATATGTCTAGTTGCATTGCTTACTTATGAGTGGCATTGACTCATTAGTTAGAACGGCATTGGTGTTAGTACTGGTCGTGAAGTCTTGACTTATTAGTCATGATTGGCAATAGTACTGGGCGCTGGTCGTGTGGAATTGACCTACTAGTCAAGAGCGGTGTTAGCCTATTGAACGCAGAGCCGAAATGATTAGATCTAATCAACGTGAGCATTAAATGCTTGACCCACCTTAAGGTCGAAGAAAACTAAAAGTACTTGTCTGGTCTAAAAGCTAGTTACTTAGAGCCAGGGCCAAAAGGCTCAAGTGACTGAAACATCACATGGCTTAGGGAGCAGATCCCCAGAGATGGACTCATTAGTCATCTATTTAGGGAGTGGATCCCGAGAGATGGACTCATTAGTCATCTATTCAGGGGGCGAATCCCTAGAGATGGATTCATTAGTCATCTATTCAAGGAGCGGATCCCCAGAGATGAACTCATTAGTCATCTATTCAGGGAGCGGATCCCCAGAGATGGACTCATTAGTCATCTATTCAGGGGGCGGATCCCCAGAGATGGACTCATTAGTCATCTATTCAGGGAGCGGATCCCTAGAGATGGACTCATTAGTCATCTATTCAGGGAGTAGATCCTTAGAGATAGACTCATTAGTCATCTATTCAGGGAGCAGATCCCCAGATTGACCTGACAGTCATCTATACAAGGCGCAGGGCCCCATAATCATTTATTTGGATTTTCCTACATGCATGAATATGGTTATTACTGCTAGGCATGCTTATTATAATTTAGTGACATATTATTACCTATTTGTGAGCATGTTGAGTTTTCTTGATGAGTCTCGGCTCACGGGTGCTATGTGGTGCAGGTAAAGGCAAAAGAAAGCTAGACCATCCTTGATTTGGAGAGCTTAGGTGACGATGTGTACATATGCAGCTGCTCAACCACCACAACCAAGGGTTTAAAGAGAAACTAGGGTTAAACCCTATTTTTCCGCTTAGGTCAGCTTGTTGTAACTCTTTTATTGTAATTACCCTTTAAAATATATTTTGGGATCCTAATGTATATAGTAAATGCTTTAGTGAAACGTTGTATCTTTGACCAAAAATTTTAACCCTAAACCATTAATCACATTTAGCTACACGATTATGCTCAAATGACTCGTTTTAGCAAGTTTAGCACTATTTAAAATGCACAGCGTAACGGTCCCTGGGTAGTAGGGCGTTACAGATTCGGGATCATTAAAAGTTCCTCATTAGTAGCTCATCCTCAAGCAAATGGTTAGGTCAATGTGGTAAACAAGATGTTAAAGAGTTCCATCAAGAATAGACTTGAGGAAGCAAATGGAAGATGGCCAAACGAACTGCCGCAAGTTCTATGGCCATATAGAACCACAACCCGGACTTCAATAGGGCATATGCCATTGTCTCTTGCGTAGTGGAGTGAAGCAATGTTACTAGTTGAAGTAAATATTTCTTCACACCGACGTGATTTCTATGATTAGGATAAAAACCACCATCGTCTCGAAGAAGCATTAGATCTGCTCGAGCATATCAACAATGAGTAACGAAATATTTTAACTCTCAAATATGAGGTAGACAGTTCAAAATTAGAGATTTGGTCCTAAAAAAAGGTATTCCTCACCACACAAGATCCCTTAGCAAAAGTGATCGGACCTAACTGGGAAGGACCTTATCATATTGAATTACTAATCAAACCTTGAGTTTACAAACTAGATCGATTAAATGGAGAGCTAATTTCTCGAGTTTGAAATAGTTAACATCTACGACCTTATTATCAATAACTTAGGAATGATGTATACCCAAGCATTTATTCTTTTGATTTCTTTGTAAAAAATCCTTAATGTTAAGTCAATAAATGGTGTTTTCTTTATGTTTGCATAATTTATTTTCACGCCACAACCCAAGAGGGGCCAAGTCGCGGCCTGCACCCTGAAGCTTAGGCAAATGCTCTTTGTCTTGGGGGCAAGTCGCGAGCCTCAGGGCCAAGTCGCGATTGGCTTGTGCATTTTTTCCCATATTTGGTTTTTAGCCATGGGAACTTAATTCTAAGGGCCTGGGATCGATCCTACTACCCAGTTGAGTAGGATTCGACGTCCCGGATGCTAGGTTTTGATCCGGAAGTATTTATTTACTCATTTTTTATGAGGTTTTACATTATGGTTGTGACTAGGTTATCGCTAGGTTATCGCTATGTTTGCATAATTTATTTTTTGTTCAAACCCAAAATAAAAGTAACACAATAATTATTACTTGATTACTTGGGAGGCATATAAGTATCGGCGGAATATAAACGTACTACGAGCTCAACAAAAAATTAAAATAAATTAAAAAATAAAAAATTAAAGGCCATAATGACCTGAATATTACAAAATATAATTATAAGAGATTGTTTGTGCCACAAAGGCTTAACTATGAGTAATTAGTTATAAAAAGGACATGCCTAAGTACTAGGCAATCAAGTACAAAAAGAATCCAATAAAAAGATGACATATGTGTCATATACTCGAGAATGGTAGGTGAACACATTTCCCTAAGAATACAATTCAAAAGTCTCTGCTTAAAAGATACAAGAAGATACTTTTGAGGGAGCAGATGGTATGACTGAATTACTAGATAAATAAACTCAGTTTGGGATGATAAATGAAATAATCTCGGAGAGAATATTACAGAATTCCTTTAGTATCTTACAATTGATTAAGGAGAAGAAGAGTGCTAAGGAGACTCTCTTGCTTAATCTATTTTGCACTCTCACTTTAATTTGATGATATGTGTCATTTTTAAACCATGTCTACTTTTACAATATAATTAGTCATAATATTTTAATTTTATTATAATTATACCACCATTAAATACTTATTATTCTATATTAAAAAAAGTGAAAATGTAAAAGAAAAATCATATAAATAATAACAATCCACTACATATAATAATTTATAAGAATAAATAAACAAATAAGAAATGTTATCTAGTGCATGCGCATCATATGAAAATATACAAACATACATATATTGTATATGTAATGCATTTGTAAAATATGAAGTTGTGATTTCTGTTTTTGTTGAAAAAAAACGTGAATGGTGATATTTAGATTCAAGACAATTTGTATGCATTTAGATACTTTTTTTATAACTTATTATATGTGTATCGAATGATGACTTTTTTACTAAGTATAGTTTTAATTTTTAAAATTTCTTAAGGTACATTATTTGCAAGACATATTACTAATGGAACCATAATAATGAATATATAGCTGAATGTTTTTATTTAAACGATTTTTTATTTAAAGTTTACTTTTTTAATATAGAAAAATGAAAAAAGTGTTGTGGCATAATTGTAATAAAACTTAAACATTATGACTAATTATTTTGTATAAATAACAATACTTTAAAAGATGACACATGTCATGAAATTATAGAGAGAATGCAAAAGAGTAAGCAAGAGAGTCTCCATAACATTCATTGAGAAGGAGAAACAACATGTACAAATAAAAGTGGACACATAGTTTAATATTACCAATCAGCTCAAAGTGCCATCAAGAAACTTTCTCAAAGGTCAAGAGATAAGTTAGCTTGGAACGAATACATTGCTTCCACTCGAAGACAAACAGGCGGCAAAATCACCTCGAAAACCTTATGGCAGTCATGAAGATCTTTAGGTTTAAAATGTATATCTTTTTAAGGAAATCGATTAGATATTTTGTTTGATTTTATATTACTTGTAATTTGAATTAAATTTCTAGTAACTTCTCCTAAAATTGTGGGAGATGAATATGAGACTAGTCCCTCTATAAATAGGACTAGTGACACTCATTAGGGGACATACAAATTTTTGTATACAGAAATTATGAAAAAATATCTTATCAACTGTAACTCATAAAAAAAACTAAGTGAAGTTTATTGAACCACGTAAAAAATTCATCATATTCATTCTATTATTATCAATTATAATTATTTAAAATGCTCTTGTTTAGTTGGCAAAAATTTGAGTCAACACGTATATATAAACATCCATACTTATAGAGAAAATAAAAACCATATTTGAGCATAAAGAATTAATATTATTCTCTAGTTTTTTTATTAACTATAGCAAATTTTCACTTTTACCACCCCTAGCATAACGATTTCAGTTAAAATATCAAGTGCTCCATCCGCATGTGTTCTGATGGGGTTTAAATCACCAGAGAATCCCATTCTTTTTTAAAAATATCGCTTACGTTTTCAAATTTTATTTTTGTATTAGTTAGGTCCTCAAACTTATTGAATATGTATCATATAAGTCTTTTATGTTAGAAGATAATTTTTAGAATACATAGTGAAAAATGATTTATAACCAAGGTAATTACAAAAAAAAATTAAATTAATTAGGTCATATATCGCTTTCTACTTGGTCATAGATTATTTTTCATTGGGCATTCTAAAAATTATTTTCCAACAAAAATAGTTTATGTGATACATATTTAGTAAGTTTAAGGTCTTTAAGTAATACTTTTCAGAAAAAATGAAGACGTATGTTGATATAAACTTATTTTTGACGCGAAAAAAGTTATACTGGTCAGTAATTTGGTCACTTTAGCTAGTAGGTAGCAAATCATCAAATTTAAATAGTTGTAGGACTAAATGAGTAAAAATTAAAAGATCAGTATCGAATAGGACAAAATAAAATAAAGGACTAAACCACCAAACTTACATAATTCAAGGGACCAAGTGCGCTAATTTATCTTTGTATATTTTTATTATTTCATTATACATTGAAATCACGTGAATAGCATATGTGAAAACTACTTGTAACAAATGTAGACGTTTTCCACTTTGTACAAGTCTTGCGCTGCCATTAGTTGACTGGGCATTACCAATTAAAACCCAGCTAGCAATATGTGTTTCAAGGTAACTCATTTTCGATCACCCTTCAATACATATTTATAATTTATATGAATTGGTTTACTTGACTTTACGTTAATTATTTGTTATTCGTTTTCCTTATGAAATACATACTTCATTTTTATTTGTTATTTAAGCAAAAATAAATTATAAATTTTTATCATGTGGAAAGTACATAACATAATCATATCAATTACAACGAAATTTTATTATTAAATATTATGGTTTCATTTCCTTAATTTTAAGTTTAATTAACGAGTATGGCGCATCACACTTGTCTTTATTTATTTATTTATTTGTTTGCACCAGCCTTGTCCCAATGATTTTGCTAGTACTTTCTTCTCAGTCAAACCAATGATATAATAAAAAAAGAAAAAAAAACGTATACTTGCGACGTGACGTATAATTAATTTTAAGCATCCAAGTCAACATTTTTTTTAACGGGAATCCATGTCACCACTTTCGGATAGAAGTGGTTATGGGTGGATTTGGCTGGTTTATAACATGTTTTAATTAATTAAGTATAAAATTTAACTCGTCTAATTGAAAGAAAAAAAAATTAACTCGTCTAATATTTTAAGCAATTTAGTCTAGTTAATTCGCCAAATCAATCTTAATCTTTTCAAAAAAATATTAAAATAATTAAATTTAACAAACTAAAAATCTCTTTTATATAATAAATGTGTAGATAACGAAAATTCTTGGTTTTAACGTTTTTTTTATTTTTCTAATGTTAAATTTAACTGAATATTCTTATATTTAACAGAATATTCTTATATTTAATATTTAAACTTAAATAAATAATTAAAAAATTAAAATAAGATATTTTTGAGATATTTTACAATGATAATTATTTTAAAATAATATATAATTAAACAAATTAAAATATGATATTTTTGAGATATTTTACAATGATAATTATTTAAAAATAATTAAATTATATGTTTTATAACTTAAATAAAATTTAATTTGTATGCCCTAATTCTCCACGGGCTATTAGCAAGGTGAGGTATGACATAATTATATCAACCACGTGGAGGTCACGAGCTCCGAGCTGCTGTCGCCAGCTCGAGGTAACGAAAGGCTTTCTAAAATTACTAAGAAGTCGGATCAGGAGTATGGACACCGCAGACTAAGAAGACATCCAGTTCGAGGTACGAGCTTGAGTTGGAAGCTGTGACCCTTTATATAAAGTCAACCACGCAATGTAAACGTGCATATATCAGACATCACGTGTTTGATATATCCCTGAATTCTCAGACACGCAGCATAAACGTGCGTGTTCAGGCACCCACGACTGGGTTGGGCCGTGCGGCCCATTATCCCCCTTACATATTGATTAGACCACACTTCATTTGTCAGTTTTTAGGAATTAATCATGAATGTCATAGAAGTGACATGATGGGTAAGAATGTCACAGGATGACCCCCCTTGCCAACCCCCAGGTGTCCTCTTCTATAAGTATGGAGACCTTGGGAGTTGCAAAAGGTTGGATTCTATTGTGTAAAGAAATACATTGTAAAGAATACTAGAAATATAGCAATAACAATGGCTGGTGGAGTAGAAGGATTTTAACCTTTGAACCACCTAAAAAAGTATTCGTATCACCATTTTGTTTTAAGATCATTCATCTGTTACGGTTCATTACTTAGTACTAATCACATCCTCTTATTTTTTTAATTACCTGTTGGCGAAGAACCGCGTCAACATAATTAAACTTAAACTTACTTATTAGAATAATATCATATTATTCATATAATATAATCTACTATCAATTAGCAAGAAATTGTTTTTTTTTTAAAAGCTAGCAAGAAACTTAAATTTAAAATCTGCGTATAATATTTAATATTACATTAAACATATAATATATAATCTACTGTTGTCACTCTCGAATTCAAAAATTAGAACAAACATAAACTTAAACAAAAATAAATAAATTATTTAATTAAAAAATAAAATATTTATTTGAAATTTATATGACATTAATATAAATTTAATAAAAATAATTAATAAATTCTACAAATAAAACTAAGCAAATGTGCATATTGCACGTTGCTTGTATCTAGTATAATAATATATATCTTCTAAACTTAAACATATTATTCTAAATTAAAACTTTAAAACATTATTCTAAATTCATTGTTAAATCAATATTTAATATTATATATAATATATGTATGTATAAATAAATAAAAACTCTTAATGCGTTTATTCAGATTATTCAGATTCTATTAGGCGGGTTGGTATAATTCATAAGCCGCCCAATGTAATAATTGAATAGTTTATTCAGATTATTTAAGTTGCACTTTTGTCAATTTTTTTGGTTTAATTTGGACAGCTCATTTGGAGTGGGCGGTTTGCAAAAATTTTTGAACAACTTTATTGTGAGACCTATTTTTGCTCATTGAAGTCAAGGTTTTTGGTCTCTTTTTTTTTTTTTTGACAAAACTTTGTCACAATCTTCAATCTTCTCATTACTACATTATTATTTTATTTTTCTAAATCAATACTTTATTACAAAAAAAAGATCAATTGTACATTAATCGTCCATATTTCTGTTTCTTTTCTAAAGAGCACATATTAAATGATTAACAGTTAGTAGAACATAGCAATTTGTCAAAGAAAAAGTAAAAAAAGAACAACCACAAAATAGAATAATATATATTATAGGGTGCTTCTTCACTATACCCCATTTTCGGATGTACCAGTGCATCCTCTTTTATTTTTTGTATTTGAAGGACTTTTTGTCTAATTTTCTTAAGGCAAGTTCTTAAGACCCTCACCGGACTTACTCCAACAAGTGGGACCCAAAAAAATTGTCAAGTGTCAAGCTATTAAATTATTTGGTGTTTTTATTATTACATTTTTTTACTTGATGAGCCGGTGATGTAAACCGGTTGTAAAAAAATATTGAATCGCGGTCTGAAAAGTATGGGCAAAATAGTAATTTGCAGGTAAAAAAAGTCTACAGTGGAGGGCAATAAGGTAAATTAGTATTGTGTTCAAACATATTTACGAAATTGGGAAAGTAATGTTTAAGAGTCACTTAGTAATTTTTAAATGAGTAGTCAGGAATAACGCTGTATGTAAAAGTAATGAATTTCCAGTAACTCATTTGCATATAAGTAACATTTTGATGTCGGTAAGTAATATTAAATAGAGTGGTTAGTAATAACATAATAACTGAAAGTAAAAAAACCGAAAGTAATTAATGTTTGTTTTTTTCCGAGTAACAAATGAATTGTCTTAGTAATATTTCAATTTTGTTTGGCTTGTTTGATGGGTAGAAGCATGAATTACCATTGATTATGTAGCTTTAGGTTCTATAGTTAATTTAGAATGAATTTTGGCCATTATATGGTATTTGGTATGTAAGACTTTCCATTTGCATAAGTAATTTTATAATCCCCTGATGTGTAACACAATTAGAGTACAAAGTAAGAGTACAATAATAATAATACCACTAAATATACCATATTTAAGTTATAATAATTATATAGTTGCTCGATTAAGAGTCGCTACTTCCTTAAAAAAAAGTGTGATTAAAATATTTTTGTCATAAATGGAGAATAAAAATTTAATCTCGTATTATTTAGAAGATGATTAATTGATGAATTATCCCTACTATACTTTTGTAAGTTCATTTGACAAGTACAGTGAACTACATAAGTTTAAATTTGAAACTATATTGGCAGCTTAGTTGACGAGGAAATTATTATTTTGTTATTGATTGCATGGAAGATGGAGTCAAGTAATTGGGATGTGTCAATTGTACGAATATGTCGTATTGGTGGTAGTAGAACATCCCCAATCACGGTTGTGTAATCTAAGTTTTGAACTTACAAAATTATAGTAGGACCCAATTAATTTGCCAAGTGTGAAGCTTTGAACAATTTTGGTGTTTTTCTTTTTAAATATTAATTAATACCTTAAATGATTAGAGAAGCAAAGGAGATGATACCAAAAGTTTTCTATACTATTATTTCATTATTCCTTTTAATAAATATAATTTTCAATTAATATGGAAAGGAAAATAAAAAAGAGTTGCAAAAGGCACAAGGAACCAAAGAACACACACCATATCTGAACCACTCACTACTTACTTTCATGCTTTGGTTCATATCTACATTTAAAAATATTATCAAAAAGTTGAAAAACTAAATAAACAATAAGAAAGGTTTGACTTTATTATTTTGTAACTCAATCTCAAACCATGACAACCTTATTGGCAAACACAACTCATTGCTCCATGAATAAAAACCATGAACATGAGATATGAAACTACATTGAATTCAATTTCTCTTAACCCTGCAATACAACAATAAAGTTAATTAATCCAATTGATATATGTATAGTTATTCACTAATGTATTTAAGAATCTCCAAGCAAAAACCAACTTTGATACCTCTAGAAGTCTCCAAAGGAAAATGGTATAATACCTTCGTTGTTTTGGTCAAAGAAGGCTACATGTTGTTGGAGAACTGGCATGTTATAATATTTTTTAGCACAACAGACCTTCCTCTCTGTTGTAATAAATTGTGTACTTCCTTAAGGCATTTTCTTGAACACCTATGATGCATTAAAAATGTTAAAGCTAACAAATTATTGTTGTAAAACAAAATGACCATTTCACAAATGTATGCATGATTTGAATAAAAAAAGGAGCATACACATACCACACAAATCTATTCAGCTTACTTTTATATACGTTTTAGGTCAAAGTTTTGTTCACAGCCAAGATGAAACCAAATGAAATAATAAAAATGGATAAAAATAATATAAGACACAAAATAATGAGATATTTTGCAGATAATTGTGCAAATAAACTGAGAAATGTCATTTAATAAAAATACTTAAAATACAACCACTATAACAAGATGTATTTATATATGTGTCTGATGCATAACCACAAAAATCCATGATTTTTTTGTTGCTGAAATGCTCATAATGAATGAAATGAAATGCAACCAAAACCAGGTGCCTTGAAGCAAGCTACACGAAGCCCAATAGAGATAAAGCAAGAATGCATCTTAAATAGCTAACATGCAATACTTACTGTCACATAATGCAAAAGTGCATCAAAGACCATTATACACCAGATGTGTATAAATAAATGCCAAAATACAAATATATGAGTTTCACATACGATTGTTCATATTCTAGTATTTAAAAAGTTAAAATATAATACAAATTCGATATGGGTTCAAAATCTAGCAATTTTTTTTTTCAAATTAAGAACCTAAAGATAACAATTAACATCTTAAATACTAAACTAACCCTAGCAAGCCAACATTTGTTTGATTCAAAACTATTATGATAAACCAAAAGTCAAATAGAAATTGACAAAACTTCTTCTCAAATTAGTAAAAGGAAAAGAAGAAGAAAACACATCTCTGTCCGTGTCCAGGATCCTCATAAAACTTTATTAAATATAAAAAGGAGGAAACAACATATTACCATATTCCACCAATGGACTACATGCAGAATGGATAGTACTCATTGAAGAAAACACAATATAACTTTCATAATTCTTCTGAACATTAAAAGTAACCAATGTATCAAAAATTTGTACATCTAAAGAACATCAAAAACATTAATAATAAATAAATAATTAACAGAGAAAACTATACTAGAAAATCATTTGATTCTAATATTTAGTTTCAAAATGAAGAAGTACAATCATACCGACATAACAATAAAATCTTAAGACAGATCCAACAATCAATAGTTCAAAGTTCCATATCAACACATTTAGGAGCCAAGATTCAAGACCATATTCTCTGTTACCGTAATGAAAAACAAAAGAATACACAAAACACACAGCAAGGAAGGAGGGCCCTCTTTAATTTAAAAAAACATGAGATTCTAAACAGCTAGATTAGTAAGAAACTAATTCATAAGTCTGAGAATATAAACAAAATTTTAAAATAGTCCTCAAATAGATTTCACTTAAGTTTGAGAAGGCCCTCCTTTGACATGACATTTGTTCACCACAAAATTATATAATCTTTCTTTTATCAAATCATATGTGGGTCTTTTAGAAGCTGCACGTAACAAAAGAGAATATCAGAATAATTAGTCTTTTTGTAGGTTAGTTTTCAACTCAATCTCTACTCATAAATGAAACCTAGATTCATATATTTACAAAACCCATTTTTTTTACTAACCAAGATTTATTTTCGCAACATTATAAAAGTAAAAAAAATATTAATAAAATCTATGGAATGAAAATGAAACAAATAACAAAGAGATAAAAGAGACAAACTTAGTGAAAGAGGGAAACAATGATGTGAGAGAGTGGTTGAGACAGAGAGAAGAATAATAACCCTTCTTTGAGGGAAGAAGACAATGGTGATGGAGGAGCGACCGTGACAACAACGACAACCAGTCACTAGCACGGAGACGAGAATGGAGGCTTGAGGAAGAGGATGAAGCATGAAGAAGAGGACAACGACGTGAGTAATAGGACAATAGCCTTCAAAGACTGTAGAGTCGACCTCTACGCCTAACCTACAAAGCCACTCCAGCGATTATTCAAGAATTTTTGGACTAAAATGTGATTTTGGAGTGGAAGGCAACGAATTTGGGATTTCAAATGTATAATAGAAATATGACAGAAAAAAAAAGAAAGAAAACGGTTGCCAGTAGCTGGGGGTATATAGGTAATTTGACACTTTCTATTCAACAGATGCAAATCTAACCGTTTAACATAAAAGAAAACACATCTAAGGACTCTTACCTGTTGAAGAACTTAGTCCCTAAAAAATGAAGTGAGGGTTTAAAGAATTGCCATTTTTTTTAAATGTTCGTGTATATTCTAATTATTTAGAGCATTCTGTAAATTTTAATAAAATTTTGAATAATTTATAGTAACAAAAATAAAGTTCAAACATGTTACTTTTTACGTGCATAAAATAAAACAGTCAAGTGTGTAACAAATCATTTGAATTCTAGTTTTTGCACTATAAATTATTTGAAATTTTTAGAAAATTTACATGATGCTCTAAATAGCTGCAATGTATATGATCATAACAAAAATTATGCCAATCATTTAGGTACCGAAAAGAGGAGAGAGTGTACCGTTACATCCAAAAATAAAGTGTGTATTGTAGAATTTTCCCATATTATAGTGATATATTATGTATATATCATTGTTTGGAAAATTCTTTGGTGCATCTCATAAAAATAAGCGCACCGGTGCACCTTATCGTGTTTCCAATTCGTGAATAGTTTTTGGTGATTTTTTTTATGATAGTGTACATTGTAGTTATTTAGAGCATTTTGTAAATGTTTAGAAAATTCTAAATAATTTACCGTACTGAAAACACAGGTCAAATAGGTTGTTGCACTTATGACTAATTTTTGTATGCACGTGAAAAAAACATATTTGAATATTATTTTCAGCACTGTAAATTATTTAAAATTTTTCAAAAACTTGAAAAATGTTCTAAATAATTATAATATATATTAACAAAAAGAATTTCGCCGAAAACTATTCGTACACCAAAATCACCAAAGAGATGCAATGATGCACCTCTACACCATAGAATCACCCTATTATTATTATTATTATTATTTGAAAAATCATCACCCTATCATTTTTATTATTTTCTAATAGAAGTAAATGTTGGAATCTAGATTATTATTATTTTTCACATTGTAATAGAAGATGTCAGCCCTCATAATTAGAATGTTAAAAAATTACATTATTTATAATTTGCTTTACGAATATAATATTTCCTTTCCTTTGAAAAAAATTATATAAATATATATATACTAGTCCCATAAAAGAAAAAAAAGCAATTTCTTAAAGTTTTTGTTTTTGTTTATTTCCCTCGTCAAAATTGACTTTAAATAATTTTTTTCCTGTATCTTTACAAATTGCCATTTATAAGAGATAAATATTTGAAAAATGTATCTCTTCTATATAAAAGTGTATAAAGAAAGAAATTTTTTTGTTTTAATAATTTTTTATTTTTTTCCGTTAATTTTAACAGAATAATTTTATATTTAACAGTAGATTATAAACATGATTTAAACTTAAATAAAATAGAATAAACAAATAATTAAACTAAGATATTTTACAATGATAATCATTTCAAAACAATAAAGCCTTATATTTTATAACTTAAATAAAATTTAATTAAACTTAAACTTAATATTATATTAAACATATAATATATAATCTTTTGTTGTCACTGTCAAATTCTAAACCTAGAACAAATATAAACTTAAACAAAAATTAATTAATTAATTAATTAAAATATGATATTTTAAAGATATTTTATGATAAGTTAAATAATTAAATCATATTTATTTAAAAATAATGAGTTTATACCTTTTTGGACCTTGTGTTTTTTCTCATTACCTGTTTGGACCCTGTGTTTTGACAAATTACTTTTTGGACCATATGTTTTGTAAAATGGTTAAAATAGAACCCAAAACCCGATTTTGATCAATGTTTTCTCAACTAAAATCACAAATAATTACCAAACCAACAATTTAGAACAAAAATAAAATCATTCTGCTTAAAAACTGTATTGTTATATTCAAAAAAATTTCATCAAAATTGAGTTTAGGATTCTATTTTAGCCATTTTACAAAACATAGGGTCCAAAAAGTAATTTGTCAAAACATAGGGTCCAAACAGGTAATGAGACAAAACACAGAGTCCAAAAAGGTATAAACCCAAAAATAATAAAGACACACATATCATTTTTTTTTATCTTATAAATTTGTGTGATAATTTGTTTTTTTTCAAGTGATTGAAGCTGTTTTTCTTTATCAAATCCACCAAAGGACATTATGAGATACATTATAAATTAAAAACAATTTATGTATGTATAGTATATACTACTGTCTACATTATGACTTTTTCTATTCTTACTTTATTTCTATTATTAATTTATTTTTAAATATTATTGTATTTTATATTTATGTCATGTAGCCATATAAATATATATTTATGTCAATGTTGTGTTTAGATGTCATATATGTAGAGATTATTGATATAAATATTTATATATATATATATATATATTATAGAACTATAATTTATTATATTATATATTATTTTTTTTAAAAAGTGAACCAGATTTTATTAAAATTATAGACAATGTTTACGATTTTGAAACTAAGCAAACGTGCATTGCACGTTGCTTCTACCTACTATATATATATATCTTCTATATAAAAAGTGTGTAGATAACTGGTTTTAATAGTTTTTTATTTTTTTATTAACTTTAACAAAATATTCTTATATTTAACAGAATATTCTTATATTTAACGGTATATTGTACACACGACTTAAACTTAGATAAAATTAAATAAATAATTAAACAAATTAAAATAAGATGTTTTCTTTAGATTTTTTACCATGATAATTATTTAAAAATAATAAAACCATACATATTATAACTTAAATAAAATTTAATTAAACTTAAACTTCACGAATTAGAATAATATCATATTAAATATATAATATAATATAATCTACTATCAATTAACGACAAGCTTAAATTTAAAATCCACGTATAATATTAATCTTATATTAAACATATAATATATAATATCTTGTTGTCACTGTCAAATTAAAAAACTAGATCAAACATAAATTTAAACAAAAATTAATTAATTAATTGAAATAGGATATTTTTAAGATATTTTATGATAATTTAAATAATTAAATCATATTTATTTAAAAATAATAAATGCTTACATATCATTTTTTTTATCTTATAAATTTGTGTGATAGTTTATTATTTATCAAGTGATTGAAGCTCATTTTCTTCATCAAATTCACCAAAGGACATTGTCATATACATTAGAAATTAAAAATAGTTAATTCATGTATACTATTGTCTAAACTATGACTTTTTCTCTACTTATTTTATTTATATTATTAATTTCTTTTTAAATATTATTATAATTTATATATATATATATGGCATGTAGTCATGCAAATATATATCTATGTTAATGTTGTGTTTATATGTTGTAAAGATTATTGATATATATATTATATAACTATAATTCATTCTATTATATATATATTTTAAAAACAGTGAATCATTTTTATTAGAATGATAGACAATATTTACAATTTTAAAACTAAGAAAAAAACTAATCAAACGTGCATTGCACGTTACTTCTACCTAGTATATATTTAAAGCAGTTCAATAAATAAATAGTTAAACAAATTACAATAAGATATTTTTTTAGACATTTTACAATGATAATTATTTAAAAATAATAAAACTATACGTTTTATAATTTAAATAAAATTTAATTAAACTTAAACTCCACGTATTAGAATAATATCATATTAAATATATAATATAATATAATTTACTATCAACTAGCGACAAACTTAAATTTAAAATCCACCTATAATATTAATATTATATTATACATATAATATATAATGTCTTGTTATCACTGCCAAATATAAAAACTAGAACAAATATAAACTTAAATAAAAATTAATTAATTAATTGAAATATGATATTTTAAAGATATTTTATGATAATTTAAATGATTAAATCATATTTATTTAAAAATAATAAAGTCATACATATCTTTTTTTTTTCATCTTATAAATTTGTGTGATAGATTATTTTTTATCAAATAATTTGAGCTCTTTTTCTTCATCAAATTCATCAAAGGATATTGGCAGATACATTAGAAATTAAAAGTAGTTGATGCATGCATACTACTGTCTATGACTTTTTCTATTCTTATTTTATTTATATTATTAATTTATTTTTAAATATTATTGTAATTTATATATATATGTCTTGTAGTCATGTAAATATATATCTATGTTAATGTTGTGTTTAGATGTCATATATATAGAAATTATTGATATAAATATATATATTATAGAACTATAATTCATTATATATATATATTTTTTTAAAACAATGAACCAATTTTTATTAAAATTATAGACAATGTTTACAACTTTAAAACCAAGCAAACGTGCATTGCACGTTGCTTCTAGCTAGTACATACTAGGGTTAAACCCTATTTTACCGCTTAGGTCGACTGATTGTAACTCTTTTATTGTAATTCACATTTAAAATGTATTTTGGGATCTCAATGTATACAGTAAACGTTTAGTGAAACGTTTGTATCATTGACCAAAATTTTTAACCCTAAACCATTAATCACATTTAGTTACACGATTATGGCCAAATGACTGTTTAACGAGTTCTGCACTATTTAAAATACACAGTGTAATGATCCCTAGGTAGTAGGGCGTTACACGTGCATTGTCTGTTGTTTGTACCTAGAATATATATACATTTTTCGTTATATTATGTCATATATATACATGTGGGACTATAGAGATTTTTTAAATGATTAATTAATTCTTTTGTTAAATAAAAAAAATATAAAATATCACAAATTATGAGAAAATAGATAAATCATATATAAATGATTTTAGAAAGTCACATTGACTCATATTTAAATATAAATAATATATGAAATATTAATATGACTAAAAAAATTATTTAGCAAGATTGAATTAAATCAATTGCTTATATATGAAAAAATTACTAACATATGAAAATATTACAATTCAAAATAAATGTGATTTGTAAACCTATAGGAATTATTTTAAATGGTTAATAATTTTTTGTTAAATAAAAAAAACACAATTTATGATAAACTAGATTAATCATATATAAATTATTCTAAGAAGTGGCCTAACCTCCATATGCCTCTCCAATATAGTTTTAAAGCAGTTCAATTATATTATATATTTTATATTTTGAAGGGAAAATTATAAAATATTGATATAAATATTTTTTATAGCACTCTTTTCTTGAAAGTTATTATACAACAACCAAAGTTGCCCAAACTAAAATAAAAGAGAAAGAAAATAGTAATTAAATTAAGTTGGGAAGGGTAATTCAGTAAAATGGGTATTAAGGGGTTCGTTCGCCTCGTGCACTCAGCCTGGCTGTATTTATATCAGAGACACTGAATGCCATTTCTACTTGTCAAGCTCTGGCACCATTCAACGCTTGTGATCTTACACTTACCAACTACCATCACTACCATTTCTTCCATCTCCATCAAGACTAGGTAATTTCATTTTCTTTTCCCCATTTTAATAACTTTCTCTCTCCGATTTTCCACCATTTTCTCGCTGATAAATAATATTCCATTTTCGCATCAGCTTGTTCTAATTTTCATATGCATACTCAACTATGCTGAACATAATTTGGATCCGTTGCTGATTAATGATTTAACAAAATTACGTTATTTTTCGTACCTTTGATGCTTGCGTAATTCCTTCTCTCCTAGATCTAACTCGCGTATTTCATAGTAGTAAGGATCTCTGTCATGAAAATTGCCCAAGTAATTACTTAAAAGAAAAAAGAAAAAAATCTACCCGCGGTTATCATGGTTTCGTGATTCTTTTTTTCTTTTTCTCTTAATGATCAATTTTAGCTGTTGTTCCCTGATAGATAGTGGTTAGTTTTCTGGATTTACATGCAGAATTCTTCTGTTTTCAATGGAGAAAACTTAATAACTAGTATTTCATTCTCTTTATGAGCTTCATTCTTATTTTAAAAATGATTTTTTTTTTCCTGAAAATAATGGGCTAGAGTTAGTTTGATAGTTCAGATTTTTAGAAAAATGGCAAAGGTTAAAATATATTATTATTTTTAATTTTATTATTCTTTTCCAGATAGTATAATTGATATGATCCTGTAGTGATGGTTCCACTGAGTAATTTTATATGATTGATGCAGATTTCTTTCAACGCGTATCCATGGCTCAAGTAGCAGCTTCTTCAGAGTCAATCAGGCCAAGAGGTTTCCTGTCTTTCTCTGTTTTTATCCATCGCTGTAGATTCAAGATTTCTGTGTTAAAATTGTAGCACATGTGCCAATCAGTAGTAATATATATACATATTATATATATATGTATATAATTTAAATATTTGTATTTTTAAGCTGTTTCACTTAAGTTCTCAACTTCTTTTATTAATTTCATAGAGATACTTGAGTTTTTAGCTATTTATGCCCTGATTCTAATAGTATCTTATATAATTGTTTATGTATACCCTTTTTCTTCACTCAAATTTGATGATTAAAGTGAGTTTTGACCATTCGAATTTCGAAGATAAAAGAAATTTAACATCTGTAATCTGGCTATATGTATTCTTAATGCTTATATTTATTTATTTATTTTTTTTTGCAGATGTTTGCATTGTTGGTGTTGCGCGTACACCAATGGGTAGCTTTCTTGGTGCTTTATCCTCTTTACCTGCCACCAAACTTGGATCAATAGCTATTGAAGGTATTTAGTCAATATTTATTCCCCAGTTCTTGGAATGGATCTTCTTTATTTATTTATTTATTTTTTAGATTGTGTATTTAAATGTTCTTTAATGCTCTTTCGTAGCTGCACTTAAAATGGCTGGTGTTGATCCTTCACTTGTGCAAGAAGTTATCTTCGGCAATGTTCTTAGTGCAAATTTAGGTCAGGCTCCGGCTAGACAAGCTGCATTAGGTGCAGGAATATCTAATGCAGTAATCTGTACCACTGTTAACAAAGTCTGTGCATCAGGAATGAAAGGTGCACTCATCATCATCATTAATCATATTGTTCTTTCCTCCTCAATTATTTATTCTTTTTATCTCAGTATTATTTTTTTAGTGAAAATATAATGTCTTAATATGCATTTTGTTTGGTTGATACAGCTACAATGCTTGCAGCACAAAGCATTCAGTTGGGAATTAATGATGTTGTCGTGGCTGGTGGCATGGAAAGCATGTCTAATGTGCCTAAATATATTGCAGAAGCAAGGTTAGTTAGTACTGCCTTTGTTTTCATGGTTCTCTCGGTTTGTTTGATTCAGTCCTAAAATGCAGAAAAGGATCTCGACTTGGACATGATTCTCTTGTTGATGGAATGTTGAAAGATGGTTTGTGGGATGTTTATAATGATGTTGGTATGGGAGTATGTGCTGAAACATGTGCAGAAAACCATAAAGTGACAAGAGAGGAGCAGGACGATTATGCTATTCAGAGCTTTGAGCGTGGTATTGCTGCCCAAGACAGTGGTGCCTTTAAGTGGGAAATTGTCCCGGTTGGTAACCTATTATGAGTTAGATAGTATGCAGCCTTGTGTTTTTTCAATCTTTTGTGCCTTATTATGTTATTCCACAGGTTGAAGTTTCTGGTGGAAGGGGAAAACCATCAATAATTGTTGACAAGGATGAAGGTCTAGGGAAGGTAAAAATCACTTTTGCTTCTATCAGATGGATCATTTAATCTATGTAAATAATATTTTTCATAGTGCAATTTCTATTATTCCTAGACTATCTCTGCTTCTAACATCAATACATGTTCCTTTCTTGTGCTATCAGTTTGATGCTGGCAAACTAAGAAAGCTCCGTCCAAGTTTCAAGGTGAATGGTGGTTCAGTCACTGCTGGAAATGCTTCTAGCATAAGGTGTGTGTATATGTGTAAATATATTTATATATTATTATACTTTTAATCAAATTCGTTAAATTTGCCTTTTCTTTTCATATTATTTATTTATATGAAGCACAACCTTCTTGTGACCATTTATTCAACTCTGTTATGTGGTAATTTATATTTGCCTTTCCAAAGTGGTTGTTACAAAAGATTAAGGAAAGAAGTTGTGCTATAAGTATTAACTATTGAAGCACCTACATGGTTATTGAGATCCCAGTGTTGAGTCGTTGTGAAGCCAGTTTTGTAGTAGACCCTTTTTGATGGAAACATGTATAATAAGCATCTATTTTATATAATTAAAAAAGCCTGATTTCAGCAATTTGCCTTTGTTATATTTCCTGAAAATTATTCAAGTTCTTGTACTTTGAATGGTCCCCTTAGTATAATGGTATTGATTATGGACTGTGCACATGTACGTTTTCTTGCAAAGAATTTACTATTAATCCATAGGTTCTAGTCTAAAATTATTTGTAAGTCTTACAAAATATGAATCCAACTATCCAAGCTTTTACCGAAAAGTAAATCTTTCTGGTTGTAGTGATGGTGCTGCTGCATTAGTCTTGGTGAGTGGAGAAACAGCAATAAAGCACGGGCTGCAAGTTATTGCGAAGATCTCTGGATATGCTGATGCTGCTCAGGTATTCCACAAATATAATAATTTGCAAAGCGACTGTTGATGTCAATCTTAGAAATATGTTGTAGCTTTCATATCATTGGCTTTTCTATTATTTTAACTATATATTTATTTATATCTTTCACAATTTGACGCATAAGTGAAATTGAATGTACAGGCACCAGAACTATTTACTACAGCTCCGGCCCTTGCAATTCCAAAAGCTATTTCAAATGCTGGCTTGAATGCTTCTCTAATTGATTTCTATGAAATTAATGAAGCTTTTGCTGTAAGATTCTATGCGAATCACTATGTAATTTTTTTGTCAATGAGATATGTCAACTTACATTTTCATGTACCTACACAGGTTGTGGCTCTTGCAAATCAGAAGCTGCTTGGACTTGAACCGGTAAGTTCTATTACACATTATCTCTCTCTCTGCTTGTCTTTTTTGAGATGTATGTATGCACATGCAATAAGCGCATGCAAGATAATCAAATGCAGTTATCCATGTGAATGCCCATATTCGTTTTGTGTACATATGTTTTGTACTGTTCAAATCACTTCTTCACTTGAACACTTTTTGAAAGTTTATTATAGTTCACTTTGCCTTCAGACCAACTTTTACTAATTCGAGAATTAAGACAATTTCTGCTTCTTACTCCTTTAGTCATTTCCTCTTTCAGGAAAAAGTTAATGTGAACGGTGGAGCTGTAGCGTTGGGACATCCTCTAGGTTGCAGTGGAGCTCGTATCTTGGTCACACTTTTGGGGGTAAAATACCTCTTCGTTTTACTATTTTCACTGCTATATGTCCTTTCTCTAACGCACACCATCCCATTTCAAATCTAGTTAACATATTGAATCATTGTAACAAATATTCATTTTCATATCTCTTAAAGTTCAATTGTATGTATTTATAGGTACTGAAGCAGAAGAATGGTAAATATGGTGTTGGTGGCGTTTGCAATGGTGGAGGTGGTGCTTCTGCACTCGTGGTAGAGCTTCTTTAAGCCTTTTAGTTTTCTTTACTTCACCAAGTTTGGTGCACTCAGCTCATACCGTATTGGCAAGTAAAGTCGGATAGCTTTAGTAATTCAGGTTCCCTACTAACGCTAGAGACCCTTCTGAGAGTTGAATTTTTCTGTAACCACCACCAATTAGTTCTTGTGCAATGTCACTTCCATTTCTCTCTCTCTCTCTCTCTGTTTTTTTTTTTCTAAATTGTTTTGGGCTGGGAGACACTTTCAATAAACATTTAAGTGTATCTACTTCAGAAGAAATATATTTGCAACATTTCTCAGCACGGTTCTCTTTTTCCTCATCCTTTTTGTACTTGTGATAGGAAGTGGGTCTATCATGGATTTTGAGCCAATGTGACTCCGGTGGCTTTAATAGTCCTTATTTTTAAAGTTTCAATTGGACATAAATGGAGTAAGAGTTGTGTGAGTTTGTTTTATTCGATGAAATGAAGCTGTAATGTCACGTAATTGATTATAGGCACGCAAGGCCAAACTGCTCTAGCCTAACAATTATTTTCCTTTCATGTTTGTTGTCATTACTGTCTTTGTTGTTATTATCTGCCCCTCTTTAAATTACTAAAATTTGAGTATATGATTTTAAGTGTTGTTGTAATGTGTATTATATATGTTATATTATAGTTAAATTGGAAATGCAGTGGCGTGTCATATATATATATGTGACAACTATATTTATAGTAATGTATTCAATCTATGAAAAAATATTCTTTAAAATGTAAAAATCAAGACTTAAAATGTAAACTATAAATCTTAAAATATAAACAACAATCATTTAAAATATAAATATCAAGACATAAAATCTAAACCACGACCCTTTAAAAGTTTAACTTCAAGGCTTAAAATCTAAACCACAACTCTTTAAAATGTAAACCACAAAACTTAAAATATAAACCACCACTCTTTAAAATTTAAACTACAAGCCTTAAAATTTAAACTGCGACTTGTAAAAATTTAAACCATAAGACTTAAAGTTAAACCACTAGGCTTAAAATTTAAATCACGACCATATAAAATATAAATCATAATATTTTAAAATCTAAGTCACGATTATTTAAAATTTAAACCACTACTCTTTAAAATTTAAACCACCACAAGACTTAAAAATTTAAATAACGACTCTTTAAAATTTAAACCACAAGACTTAAAATTTAAATAACAACTTTTTAAAATTTAAACCACAACTCTTTAAAATTTAAACCACGATGCTTAAAAGTTAAACTACTTGGCTTAAAATATAAACCAAGACCATATAAAATATAAATCATGATAATTTAAAATCTAAACCACGTCTCTTTAAAATTTAAACTACGTCTCTTTAAAATTTAAACCACAAGACTTAAAATTTAAATCACAAGACTTAAAATTTTAAAACACAAGGCTTAAAATTTAAACCACGACTCTTTAAAATTTAAACCACAAGGCTTAAAAGTTAAACCATTAGACTTAAAATCTAAACCACGACCATATAAAATATAAAATATGATCTTTTAAAATCTAAACCACGGCTCTTTAAAATTTAAATCACTAGTCTTTAAAATTCAAATCACACGGTTTAAAATTTAAACAACGGCTCTTTAAAATTTAAATCACAAGGCTTAAAATTTACATCACGGCTCTTAAAAATTTAAACTACGAGGCTTAAAATTTAAACCACAAAGCTTAAAAGTTAAACCACTAGAATTAAAATCTAAATCACAACCATATAAAATATAAATCATGATTATTTAAATCCAAAACCACGACTCTTTACAATTTTAAAGAGTCGTGGTTTTGATTTTAAACTATTAGTCTTTAAAATTCAAATCACAAGGCTTAAAATTTAAACTAGAACTCTTTAAAATTTAAACAACAAAACTTAAAATTTAAAACACGTCTTAAAATTTAAATCACGACTCTTTCAAATTTAAACCACAAGCCTTAAAATTTAAACAATAAGACTTAAAATTTAAATTATAATTTTTAAAAATTTAAACCGCGACCATATAAAATATAAACAATGATTATTTAAAATCTAAACCACAATGCTTAAAATTTAAACCACTAGGCTTAAAGTCTAAACCACAACTCTTTAAAATTTAAAATACAATCATTTTTAATATAAGCCTCAAGACATAAAATCTAAATCATGACCATTTAAAAGTTAAACATCAAAATTTAAAATCTAAACCACAACTCTTCAAAATGTAAACTACAAAGCTTAAAATGTAAACTACTTGGCTAAAAATCTAAAACACGACTATTTAAATTGTAAAGCATAAGGTTTAAAATCTAAACCAAAACTCTTTAAAATTTAAACCGCAAGACTTAAAATTTAAATCACTACTATTTAAAATTTAAACCACAAGATTTAAAATTTAAATCATAGTTCTTTAAAATTTAAACCACAAAACTTAAAATTTAAATCACTAAGTAAAATCTAAACCACGTCTATTAAACTATACATTTAAATTATATAGCATAACCTTTAAAATCTAAACTAAAACTCTTAAAAATTTAAACCACAATATTTAAAATTTAAACCGCTAAGCTTAAAATCTAAACCACGTCTCATTAAACTATAAAGCATTACGTTTAAAATCTAAACTAAAACTCTTTAAAATTTAAACTCAAAGGCTTAAAATTTAAATCACTAGGCTTAAAATCTAAACCACGTATCTATAAACTATAAAACATAATAGAATAACATAGTTTTTATCTTATACTAGGAATTCACTACGTGGAAGGCCTTGTTAGTGGATCATTTATATAATAGTAGGAGACTATAACACTTTACTCAAACCTAGATAGCAGAGTTGCAAAGTGTTGATTTGAGTGGGGAAGATGAAGTGTATGTCATGTTGGAGAAGATGATGGGTACTGATTTGAGTGGGGAAATGAGTATCATGGGAAGAGCAATTAAAAAATTGGGCATAAATAAAAGACTTTTAAAAACTGGTTAAAAGTTGAACATGCCCTCTAAAAATAGGTGCTCTGTTTAATTTTTACAACTATGTATGATAGAAATCAATATATATAAAAGTATAAGCTAAAGTTGGAAACATATAATAATAGCTAGTGTAATAAATTTGCAAGTTTGACATACTTAAAGCTTTAATAAAGAAATGACATACACATACAAATATGTATTTATATATATATAGAAGCAAAAATGAATTCTCATCTTTCTTCATTTAAGAGAGACAATGCCACTTTGGAAAACCGACTGACATCCTTAACAAAGGTTAATGCAGAAGAAATTCTGGTCTGGCTTTCTTGAGGTATATAATAACCTTGCTTCTGCTCATTACTAGAAAATTTATAAAACTTCGGCCACCTTGCTAGCAAGAACACAAACCCCTCATTTTACATATCCAATCTCTTTATGAACAGAGCTTACTTGGGAAAGAGAAGAAATACGACAAATAACATAAAGATTCCCACAACAAGAATGCACCCAGCAACCACCAAGCTGCAACTATCAAAGATCTGAAATGTAAACAAGAACAAACGAAATGTAGACCATAACTTTCAAAAGTAAATTGATAATCTAAACAAAATGATTCCTCAATACAAATTGAAAACAAGCAAAATATAAACTACAGGTTTTAAAATATATACCATTAAAAATTAATTATAAACCACATGTTTTAAAATAAAAACCAAAAAACCAATATTTTGTGGTTAAATTTTGGTTATATGAACATCACTGGATGTTATGAAATTCATAACTATACCTTGTAGCTTTCTTAAATATAATGAATCTTTTATTTGTAGTTAAATAATGGAACCTAAAACATTATCGAGAAACATCAATTATTGTACTAACGATGTAAATGATTTATACTTTAAGGATATGCCCAACAATAAAAAATCGTCTTCAGTCTAGCATCACCTTAGAATAGATTGACATTTGTCAATAATTGAGGAGTGGAGTTGTCTTCTTTAGTCATTATGGAAATCAATAAATAAAATTATTTATTATATAGTATGCTAAATAAACTTACTTTGACATAACATAAATTGAGGTTCATACATGTATACATGAAAAACTCTATCTATATATATGATAATAACTTCCATGTAGTAATAAACTTTCTAATCACCAATGAAAGCATTGAGATTAAATTACAGGGTGGGGATTCAATTAACTTACATCGCTAGTTATTTATAGGGTCATACATATATACACAAATTTATATATAATATCTTGCATGTAATAGTGAACTTTGGAATTATCAATTAGAGTGATTGAAGCTGAGGATGAGGATCCTATAACTCTATGTATAAGGTTATTTTCATTCTAGATATATAATAAGAAAATCACAAACCGTAACAAATTAACTATCTTGAAGCTCTAATCTTCCTTCATGTTTGGTAATAATTGCTCAATCCACCCAAATACATAATGTCAGACCAACTAAAAAAGTCATTACAGAATCTCCTCTATAGTTTTCTAAGTACAAAAGAAAAAGGCTATCAACATATATTTTGTCAACTCAGGCAAACCCGCAAGCAATGTCTACTTATATAGATATACAAAAAAAAAAAAAAATACATGATAATTTATAAAAGGAAATAAAGCTTGCCCAAGATATATACAAAGTGTTGAATCAGTTTATATATAAAATTAAACACAAATCATGAAAATGCTATAGAAAAATTAAAAATAGTCATTAAGTTTGGTTGAGGAATTTCATCAAGAACATGAATTGCAACAAATAATTCAAAAGTATTTTACATATCTGACTAGAAACTAAACTTTCTCTAGTTCAAAATGGCATGGATTCAGAAGTAGCTCAATTTCAGCAACTCGCTTGTGGCTTACCATGTCAAAAGGGTAGAGAAGTATCATGAACTTGGGTGTGTCGTGGTGAAAAAGATGACGAGTTTGCCATCTTTCTTGAGTTTTCTTAACTGTGTCATGAGTTCAACTGGGCCGCAGGGTAGAATATGATCAAGTCACAAAGTTGGAGTGGTGGAGAATCTCATAAGTGGTGTAGAAGATGATGAGTATGAGAGATTTATAGTACTGTTTGCTGCACGTGTTTAAGGAGAAAAAAATATATAATTGAAAGGGTATAATGGGTACATTAATTGAAAATTTGGGTACTAAAATAATAGTTATAAATAGTGGGTAAAAATTAAAGTGGATCATTTAAAATAGGTACCGAATCTAATTTCCACCATTCTTAAAGCATACCACTTTTCCCTAGAAAGTGGCCAGTTGGGCTTGAAGGAATTAAGACAATAATAAGTATTCCGCAGTGCTAAGGACAAGTAACAATATGGACCAGCTAATTTTTGATTGTTGGTCTTTCCAAAAAAAAAAAATCAATTAATAAGGCCAAGTCGGAAAGTTGGAATTAAAAATTCAAGTGTGATGTATAACATTTTTTATTCTACTAAGGAGAATGATATTGGATTTTTGTTTCTTTTTGCTTTGAGGTAAAATTGTAGTATTTTAATAATAACTGTTTGGAAACATTAAAAAGAGCTTAATGCTTGGTTTATGAGAAAGAGCAACCATTCGGCCTAGAAAGAAATCAAACCTAGAGACCATGTGGATTGTTCAGAGTGCTTGGAGTTATAGTCCTAGAAATAATAATAGAATTGTTGGCACTTAACAATTGTATTTTTGGGTCCAAAGTGATATATGGAGGTATCTAAGGCTTCCAAAAAGTCAGGTATCATTTGGAGCAATTTTAGGCCCATTAGATGGATCACAAGTAAGAGGGGGAGGGAGGCATCGCCTCTTAGGAGATGTTGCATTTCCTGGATGCAAATGGCTCAAAAAGCCCTTGCAGGCGACGCATCGCGTGGCAGGCAACGCAGGCAACTCGTCACCTGACGTGTCAGTACGGACACGTGTTTTAAGCTCCAAATGATGAGTTCTTTAGTTCTAATCCTATTGGTTAGACCTAATGATAGTGCCTACACTATAAAAGGGTCCTCATAGAGTTTTGGAAGACTTGATGACTCTCTTAAATCTCTCTCTTGTTGGAAAACTTATACAAAATCTTTATTTATTTTCATGTAGATCTAATATCAAACAAATTAATATGAGATAACCTATAACATGTTTCTAAAATTGAATTCAAAGAGAAACAACGATAATAATACTTACAATATACGCAGTGGAATGAATGAGTCATTCCTTCAGTTTCTCTAATCTTTGTATTCTTTCTATCGCAGAGTATTATCAAGAAATTGAACCGATCTTCTATTTTCTTCATAGTCTTCCAAAGTATCTTTAGAATCACCAAGATTATAGTGGGAAATTATCAACATATGAGATAGATACAGAGAGAAGAAGATAAAATAACAAAGAGGCTTAGAAAATGACTTGTGTCTAGAGAGAATCTAAAACCTATCAGAAAATCTGACTTCTCAACTTATGAACTTGTCAAAACTTCTCTCTAAGCACTCCTTGTATAGACTCAATTAGGCCATTTAATTTACTTAAAAAATCAATAAAATAATAGCCAATTTGAAGCCCTAGGTCGAAATTATCATGGGCTTTAGGTCCGTGAAATTTCTCATTTGATTATAAGCCCATTGGACTTAAAATCAAGGCATGTATTATTTTCTATTGATTTAATTAATTAAATAATTATTTAAATCCTTTATCAAAGTAATTATTTATAATTTGAACCTTGATTTAAACTTCTTTATTAATTTAGATACCAATTTATCTCAATTAATAAATCTTCCCTAATTTATCTTTTCTTCTCAAAATTACATAATTCTGTGAAACTATCCAAAATTTACCTAGTCAAATTTGATAATTCTAATTGATAATTAAATCAATTAATTGATACTATCTAGATGATTTTATCCAAGGTACAATGGGGACCATGGGCCTATGAAATCAAGCTCCAATAAGTTATCATAAATCTAACAAATAAATTTACTAACTTATTAATTCCTCGGGACTCCACTATAGACTCGGAATTACACTCTTGAATTCATAGAACGCTCTATAACAAATATAGATACGCTATTAATTATCCATTGTTACAACTATAATTGTCACTCAATCCTCTATAGACGGTCTGCAATGAGATGGGACTAAAATACCGTTTTACCCCTCATTGTATTTTATCCTTAAAACACATAGTTCCTTGTAAATGATATTTCAGTAAACTAATTTAATTACTGAAATGAGATCTCTATCATTTAACACCTTGAACCAAACTAAAAGGAAACCATCATTTCACTTCTTCATTAGAAGCTATAGATGTTCATATCTATGATTAACACTCCCACTCAATTATACTACCGAGTTCCGAAGATGTAAGTATGGGCTAGTCCATAGGTAAGCTGGTAACGAACAATTCAAAGAACTCAAATAATACAATCAGTTAGAATACTAACCACTCAGAATTGAGATTGAATTGACCTATGGTCAACTATATGATATGACTAGAATAGATAATAACGGTATGTTTACTTATCTTATCAACTGTCAATATCGATCCAGTCTGATGTAACAAATACATCTGATCTTATCTACTTTGCTAATGTTCTGGAAAGAACATAACACTACAATATGTAAGTAGATCATATCGTAGATTGGCAAGTCAGTGTAAATCATATGCACTGACTAATCTTAGGACTAACTTATTTTGAACATATAATCATATTTATATTCCATCGTGATTACGTCACTATAAATACGATTATCTATATGCTCGGGATTTAATATAAGTTTATATCAAACAAATAATCATGAAAATAAAACATGTGAGCAAAGTGATTGACCAAGTCAAAAAATGATTTATATTCTTTTATTGATAATAAAATGAATTTGGGTTTTAATTAGGGCATAAAACCCCAACATCTCTAACCTCTCTCTCTCTCTTTAGCTTTCAAGAATCTCTAGTTTTCTCCAAGAAACTCATAAAGTAAGTGCTTGACTTTGTGAGTTTAAGCTTGTTCAATTTAAATTCTCATTTCCTCTTAGAAAAGGCCTTAAGCATCAATGGTGGCTACGAAATAGATGATTAGGATAGCGATAAGAATCGTGTATAAGCTTTGGTTTTGTTTTTTTGCATTGAAGAAGGAAAAGCTTAAAGTGGTGGTTCTCCAAGGGTTTTGAAGGTTAATCAAGGTTGAAGAAGATTGTTCTACAACTAGGGCTTGCATCATCTTTCTTAATCTTTCTTTGGTTTTTGTCAAACATTATTTTATGTAGATTCTAGATATGGTGGTGGTGTAATCTTACTCTCCCCCAACAATAACTACACAGAAGTATAGTGTACAAAAAATTTCCTTGCAACCAAAAGTATTAACTTTAACAACAATAACAATAATAACTTCTTAATAATTATTATTCAAAAAAACATTTAAGTAAAGTTGTTTGGGACATTAATTTACTTTTTAAACTTGTTACCACATCATTATATAAAATTAATATCATACACAATGAGTAAGGGTCAGGAATGACACTTGACTGCTGTTATCCGTATTTTAACCAAGTGACATGTGGCAGTCTCCGAGAGTAGTTAGGTTTTTCGATGGGGTTTAGTGATCTCTATTGAGCTCACTATCTAATCGGAGGATAGGCTGCCTCCTGTCTTCGGAAGGCTCCTTAGGGAAAACTTATCTTGCGACAAGCCATGTCCCGAGAACCTTGGATATGTTAGCTTGAGTTTCCTTCGTGTGAGTCCTCCAGGTTTACGAGAAGACCTCTTGGAGTCTAGATGGTAGCGCCAGGTGTAACACCCTAAGTTGCTAATAAGGTTTAGGACCTTGATTAGCGTGCCTGGAGGGCAATAAGTGAATTAATATGATAATATGTGAATTTAAATGAATATGTGATTAGAATGCATGTTTAGGTGGTATAAATGTGCATGTGGGCCCCGTCTACATGATAGGGGTAAATTGGTAATTTAGCCCGTTGAGGGCATAAATGTGATAAATGTGTTATGCGATTTGCACCACGTGAGCGTGGTGATAACAGTGTGATGCACATGCCGAGACGGTCCTAGGGAGCTAATTAGTTTAAAAGTCACAATGGGGTTAACTACCTAGCTCGGGAGGAGCCTATGGGTACTTTGGGGATTTTGTAAATTGAGTTCTTGTGAGTTAATGGTAACTGGTAATTTGGTGACTTGTGTAACTGCTAGTAACCACTGAGAGTAACAAGTTTGGTTGAAAGGAATGGTAGAATTGTAATAGATAAGAAATGACAAAAGAGCCCTTGAGGTTTAGTTAGGAAAGGATAATTAAGGAAGGGTAAAATGGTCCATTGGCTAAGAAGAGATAAGCTTGAGCTGAAGGGAAAAATCATTCACGTTATTCTCATTTGGGCAATTGGGTTTATGCTGAAAATTGAGGAGAAAGCTAGAAGAAAAGGGAAGTAGAGGAAGATTGAGGTTGGGAGACCTAGGAAGAGAATTGAGGGAGTTTGGGGCAATCAAACTCGAATTTGAGCAAGGATTTATCAAAGGTAAGAGTTTGAACTCTGTTTTTGTTGAAATTAAGCTTGAATTTACAGAGAATAAGTGTGGGAACCTAAAGGAAATATGGCTGGTTTTACTTGGAAAATTCAGTTAGGATAATCAAAAGGAAAGGGGCTTGGAGCTGGAATTGGGAGGAGTTCAAGCTAAGTTTGATTGAGGTAAGAATCCTTAGCATGTTTAATTTTTGTATCTGGTGTGGTTTAAGATTTTAGAGGCATGATTTATAGTTTTCAAGCTCTGGTTTAAGTCTTGGAAGCCATAGTTTAAGTTTTAGGAATTTGAAACTCAAGATGGGATTTTGGGTGTGATTGGGGTTGTTTATGATGTTTATAGGTTGTTAAAAGGTTCATTTGGGGTTTTGAAATGATTTTGGGACTTAGGTACTTGCTTGGAATGATTTGGAATGGTTTTAGCTCAGGAAAAACGTGAGGAAAAACCCAGATTTCTGGGTTCGCGAAGGAGCGCCGCGGTGCGAGGCTGTTTCTGGGCAGGGGAAGCTCTCTGACTTGCTGGGCGCCACGGCCCTCTAGGGCAGCGCTGCGGCGCTAGGCCATTTTCAGAACATGTGATTTTGCAATTTTGAGCCTTTGCTCCGGGGGTTCGGGGGATGTCTTCGATGTATTGTATTAGGGATTTGGGGGTTCCGAGAGTGTGGGATTGGCCCCGGAAAGTGGTTTTGGATTGGTTAGCATTAAAGGGTGTTTTATATATGTTGTGACTAGGTTTTCAGAGAGGCTCGGGATAGAGGACCGTGCTCGCGGCTTTGGGGCATCGGAAGCTCGGGATACAGGTAAGAAAACCACTGTTCCCACAGAGCTTGTATGCAGGGCTGAGCCCAATATGTTTGAATTGCAGGGCGTAGCCCTTTGGTTGAATTTGTTAGTACTTAGTATATGTTTTTCGTGCTATGATTACGATTATGTGAATGTTCGGTGAGAGCCAGGAACGACGCAGGCCGAGGTCGGCATGGGTCGGGAACGGCAAAGGGCCGGGAGCGGCGTTGGGCACGTTGAGTGCTAGGCCGAGAACGGCAAGGGGCCGGGAGCAGCGTTGTGCACGTGGGGTGCAAGGTGCCAGGGTGAGACCCTAAAGGATACCTGGGATATCCTCACGGTGTGGTCCGCGAACCCAGAGCCTGGTAAAGCACCTGGGACGGCATGGCCGTATGTGTTTAGCTTATTGGTGGCCTGATTATATGCTAAATGTTTGTTGTGCGTATGTTATTTGCTTGTGAGGGTTTTCTTGCTGGGCTTCGGCTCACGGGTGCTCTGTGGTGCAGGTAAGGGCAAGGGAAAAGTCAGCCAACAATGAGTATGGAGAGCGTGAAGCGGCGTGTACATGTTTGGTCTGCCTGGCTGCCACGGCCAGTGGTTTTGGGAGATGGTTGTATTAAAACTTAGATTTTTTCGTCTAGTCGACTCAAACTTGTAAATTTTATGTTGTAAATATTTCTAAACAGTATCTTGGGATCCCAAGTGTCAAACTCTCAACGATTTATAGTAAATGGAATTATTTTCAAAGTTTATTTCACTGTTTATGATTTAATCACACTTTTGACCTAAAAATCTCGATTAGCGAGTTAAATGCATGTTTAAAACTCACTTAGTAACGGCTCTAAGGAAGTAGGGCGTTACACCAGGTGTCGTGCGCAGAGACTCTGGCCCACATGTAATTGTCTGACAAAGTTGTTGTCTTGCAGATCATGGTGTCGAGCCCGTACATGCGACAAACAACATCTCCCAATGGCTGCCTAGCGTGGGAAAACGTGCAACCACTCTCTGACTGTCAAGAGCGTGTCTCCCCATAAGATGGTTGGGTGTAACCTCGTAAATGGTCCCCGTGTGATATACACGGGCCCACCACTACCTCTATCACAAAAGGTGTATTAATTAACTTTTAATCCCAATTATTTGGGAATATTATTGTAATAACTTCTCATTAAGGGAATTAATTGCTCTCAGCCCCTATAAATAGGGCTAGGGCATCCATTGTAAGGGCATCCCCAAACTTTTGTATTCAGAGCATTGCAAAAATGATGCCTGAAACTCCATAAAAGCTTGCCCAACCAAGCTTCACCAATTCTAATACAATAGCCTCGTGGACTAGGGTTAATTAATAACCTGAACCGCGTAAAATCTCTTGCTCTTTATTGCATTTCTTTAAATTTTTGTTTGATTAAGTTGATAGCGAAAAATGCAGTCAACATTTTGGTGCTTTCATTGAGAGCTTGAGGAAAACTTTGAAGAGTTGACAATGGTGACCACTAGAACAAATGTTCCAGACGACGTTGTGCCTCCCACTACAACTAAGGGAGGAGAACCCAATCGACCACCTCCACCAGCAAACCTAGAGGTGGCCCAGGAAGATTACGATGAAAATGTCGAGTATGACAGAGAAGACGACGAGTTTATGAGAGTGATTACTCTCAGTCCATATACACGGTGGATCCAGTAGAAGTATCGCCTAGGCAGCCACCTGGCGTGCCACCAGTGCACCCAGATGGAGTGCCACCTGTTACGCCGGTGGGCGTGCCTGCCGATCACCCCACTGACATGACGCAAGATCCGTCAGCTGGTGTGCCACTCACGCACCTAGCTGGAGCTGGAGCCCCACCTGTGCAAGAAAATCATGGCAAAGGTAAGGTTGATGAAGAACCTTTGGCTGGGAGGAAGAGAACTTGTTGGACATTTGAACCCATTCAGGCGCCGAGAAGGGGTGACGATAATCAAAGGTTGGGTGCCCAAGGACACCGCCATAACACTAGCGTCCATGGAGCCCAGGGCCTTCCGCCCAGGTGTGCAGCAACAAAACGCATTAGGCATGGAGGTGGTGTTTGCTAGCACCTTGGCAGCCTCAAAAAAATCCTGGCCAAGGGGCTAACAGGAGAAACGTCTTTGCCAACCGAGGATGGGGAATGAGCATCTCAGTTAAGTATGAAGATGTTGACTCAAAAGGGGAAACCGAGGTGGGATACCCAGAGGACTGTGGTCACCACCATGCGACCTGACCCGTGAGATGACTTGGATGCTCGCAGGAATAGAGCAGCTGCTGAGGACAATCCTGTGAGACAACAACAGCCAGACCTCTGAGATGACCTTAATGCTCGGAGGAGAGAACATTCGACATAGAGTGCCAATCAAAATCGTGACCCTCTCCGTGTAGAGTTGGAGAGTTTGAAAAGGATAATGCTGAAGATGGCCCAGAGACAAGGTCATGACTCGGACTCAGAAGATGAAGATGGGGAGCCTTGTGCTCCCCACATTGTGGAAGCCCCATTTCCTCGAGGCTTCGAAATGTCAAACATTGATTCGTACAATGGAGGCATAGATACAACTAACCATCTCTTGAAGTTCAACAGATTGGTGTCGGTTCACCACGTCTCTAAGGACGCTAAATGCCACTTTTTGTTAACTTTGACTGGACCAGCAGACGAGTGGTTCAAGAAGCACAAGTCAGGATCAATTCACTCCTGGCATTAACTATCCTCATTCCGAAGACAATTCATAGCTGCTTGGAAGGTAAATTTCGAGGTCAATGCTTTGGCCAACATAAAGCAGGGACCACTTGAGACCCTTAAAGCCTGCATCAAACGTTTTAAGGAAGAAGCAGCTAGGACCAAGAGGGTCGATGATGGCCAACAACTGATGGCCCTACAGGCTAACATCCAAGAAGGTTCCCTACTATGGGATGACCTCTAGCGAAGAGGAAGCCACAGGCTCGAGGACTTCATACGTCGAGCCAAAAGAGTACATTAACTAGGAGGATGCCTAGATTGGAGCCTTTGGAGGACCAATCCCTTTCCTTGTTCCGTTGTTCCCAAACACCATGGCTTTAGGAACCCAATATTCGCTATACACTCCAACCCAAATGAGTGTTATGAGCTCAACACTTGAACCCAATTGTTCCACCAGCTGGCTTCAGTGTCATTCCCACAGCTGGTTTCGGTAGCATTCCCACAGCTGGCATCAGTACCGTTCCCATGGGTGGTTTCAGTGTCATGCCCTCCACCTATGGAGTAGATCCCACTAGATACAGTGCTTTCCAGCCTGCATTTAGTGCTAGAATAGCGGCTCCAAACCTAGCAGCAGCACCTAATGAAAACCCCAGCGGTAGAAAACACGAGGGAAGGGGGAAGGGTAAGAAGCCCAAGAAGACTGGATCAACTCCAAATGAGAAGTACGCTCCCCAGTACTCTGAGTACAAAGACTTGGTGGATACTCGGGAGAATATTTTCCTAGCCACGGAGCAGTAGATCCACTACTGCAAACCACAACCTATGCGGAGAGATCGAGAGAGAAGAGATTACTCGCTTACTTAAGTATGGATTCATAAGGGAAGCAAAATATGCGACCTGGAATGCTAACCCTGTTTTGGTCCCAAAGCCCAATGGAAGGTGGAGAACTTGCATTGACTTCTTCGACCTCAATAAGGCATGTCCTAAGGATTTTTTTTCCACTGCCTCGAATCAATTAGTTGGTAGATGCAACAGATGCGCATTCTGGATATAAGCAGATCATGATGAACCTTGCAGACCAAGAGCACACTAGCTTCATGACTGAGCATAACGTATACTGCTACAAGGTCATGCCATTCAGGCTGAAGAATGCTGGTGCACGTACCAACGACTAGTCAACAAAATGTTCGTTAACCAAATCGGGAAGAACATGGAGGTGTATGTCGATGATATGCTCGTTAAATCAAAGACTGCCAGTAACTATGTATCTGACCTGGAAGAATGTTTTGGCATGCTAAGGAAATATGACATGAAGCTAAGCCCTCAGAAGTGCACCTTTGGGGTTTCGTCGGGAAATTTTTTGGGCTTCATAGTCAACACAAGAGGAATAGAGGCGAACCCAGAGAAGATCATATCATTATTATAAATTGCTTCGCCTAGGTTGCTTATAGAAGTATAGAGCCTAACTGGGAAAGTGGCAGCCCAAAACTGCTTCGTTTCAAAATCAACTAACAAGTGTCTCCCGTTCTACAACTTGCTCAGAGGAAACAAAAAAGTTTGAGTGAACCGAAGAATGTGAGCAGGCATTTCAAAATCTGAAAAATACTTAGCTGAACCCCCCATACTATCAAAACCGGCAGCTGGAGAATGTTTGCTCTTATACTTAGCTGTGACAAAAAATGTAGTCAGCGGCGTATTAGTTCGAGAAGAAAATCAAGCACAAAAACTGGTGTAAAACGTGAGTAAAAGGCTTCTGGAAGCTGATTCAAGATATCCTTTAATAGAAAAACTTGCGTTCTACTTGATCTTGACCTCGAGAAAACTCAGGTTGTATTTCCAGTCCCACACTATCCATGTCTTAACGGATCAACCTTTAAGGCATGTCTTACAAAAACCTGAGACATCGTGACGTTTGCTTAAGTGGGCCATCAAACTCAGCCAGTTCGAGATATTATATATGCCACGTACAACAATCAAGAGTCAAGTGCTCACTGATTTTGTGGCCGAATGCACAGGTTTTCAGAACGAGACAATAGGGGAACCAGTGCAAGAGTTCTAGAAACTCATCGTTGATGGATCATCTAACGAAAATGGATCCGGAGCTGGGATAATTTTGATCTTGCCTGAGGGACATCGATTCCATAAAACCATGAGGTTCGGGTTTGAAGCATCGAACAATGAAGCTGAGTACGAAGCTCTATTGGCATGATTACGGGTGGCATCAAAATGGTGATTAGTGATTCACAGCTTGTGGTTAATCAGATATTAGGAGATTATCAAGCTCGTGGTATCAAAATGGGGGCTTATCTAGCTAAGTTGTCCGAGTTTGAGTTATGCTCCAACGAACAGGTACCCCGCGAGCACAATTCGAATGTTGATGCTTTAGCCTGATTTGCCACCACCAAATAAGCGGATACATTAAACGTGGTGCTAGTGGATTTCTTAGAACAACCAAGAATAATGGAGGTACCGGTTGAGGTTAGAGTGATTGACACAAAACCGACCTGGATAACCCCCATAATGGAATACCTCACAACCGGTAAACTACCAAATGATCGAAAGGACATAAGAAAATTGTTATATCAAGTCCCACGGTATGTTATGGTTAGGGGAATTCTATACTGACGAGGGCATTCGCTGCCCTTCCTGCGGTGTGTTTTGCCCACGAAAGCACATACCATCCTACAAGAGATACATGAAGGATTCTGTGGAGACCACGCTAGGGGGAAAAACCTAGCTCTAAATATAATGAGGTAGGGCTATTTTTGGCCTACACTAAAAAAGGATTCGGCCTCATACGTACAACAATGTGTAGTGCTAATGCTTTCCCACGGTTGCTCAGGCAGCGCCCATGGAGTTAACCATGATTCCATCGCCCTGGCCATTTATAGTATAGGGAATCCACTTGATTGGTTCATTACCAATAGGAAAAGGAGGAGTTCACTATGCAGTTGTTACAATTGACTAGTTTACTAAGTGGGTCAAGGTCGAGCCTTTGGCGACCATAACCTCAAAGAGAGTCCTGGATTTCTTTGTGAAGAACATCATACGTCGTTTTGGGCTCCCAAAGAAGAACTTGTCTGACAATAGAACTCAGTTTGATAGTGATCCTTTCATGAAATTTTGTGAGAAGTACAACATAACCAAGAGTTTATCTTTAGTGGCGAATCCACAAGCTAATGGGCAGGTCGAGGCTGTAAATAAAATCCTAAAGGCGAGTTTAAAGAATCGACTAGATGAAGCCAAGGGATTATGGCATGAGTAGCTCCCGCAAGTACTTTGGGCCTATAGGACCTCACATCGCACCTCCATGGGGCACACTCCCTTCTCTTTAACCTTTGGAAGTGAGGCTATGCCCCCAATTGAAGCACTAGTGATGTCACATAGACAGAAAACCTTAGTTCAAGATCGAAACCATGACTTGCTCAACACATCTTTGGATCTGATCGAGGAAAAATGGGAGGAGTCACAATTACAGCTCGCCCATTATCAGCAGAGAATTACTCGTTACTTTAACTCGTAGGTAAAAGGACATAGACTTGGACTGGGCGACTTAGTGTTTCGAAGGGTGTTTTTGGAAAGTAAAGATCCTAAAGATGGTGTATTGGGAACAAAGTGGGAAGGACCATACTAGATCGTGGAAATATTACGTGAAAGGGGCCTTCAAACTAGCTAAGTTAAGTAGAGAGTTGGTCCCATGGACTTGGAATACTCTACATCTTAAAAAGTACTATCAGTAATAGGACGACTTCGCTAGTTTTAATGTTTTTTTAGTATTTCTCCATGTAAGGCTTATTTATAAAAGCCATTCTATTTTAATAACACTAGATTGCTACGTAATTTAAACACTAGAACCAATATTTTTTATCTTATTATTGCGATGTATCACGTGCTCATTTGTAAAAGCGACCTAGAATATTCATAAATTTTGATCGCTTGGGGGGCATATAACCCTCGAAGAGTCTTTAAAAGTATTTAGCACATTTGGATAAATTTTAGAACTTAGAATTCAGAAAATTGATTATTCAACGACTTTTCAAAGCTCAAATTTTCAAAGAAATTCTAAATACGAACTAATTTAAGAAAATTCAAAGAAACAAAACCTAGAATTCAACTACAAAATCCTGGATATAACGAGGTCCAAGGCCTGATTCCTAACAGGTATAACACTATTAGGTGAGAAAACCCCCATATATAACCAGGTCCAAGGCTTGATTCCTAATAGGTATAACACTATTAGGCGAGCAAACTTTTGGATATAACCAGGTCCGAGGCCTGATTCCTAACAGGTATAACGCTATCAGGCGAGCAAACTCCTGGATATGACCAATTCCTAGGAATGATTCCTAACAGGTATAACACTATGGGCGGGAAAATTTCTAGATATAACCAGGACATCGATCAGAATTGATTGGTCGAGCCATTAGACATCTATCTCGATCTAAAGATAGCCCCTATGATTGCGAGCGTGCAATGACTTAGAGTTCATAAGCATAGAAAGATAATAGATTAAGGGGAATAAAAATAGATTATAAAGTAATGAACATGTACTAATAAGTATGTGAATAACTCGAGGAGAAATAACCTCGAACTGAGCTCAAAGGCAATTTTTTCAGCTTTTGAAAGCTTAATTACAAGGAGATAAGACCAATAAAAAAAACAAAGAGATGAGGGCACCCTAAACATCACTGAGCTCCAGTAACTTACCCTTGTGATGTCACCTCATCGTCACCCCTTCAGCAGCTTCAGAAGCCTCCACGGTCTCGGAGGGCTATTGCAAGAGTCGGCTTTGGAACTTGGTAAGATAACGTCCCCAAAACACCGCATCCAGAAAGACGAAATCCCATTCCTAGTTGTATTCCCAGCACCGGTATACCATCTCCTCCAGAGCATTCGTTGCCTCGGCAACATCCAGCTTCACCTGATCGACATCTTGCTTTGCCTTTCGACATCCTCCTTGGCTTTGACTTAAACCTCAGACAATTTATTTTTGAGCACATCGACTTCCTCAAGTTTCTTGTTGAGGTTGTCGACCTCGACCTACAGCTGGTCTCAGCGCTGACTCACCACAATGACCTGTTCCTTGGCAATTCGCTCATTGTCTTGGGATGCAGCCAGGGCGACCTTGAGCTTGGATCCAGGCGATGCCACATATTTGAGCTAAACAAGACTACAAAATAAAAATACATGATAGGATTAGATCGCGAAAATAAAAAGACAAAGGGGGAAATAACATAATGTAAGCAGGGAGGAGGAAAACTCATAGTCAGATTTATTCCCAAGGCTGACTCTAGGACATCCCTTGGTGAACGCTCCTATATGGCCCTCAGGTCCTTGACGTTCACTTGGTTGGCATGACCAACCATGTGACTCACCTTGTCGTGGAAGGATCCATAAAGCGCTTTCGGGATTCTTGCAACCTCGAGTGGCTTGATTGGGAACTGCAAGTCCACAGACTGCGTGTGTGGGAGTTGAGCCGATGGAGCCTTGCCCTAAAAAACTTGAGGAACTAGAGCAAGTTCATGAGGACGAGGAGGAGGAGCGTCATGAGGGGTAACTGTAGTTACCTGAGCTGGTGGCTATTTTTGCTGCTGTTGCTTTTGAGTGGAGTTGGCACCATTATCATTTGTAGGAGATCCGATGACAACTCCGACTTTGGAGGTTCTTTTCTTCGGTATTCTCACCTTCTTAAGGATGGGGCCAGTCCAGGTCTCACCAGATTTGAAGGCACCCTTCAGGTCCATATCTTCGCTTGCAAAAGCACGAGCAAAAAATCCAGATCCAAGAAATGACTAGTTAGGGTAATACAAGGCAAAGAATAGAGAAAGAGACCTACCCTCCGAGCTAGAGGAGGAAATTACTATGATCGGCTCTGGATTACAAACTGGGCTGGGTAAAACATCTAACTCTTGGACTATCGAGGGAGGGGGAGTGTAACGCCCTATTACCCTAGAGTCGTTACTATGTGATTTTAAAATGTGTCATTAGCTCACTAATTGAGGTTTTAGACTAAAAAGTGTGATTAATCAAAATAAAGACTCGTAAAATGAAACTTTAGTATAAAATGTTTGGACATTCATTAAAATTATAAAAGTGTTATATTAGGATCCCTGTAACATCCCAAATTCCCTAATATGGCTTAGTGCCTGGATTAGGGGGCAGGGAGGCAATAATTGTTTTAATTATGTGTTAATATGGTATGAGCATGCCATTATGTGAATTATATTATAATATAACTATGCTTGCATGTTTAGAGAAATTAAATAATCGTGCGTGCCCGTTTCTTATAAGAAGGGCATTTTAGTAATTTGACTCGTTGAGGGTATAATTGTAAATATGTGTATGTGATTGAGACCACATTATTGTGTGGATATATTTGGGTTACTCGATGTGAGGAGATCCTGGTGAGCAAGTTAGCGGAAAAGTCACAACGCGGGTCAATACCCGGCTCGGGGTGAGCCTAAAGGTATTTTGGTAATTTAGTACATTACCGGGACTTATCGGGTAATGGGAGATTAAATGATTATTATTTTGAGGTAGTTGGGGATTTAGAGGAACACTCGAGGATTTACGAGAAGTGGCAATGGACGGAGTTGCCCTTGAGGTTACTAGAGGATTTAAGTTAGTTATATGGGAATTTTGGACTTTTGGCAAAAGAGATATGCTTGGTTTGGGCAGCTGGGATTTTAGAAACATTTAGAAGAAACAGATACTTCAGCTCTCTCTCCCTCTATCTCACGACTCTTTCTCCCTCTTGTGAAGCTTGGAAGTTGTTGAAACTTGGGGAATTCTAGGCCAAAGAATTGAAGAGTTAGACTTATTGATCTTGGGGATTAGCTCAAGGGTGCATTATCTCAGAGGTAAGGGTCTGAACTCGAATTTCTTTAAGTCAATTATGTTGTTTTGTAGGAAGTTTAGTGTTTGCATGTGCGAGGGTTTGGAGAGTGAATTGTGGATTTTGATGGGTTTTCAATCAAGTTTTGAGTTAGGTGTTATTGATGGTGATGTGTTAAATTGGTTAGGGAATTGAATTGGGATTTTAGGTTTGTTTTGGGAGTGATTTGGGTTGGGTTTGGCTGATGAAAACCCAAGAATTCTGGGTTCGAAGGGGTCGGGCCGCGACCCTCTTGAACCTAGGGAGCCAAGGAAGGCTTTGTCGTGAGGACGCGTCGTGGCGCCGCGACGCGTTTTTATTAAAATGGGAGGCTGAGACTCTGACTTGGGGTAGGCCGCGGTGCAAGAGCATGGGGCCGCGACACTTAAGAGGTTTTGAACCCCGAGAGGGTTTTTGAGTGCAAGAACTCAACCCTAAGGGCTCGCGATTGATCCTACTACCTAGTTTAGTGTAATTCGATGTCCCGGAGGCTAGGACTCGGTCTGGAGGCCTTTATTCACTCATTTTGACGAGATTCTTTATCATGGTTGTGACTAGGTCATCACTAAGGGCTCGGATCAGGGATCGTACTCAAGGGTCGTTTGTTGGTAGCTTGCACTTGGACCAAAGGTAAGAAAACTGCACCCAGAATATGATGTACATGATTAGGGCTTGGCCCGAATGCTAAACATAATCTTGATTTCGGCGTTGGCCCTGTAAATACACATGATTATGATTATGCCTATGTATATCTGTTTATATGTATTGTATTGCATTGTATCTGTATGTGTGATAAACCTATTATGTGATTGTCTGCTATGGCAAGAAAGCTTGGTTTATAAGCCGAGGACCTATTGTTGTATTTGGTTAAGGATCCACTTACTAGTCGAGGGCACACTTGATTTAAGGGGCTCGACTTATAAGTCGAGGATCTCTGAGGCTCGACTTATAAGTTGAGGGTCATTGAGGCTCGACTTATAAGTCAAGGATCAGCAAGACTCGGCTTATGAGCTGAGATCGGCATTATGCGCGTTGAACGCAGGCCGTTGTGGCTGGGCCACCTTGGGGGTGCAACAAGCACTTGACTGGCTTAGATGCCAAATAAATAAAAAGGGAGTGCAACACGCACTTGTGCAGCTCCATGGTTACTGATCTGTGTAATGTTTTTGCTTAATTCTAGTAATTACTGCTAAGTCAGCTGTATTACTCTGTGAATTGTTGAATATGTTTTCTTGCTGACTCTTTTTGCTCACGAGTGCTTTGTGGTGCAGGTAAGGGTAAGGAGAAGCTTGGCCAGCCATGAGTTTGAGAACGATAGCAATGACGTGTACATATGCAGTCCGCTCGACCACCATGGTCGAGAAGCTCAAGGAAGCTAGGGTTGGACTCAGTTTTGCCGCCTAGGTCAGATTATTTTGTAACCTTGGAATTGTAACCAATTTTTAAACTTGTATTTTTGGATTCCATGTAAAGACCAAAGTTTTTGTTTAACGAAAATGTTTACGACTTGACCAAAAATTTAAATACCTAAACCCTTAGTGGCTTAATCACATGTTTAGTCCAAATGACTCGTTTAGCGAGTCCAACACTAATTTTAAACACACATGGTAACATACCCTAATTAGTAGGGCGTTACAACTTGGTATCAGAGCCGATAAGGTTTAAGGGTTCGTGATGATGGACTGGGCATGTACACTCACTACTAAAGAAGCTCGACTCAGGGTTGGGTAACTATTAATATAATTATGTGTGTGTTTGTTTAAATAAACTATATATGCCTTACCTGCTAGCTTAAATAAGAAGCATGAACTATTCTGACAGGGCGTGATCCTTGACTGCGGTATGTAGATTGAAGATGTGCTTATTAGCACGATAGATGCTTGTAAATGTTGTAGGATTGCTTATAAGCATCATCATTACTTTTTGAATGTTAGAAACTCTTATTAGCGTTGTTGTATGTGTATGTATGAGAACGGATGCTTATTAGCATCGTTACATGTTAAAAAGGAATGCTTATTAGCACTGTTAAATTTTTATACATGCTAGGAAATGCTTATTAACATTCTTCTTGCCCTTGAGTATTGGAAATATTTAATAGCATCAGGTTATGTGTATGCATGCCAAGAATGTGCTTATTAGCATCTTGTCTAAGTATGATTATGAATCGCTCTGCTTACTAGCATGATTGTTTATGTGGGAATTACTGGGATGCTTTTAACATTGTTAATGCATGTGGATGCTTATTTGATCGGTTTTGAACCGTGGGTTGGTATAAGATATTGTTATTAATGCCTGATAAGTCGAGTCATTGATTGCAGATAGACTTGGAAGTATGCTTCCAGGGAAATCTAATGAGCCAGCCGGCGTTGAGAATCAGGTCGGAAGAAATGACCAAGGTTAGAACCCTTCGCCAGTCCCTGAGAACTGGCAACAGATGCTTGCTGACATGCAAGATAGGCTGCAAAGAGAGGATGAAGAGATTTGCCAGTTGAGCCAACAACAGGTTCCGGTAGGGAACAGTGCATCAAAGGCCCCATCTGCAGCCCCAGTATCAGCCGTGCAGCAACAGACAGAATTAGAGAACCGTTGGGAGTTATTGTATGAACGGTTTTGGAAACAGCACCCTCCGGTTTTTTAGGGTAGTGCAGATCCACTTAAGGCAGAACTATGGATGGCTATGATTACATCCATCCTGGATTTTATGAGGGTGGTGGGCAATGAGAGAGTGGCCTGTGCCACGTATATGTTTCGGGAGGATGCCTGAATCTGGTGGGAGGTGGTGTCCCAGACTAGGGATGTAACCACAATGAACTGGGAAGAGTGTAGAACTCTCTTCAATGAGAGGTATTATAATGAGGCCATTAAAGCTGCAAAGGCCGAGGAATTTAGTAGATTGTTACAAGGGAATATGTTAGTGACCGAATATGCCCTAAAATTTGACAGATTAGCCAAGTTCGCTACAGACTTGGTGCCTAATGATGGGATAAGGAAGGAGAGATTCCTTCAGGGGCTACAACCTATGATAGCCTGGGATGTCAAAATTACTACAATACTTGGAGTGGTGACATACGCTCAGGTGGTAGAGAAAGCCCTTACTGTAGAGGGTGCTGAGAACAAGATATGGCGCAAGAATGCAGCCAGAAGGGATATGAGGAGGACGGGACCTCCCTTTATAGGATCAGGTAGGGGCGGAGGCCCTAGTGACTAGAAAAGGAAGACCCCGGATATTGTTTTGGCTCCCAGACCTGATAAAAGGCTACATGGTGTACAAATTGGCTGCCAGGGTGACAATGAGAACTATAAGACATCCATAATGTGCCATATGTAGAAGACGTCATCTGGGAGAGTGTCGGGCGAAGGCCTGCTTCTTATGTGGGATTGTGGGGCATCTCAAGAAGGACTGCCCAAGAATGAAGAAAGAGGAACTGAAGAAGGCAGATAACTCGACTCCATCTCGAGTATTTGCATTGACATAGGCTGAGGCTGAGGCGAGACCCTTAGTGGTCACAGGTCAGCTTTCTAGTGTTGGCATTTTGATAACTCTACAAAATAGAGTTATTTTACCACTTTTTATGTGCTAATTGTTGCTTAATTCTTGAGTTTTTAATTGATTTAGTAAGTTTCTATGTAATTTTGAATTTATTAGGTTTATTTTGATTTTATATGTTTTTGTGTGTTTTTATAGTTATTTTATTGTAGTTTAATTATTTGAATTATTATTGTTTAGTATGAGGTAAAAAAATGTTGTATTAGTAAATTTAAATGTAAAATATAAATTAAGTTATAATTAATATTTTCAAAGTATTAACTTGATTTATTCTATAGTTGAAAATATTTTCTTATGATTTATTTTATATTTATTTTGTCGGAAATTGGTCTATTGTTGGTGCTTAAAAACTAATAAGAGCAAAGAAGAGAAAGGTGTATTTTTTGAAGGAAATAGCATGAAAATTGGCATTTCTCCACAGCTGCCTCCTGAAGCCTGGGCCCGTCACCTCCACCGTGGGCCTGCCCCTTTAGTTCGGCCCAGCGCGCTTTCCTACCAGCCTGCTGCCTAAGCCTTCATCACATGGCTGAAGCTCCAATCAATGCCCATACCAAAGCACCACACGCCTGCTCTTCTCTCCTGATGCCGCCAGCTGTCCCAAAGCTCATCACTCCAACAACCAGCCTTCAGCAAGCATATACCCCAAGCCTCTCCTCTTCAGCAAGTAGCCAGCCTTCACGTGTTGCACCAACAATCCAAAGCAGCCCAAATGCCAAGGCCCAAGTCAACCCTGCCACAACCACAAAAATAAGACCAAAAAAATAATGTTTTTACTTCCAATATTTTTCACTCAAATATCAATCCACTCTTCCCTATTTTTCTTACCTAAATAAACATTTCTAATTCATTTTTTTACCCTAGATTTTCACTAATATTTTACCCAACCAAACATTTCATCTTTCCAATACTCTTACACTTACTCTATTTATCCTACCACTTCCCAACACAATTAAATTAATCAATTTATTTATTTTAATTTGATTAATTTAATCTCCATATTTTGCCTATAAATAGAGTCTTGTAAGACCATTTGGGGAGCTCTTCTTCATCTTTTCAACCTCTTCTACACTTCATATTTTTCACTATTTTCTCTCTACCATTTTCATCTTTTGAAGAGCATGTCAAGTATGTTATTTTGTCATTTTTATTTCAATCTAGTTATGAGCTTCTAATCTTTTTCAAAGGTTATTAAGATGATGATGAAGCAAAATGTAACTAGATAGTATTTTTTTGTTGTATGTTGATTTCCCATTTGTACAACATTGTTTATGGATTTTTCTATCAAAGATATGCATTTTTCATCTAGTGTTGATTGTTAAAGCATATTACACTTAGTTCTTCATTATGCAAAAATATGATATTCTTTGATTAAATGTTTTTCATTAAATTGTTCACATCTAATTCTTAGAGCATAAGTATCATATTTTGCCTAAACATAATCTCTTTGATTTTTTGTAGTTTCATTAGGTTGTAACACAACTAATGCTTAGAAATTATATCTTATATAAGTGAAGAAAAATCCTATCTTTTTTAAAGTAACTTGTGCTTGAATAGAAAATGTATTTTCAAAAAATATATAGTGTGATTTATTTCAACTATATCTAAACTTGGGAATCAATATACTTATAAATACTATTGAACTTGCATTTTGTGGATTCTAATATCTTAATAATCTTATTTTACATATCTCATTTGAAAACCATTTTCCCATTTAATCTTAAATCTTGTTATTACTTGTCTTTTATTTTTCTAAAACAAAATCTCATCAAATATTTGGAACTAGGTTAGAATATTCTTGCTTTGTTTGAAATAGTTTCTTTTGATGTTAGTCAACTCCCATGGGTTCGACCTCGTACTTACATGAACATTATATTCTGAAACTATTCGTGCACTTGCGAGTTTAAATATTAAAACACCATCTTTTGGGAACAACACATTTCTTATACTGTGTTGATTTATTCTGGTGCTACACAATCTTATGTTTCTAGTAAGATTATTGATAGACTGTGTAGGCCCTGTGATTATTATGATGTGGGGTTTGGGACGTTACTACCCACCAGGGAGTTGATGGTTTCCAGGAGCAGGGTCAGATCATTTCCAGTGATGGTGGATGGCAGGGAATTATCGGTTGATTTAATAGAGTTGGTTATGATTGACTTTGATATGATTTTGGGAATGGATTGGTTGAATATATATGGGGTGACCATTGATTGTAAGAAGAAGATGGTAACCTTTGAACCTAAGGGTGAGGAACCCTTCGTGTTCGTTGGCACTGTGCATGGACCCTAAGTGCCTATGATTTTAGCATTGAAGGCTAGAGATCTACTACAAGGAGGTTGCATAGGATTTCTAGCCAATGTGGTGGATACTACTCAGGTCAAGCCAGTGGGACCAGAAAAGACTAGGTTGGTCTGTGAGTTCCTAGATGTGTTCCCAGAGGAGTTACCAAGGTTGCCGCCACATAGGGATATTGAGTTTGTTATTGAGCTGGCACTAGGGACAAAGCCAGTGTCTAGGGCACCTTACCGAATCACCCCAGCAGAGTTGAGGGAACTCAAGGTACAGTTACAAGAATTGTTGGATCTGGGTTTTATTAGGCCCAGTTTCTCACCATGGGGTGCGCCATTTTTATTTATGAAGAAGAAGGACAGTTCTCTGAGGATGTGCATAGACTACATGGAACTAAATAAGTTGACTATTAAGAATAGGTATCCTTTGCCAAGGATAGATGACTTATTTGACCAATTACAAGGTAAAATGGTATTCTCGAAGATAGGTATTCGGTCTGGTTATCACCAGTTGAGGATTAAGGAGGAAGATATAGCAAAGACAACCTTCTGTACTAGATATGGGCACTATGAATTCCTCGTTATGTCGTTTGGCTTGACTAACGCCCCGACAACTTTCATGGACTTAATGAACAGGGTGTTCAAGGACTATCTGGACCAATTTGTGATTGTCTTCATCGACGATATCTTGGTTTATTCACAGTCAAAGGAAGAGCATGAGTAGCACCTCAAATTGGTCTTGAAGAGAGTGAGGGAACATAGGTTATTTGGAAAGTTCAAGAAGTGTGAGTTCTGGTTACCTCAGGTGACTTTCTTGGGTCATATTGTTAGTAGGGATGGGATTAAGGAAGACCCAGCAAAGATTGAGGCTGTCAGGAATTGGCCAAGGCCAAGGAATGCCTCTGAAATTAGAAGCTTCCTTGGATTGGCAGGCATTTATAGGAAGTTTGTGGAAGGGTTCTCAAGGATAGCTACCCCACTGATAGAACTGATACGTAAGAATCAGAAGTATACATGGTCAGACAGATGCGAGAACAACTTCCAGGAGTTAAAGCGGCGTCTGATTTCTGTCCCAGTCCTGAGTCTTCCGACAGATCAGAAGAAGTTCATGGTTTATTGTGATGCTTCGAGACAAGGGTTAGGTTGTGTCCTTATGCAGGCAGTGAAGCTGATTGCTTATGCATCACGCCAGTTGAATGATTATGAGCAGAGATATCATACTCATGATCTAGAGTTGGCAGCAGTGGTCTTTGCATTAAAAGTATGGAGGCATTTCCTTTATGGAGAGAAGTGTGAGATATATATACAGACCACAAGAGCCTCAAGTACTTCTTTACTCAGAAGGATTTGAATATGAGGCAGAGGCGTTGGTTGGAACTAGTGAAGGATTATGATTGTGATATCATTTATCATCCAGGGAAAGCCAACGTGGAGGCAGATGCCCTAAGTCGAAGAGGTCCGGGGCAGTTGTACAATGCGAGGCAGATATCCAAGAAGTTAGCAGAGGAAATGAACAGAGCAGGGATTGAGTTAGTAGTGGGCCAGTTAGCCAACATTACCCTACGGTCTACTATTCTAGAAAGGATAAAGGAGAGTCAATTACAAGAGCCACAGTTGGTGAAGATTAGGAAGGATGTCCTAACTGGTGTAGCTAAAGACTATGCAGTATTAGATATGGCTTTTCTAAGATATAAAAGTCAGATCTGTAACGCCCTCCTAATCAAGGACCGTTACACTGTGTACTTAAAATTTTGTCAGACCTGCTGATCATGTCATTTGGCTTAAATTGTGTAACTAAGGTTAGTGACAAGGGGTTAGGGTTAAAATTTTTGGTCAAAGAACAGTTGACTTTTATTCCAAAAGTATCATATAATATGGGATCCCAAAATATTATAACTCAACTATTAAAAAGGATAAATACATATCAAAAGTTACATCAGCCGACCTAAGCGACAAAACAGGGCTGCAACCCTAGTTCCTCTGAGATAACCCCGGCCGTGATGGTCGAGCAGCCGCATATGTACACGCTGCCACCGAAGCTCTCCAACTCATGGGTGGTCAAGCTTTCCCTTTCCCTTACCTGCACCACAAAGCACCCGTGAGCCGAGGCTCAGCAAGAAAACAGAATGTGCAACAACAAAGAATATAACTTTAAAATAACCATTCAATAATAACCATTAACATTAATTCGTAGCCAATATCATTAAAGTTCAATCAATATCATTGGATCTCTCTCACATAGAGATCTGCATACTGGTCAACTGTGTAATTTGTCCTCACTGGTAGAAAATGAGCTGACTTCGTGTATCGATCAACAATTACCCAAATAGAATCGTGCTGGCCCACTGTCCTGGGCAAGCCTACCACGAAATCCATTGTGATATCTTCCCACTTCCACTATGGGATATCCAGAGGCTGTAACAGTCTTGCCGGCCTTTGATGCTCAGCCTTGACCTGTTGACAGGCCAGGCACCTCGCTACATACTCTGTCACGTCCCTCTTCATCCCAGGCCACCAATATAAAACTCTCAGGTCCTGATACATCTTCGTGGTGCCTGGATGAAGAGAATATGGGGTGGTGTGAGACTCATCCAGAATCTCTTGTCTAATCTCGGTGTCCATCGAAACACAAATCTGACCTTTATACCTCAGTAAACCCATACTCGACACCGAATAGTCCTTAGCTACTCCAGCCAGGATGTCTTCTCTAACCTACCCCAACTGTGGATCATCTAACTGTCTCTGCTTATTTCTCTCCAAGATAGTAGACTATAAAGTGATATTGGCCAACTGGCCCACCACTAATTCTATCCCTACTCGAGTCATCTCATCAGCCAACTTCCTCGATATCTTTCTGGCACTATATAACTATCACGGCCCCTTCCAGCTCAAGGCATATGCTACCACATTGGCCTTCCCAGGGTGATAGAGGATCTCACAATCATAATCCTTTACCAGCTCCAACCAATGTCTTTGTCTCATGTTCAGATCCTTCTGAGTGAAAAAGTACTTCAAACTCTTATGATCAGTGTATATCTCACACTTCTCACCATACAAGTAATGCTGCCACACCTTCAGTGCAAAAACAACCGCAGCTAGCTCTAAATCATGTGTGGGGTGTCTCTGAATATAATCCTTCAACTGACATGATGCATAGGCAATCACCTATCCTGTTTGCATAAGTACACAACCCAGACCCTGTCTCGAAGCATCACAATAAACCACAAATTTACCTTGATCTGTAGGAAGGCTCAAAACTGGTGCGGTGATTAAACTCTCCTTAAGCTTCTGAAAACTGTCCTCACATTATTTGACCAAAAAAATCTCTGATTCTTGCATGTCAACTCTGTCAATGATGATGCAACCTTGGAGAACCCTTCCACAAAGCGCCTGTAATAACCTGCCAAACCCAAGAAACTCCTGATCTCTGAAGCATTCTTCAGTCTTGGCCAATCTCTGACTGCTTCAACCTTCGCTGGATCCACCTTAATACCATCTTTACTGACTATGTGACCCAAGAAAGTTACCTGTGGCAACCAAAACTCGCACTTCTTGAACTTCGCATACAGCTTGTGCTCTCTCAACCTCTGTAATACCAATCTGAGGTGATGCTCATGCTCTGTCTCTGTCTGAGAATATATCAATATATCGTCAATGAAGAGGATCACAAAATGATCCAGGTAGTCTTTGAATACTCTATTCATCAGATCCATAAATGCTACCGGGGCATTAGTCAATCCAAATGACATCACCAAAAACTCATAATGCATGTACCTGGTGCGAAAAGTTGTCTTCGGTATATCTTCCTCTTTGATCCTCAGCTGGTGATAACCAGATCGAAGATCTATCTTAGAGAATACCATTCTACCCTGCATTCGGTCAAACAAATTATCAATACTTAGCAGAGGATATCTGTTCTTGATAGTTAACTTATTTAGTTCCATGTAATCGATGCACATCCTCAGAGAACCGTTCTTCTTCTTCACAAAGAGAACCGGTGCGCCCCATGGCGAGAAAATGGGCCTGATAAAACCCAAATCCAGTAACTCCTGTAGTTGAACCTTCAGTTCCTTCAGCTCTGCTAGAGCCATCCTATAAGGTGCCCTAGACACTGGCTCTGTCCCTGGTGCTAACTCAATCACAAACTCAATCTCCCTGTGAGGAGGTAACCTTGGCAAGTCCTCTGGAAACACATCCAGAAACTCACAGACTAACCGATTATGTTCTGGTCCCACTGGCACGACCTGAGTGGTATCCACCACACTAGCTAAGAACCCTATGCATCCTCCCTGCAACAGGTCTCTAGCTCTAAGTACTGATATCATAGGTATACGGGGTCCATACCCAGTGCCAACATAAACAAAGGGATCCTCACCCTCTGGCTCAAAATTTACCATATTCTTCTTACAGTCTATCGATGCCCCATACTTCTCTAGCCATTCCATACCAAGAATTATGTCAAAATCAGTCATCTCTAACTCTACCAAGTCAATTGACAACTCCCTGTCGTCCACTATAACTGGTAGTGACCTAATCCATCTCCTGGATACCACTAACTCTTCAGTAGGCAATATTGTACCAAACCCCACAGAAAAGAACTCACAAGGTCTACACAACCCATTTATAATCCTACTAGCAACAAAGGAGTGTGTAGCACCCGAATCAATAAGAATAGTATAAAAGGTTCTAGCACTAGAAAACTAACCTATAACCACCGAGGGACTAGCCTCGGCCTCTGTCTGGGTCAAAGTGAACACCCGAGTTGGCGCCAAGCTGTCCATTTTCTTCGGCTCTTCCTTTCTGGCTTTCGGGCAGTCTTTCTTCAGGTGCCTCGTACTACCACAAAAAAAACAAGCCTTCACCTGACACTCCCCAACATGGTGCCTCCTGCACCTAGGGCACTCTGGGAATGCCCTCCATGTCTCATCGCCACCATGGCGGCCCACCTACATACCCCGTGGCCTCCTACTTGGCCCTGGAACTGAAACTGTGTCTGGGGTCTTCCTTTTGTGATCATTGGGGCCTCCGTCCCTACCAAAACCTGGAAATGGCGGTCCCAGCCTCCTAGAATCTCTTTTGGCTGCATTATCACTCCATATCTTGTTCTCAGTGCTCTCAGTTGTAAGTGCCTTCTCTACAGCCTGTGCATAAGTAGTCACTCCTGGCATAGTAGTAATACGAACATACTGGGCAATCATAGGCTGTAGCCCCTGTAGAAACCTCTCTCTTCTAGTCCCATTAGTGGGCACCAGATCCCCGACAAAATTTTCCAATCTATCAAATTTCAGGGCATAATCGATCACTAACATGTTACCCTGAAGTAACCTGCTGAACTTCTCAGCCTTCGCAACCTTAACTGCTTCGTTGTAGTACTGCTCATTGAATAAGGTTCTGAATTCTTCCCACTCCATTGTGGTAACTGCTCTAGTCTGGGATACCACCTCCCACCAAATTCGAGCATCCTCCCGAAACATATAAGTGGCGCAGGCCACTCTCTCATTACCATCTACCCTCATAAAGTCCAAGATAGTTGTTATCATGGTCATCCATTGTTCAGCCGTCAGTGGATCAGAACTTCCCTCAAAGACTGGAGGGTGTTGCTTCCTGAATCCCTCATATAGAGGTTCCCACCTATCTCTCCCTGTTTGGGGCTATACAACTGTCGACACCTCAGGTTGTACCACTGCTGGTACCGCGACCTGTTGGTTCCCTGCTGGAACCTGTTGCTGTCTCAAGAGGCGTATCTCTTCTTCCTGCCTCTCTAACCTGGCTTGCATATCAACAAGAACTTGTTGCCAGTTCTCTGGAGCTGGCGGTGGGGCCTGGCCCTTGTTATTCCCTTCACTGGCATGTAACTCTTAGCTAGCCAGTCTCTCTGACCTTCGAGGGTTCATTCTGACACTCTGTCCACCCTACAGAGATAAAATCGACCATTAGGTAAGTCATAACTATACCACTTGCCACCTGACGATCCAAGATCATCAGAAAACACACATATGCAATGCTAATAAGCATGCCATCACAAAATAAATATATACATTCATAGTGCTAATAAGCACCTCCTGATATTCATCAACAAATAACAAAACACATAGGCTTATCCAAGTATTTTCCACAAATCCAACATAACTAATAAGCGTGTTCTTTAATTCCCGCCAGTAATAACAATGCTAATAAACATTTTCCCCTGGCCTATATAAAAATAATAGCGCTAATAAGCGGTTCCCTTGCATCCACAAGCAATAACAATGCTAATAAGCACGTTCTTTAACATTCACGCCACAGATAAGGGCCAGACCCTATCAGATAATGTCATGCTTCTTAAACATGCATGCATATAAGGCATTCATATCATGTTTAAGCATTTAAACATATAAACATATAACAGTTACCGAACCCTGAGTCGAGCTTGTCTTCAGTGGCGAGTGTACATGCTCGGCCAGTCTTCAGGAACCCTTAAACCTGTTAGGACTGTGTCCTAAAAGCATGTAAAGACATTTGTTTTTTCTGTGAATAAATAAATACAATAGTTTATTATTATTGTCATATTTAGATTGTTAAATTATTGTTTGAATAATTTTGTAAATATCAGAAAAATTCCATATTCATTATTGAGGATGTGATCTTGTATTAGTACAAGAGAATTAAGATCACATGAATGAATAAAAATAGTCAACATCAACAAATTAAAGTTAATGAGTTCTTTAATTGGAGTTGTAAGTACGGTTTACTGAGTATCATAATGATACAAATAATCTAGATTCTGATTATTGATGTGGAAAGACATTTGGTAAAGGTGATTTATATAATATGATTATATATGACATGGACCGATATGAATTAAAGTCTTTATCCAAAAACCATTTAACAATAAAGACTTGTAATTCATATCATAACTGATGATCATTTATAGATCAACCTAAATCCTGAGTGTTCATGAACTCCTGTTCATGTTTATTAAATCTTTTGATTTATTCATTAAGGTCTCTTCAAAGAATGAGGCTAATGACTTTTGTTTTGGAGATTTAATATCATGGATGGCTGGGAACATGTATCAACAATACGGAATCTAATCTTTCCTAACGGATCGTATATTAGTTCCCTTAAGGGTTAATTCTGGAACTGAATGATTTTGAGCTCAAATCTATAATTAGATTATAGATTAATTATTCACTAGTGAATTAATGACACTTAAGGAATAAGAAGTAAATTAGAAAGGTTAAATGGTAATTATTCCATTCTAATTTATGAACTGATTAAATTAGAGGGTTGAACTATTGTAAGATGGTTATATCAATGGACGACTTAAGATAAGATTTCTGTAAAAGTATATCTATGACATAAAGAGTGCAATTCTGAATTTATAGTGGAGTAATATCAGAATTAATAAATTAACTATTATAATTAAAGAGTTTAATTATTTAGTTTTTTTATTGGAGCTTAATGTTATAGGTCCATGGTCCCCAAAATGGCTCAAACAAACACTGACAAAGGCAAACACAAAAAAATGGGCAAAAAGGACTTATGTGATAAGTAAAATATTTTTCTATGTATCAAACATAATTATTGTTTAATTATGTGTAATTAATTTATTTTTGGGATTTTTGGTATTTAAATAATAATAAAAATTGGGAAAAATCACATGCCATCACAGGCATGTGGTACACGTGTGGCACAGTGCACAGGCACTGTGCTACACGCATAAGAGAGTGTACTCAGTCTCTTAATTCCACAATTTTAGTTATTTAAATATTAAATAAATAATGAGATATTTTAATATGATTAAAATATTATTATTTAAATAAAAATCTGATAACTGATCAGTTATTTTGAATTTGTTTAAAATAACAAATATTTTAATATATAGGATATCCGTTTTTCAAAGAACGTAACTTTTCAGGGATAGAAAAATATCTAGGAATCTCTCTCAGAGAAAGAGAACAGTGACAAAAACAAAAGTCATTGTTCTTCACAAAACCTAGGTCCAAAACTTTATCAGATCTCATGTGTTGAGAACATCTGATAAATAGTTTATTGCCTATTATTTGTATAGCGAGCCCACACTCGTTCTTTGTGTGCCTGAGAACATTTTGGAAGATCTTGGTGTGAGATCTCAAGGATTTAGCCATACCAAAAGATAGCAGCAAGGAAGAACCTGAGGTAATTTTTCTGTTCATGTCCTTGATTCAATATATATATGCATGTGAAGAAGTAGATCTAGAAATCTTATGGGATTAAATCTAACAATTTTATTGTTGTTCTGCTGCGTCTAATCTCTGATTTGATCAATAAAATCCAACAAATGGCACCAGAGCCATCTTCACATATATATGTATTGAATCTGTGCGGGTTTAATTTTATGCATTTATTTATTTTGATGAATGAATGGATGGCTTAATGTGATTGAATGCGTCGAAATGTTGAATCGTTAATTGTATGGTGTTTTTGGGTTAGGATTTGTTTATGATTAGATCATTGTGTAAGCCATTAAAGGGCATAGGATTTATGTAATTTTATTTGGTTTTTGACACCATAAAATTGTAATTCTGATCACACAAAAGTCAGAACGGAGCCCGAGATTTAGAATTCAGCCACCGATCCTCCGAGGCCGACCTCCGAGCCGATGCCAGGACATCGTACGGACCGTACGGACGGGTCCGTACAGTCCAGCCTCGGCGGCCCCGATTTGACGCCACGTGTCCCCGCCTGACTGGTCCAGAATTTTTTTTTTATTTTTTCTGAAATTAATCTGTTGTTTTTTTTAAATTTTAAAATGTTCAAATATCCTATTTTTGAAATTTGATCTTTAAATAATGAGATATTTTTGTTATCTTAACAATTTTTTTTTAATATCTTATTTAAAATTTATTTTTTCAAAATAACAGATTTTAATTTAAATTCATTTCAGTTTTAATTAATAGTTGTTTTAATTAAAAAGAAAAAGAAAAATAATGATTATTTAAAAGTTTGTTTTAATTAATTAAAATAATTTGAAAATTGTTTTCTTATTATTATTCTGGACCAACAATGTCACATTTCCTACCAACAGTAAAGTAAAGAAGCTCGATGGAGATCAAGGCAGTTTTATTTTATTTTAATTTTATAAATTAGTTGTAAAATTAGAAATACCCAAAAGCACCCGGTTCAACATTTATTGTTTATTTATTTATTTAAATAATTATTTTCATGTGATTAATGTGATTGATAACATGTTCATGCATTGTATGCCATACATGAAAACCCACACAGTCATAATCATGCATCTCATTAGTAGAAACATGATTATTAGGATTGTCCTATATGTTTATATGAATTGTTTTGAGAAATCAGTTGCATGTAAATTACTTAGTTTTAATTTGAAAACTTGGTAAAATATCACACCAAATTTTAAGTCTTTATGACTTAATTTCTTTAAACCAACTTTATTTTAAAAAGTGTTTTTTAGTAAAGATTAGATGAACATGATTGGTAATTTAAAATTGGACATGGACCTAGAAACTCGCTTTCTTTCCAATTTTAATTATGTTCATAAAGTTTAAAGATGTTATAATTAATTTGGAATTAATTAGGTTAAAAACACTTATTTCAAAATAGTGAGTGGGAGAGGGTTGATATCTCAAACATAACCCGTGGTCTCCATTATTAATATACCATCGTGAGATATGAATAGCGTCTCGCGACGGCTTTGTTTTCGTCCCCCTAAGGAAGGTGTCTGGACATATCAATAGCAAGGTTGTATTTCTTACATAGATAGGAACTAATGATGTATTTTAGGCTTGACCGACCCTAAGGCGACATGTCCTAAGTTAAGTCATGAACTTCAAAATAATTGTGTAACTAAGGTTAGTGACAAGGGGTTAGGGTTAAATTTTTTGGTCAAAGAACAGTTGACTTTTATTCCAAAAGTATTATATAACATGGGATCCCAAAATATTACAACTCAACTGTTAAAAAGGATAAATACATATCAAAAGTTACATCAGCCGACCTAAGCAACAAAATAGGGCTGTAACCCTAGTTCCTCTGAGATAACCTCGGCTGTGATAGTCGAGTAGCCGCATATGTACACGCTGCCACCGAAGCTCTCCAACTCATGGGTGGTCAAGCTTTCCCTTTCCCTTACCTTCACCATGAAGCACCCGTGAGCCGAGGCTCAGCAAGAAAACAGAACGTGCAACAACAAAGAATATAACTTTAAAATAACCATTCAATAATAATCATTAACATTAATTCGTAGCCAATATCATTAAAGTTCAATCACATAATCATTGGATCAACCTGGGGCTGCCGCCCTATTCAATTGGCCTTTAGGCCAACCCTCGGGCCTATGCCATAGCTACGTGACCATAGAGTCACCTGGGGCCTCGCCCTTAGCTCTGTCTCACTAGCCATAGAGCTAGCCCAACCCCCGTAGTTCACCTTCGACCTTAGAGTCGATCAACGTAATAATACGTTGCTGGTTTAGGCCAATGCCTTTCGACCAGTGCACAGTGCGCTATTGCCGCCCTTGACTTATAAGTCAAGCCCTGATCCAGGATTTCATACCTTACTTATAAGAAACAGATGTGAATAGGCACATCCCGAAAATTAGGCACATATTCATGCTAATCATTTAATCCCATTGGATAATGTTTTCCATAATACTAAGCATATTCACATGATGGGCCACATGCCCTAACCATAGAATTCATGTAACGAATATAAACACTTAAACATTCATCAGCAAGCATTTAAAACAATAGCCCAACATAACCAATCCAGGGGCCCAAGCCATAACCATATTCAAATACAATAGACGGGCCAAGCCTTAATCATAATAACACATAATGAACTGGCCGAGCCCTAGTCACACACAACACGTTCTGGGTGCAGTTTTCTTACCTTAGGTCCAAGCAAGTGTAAACGAGAACGACCCCCGAGCACGATCCCAGTTCCAAGCCCTTAGCGATACCCTAAGTCACAACCATAAAATAGGATCCTATTAAAATGGAGCGATCAAAGGCTTTCGGACCAAGTCTTAGCCTCCGGGACCTCGGGTTCCACCAAACGGGGTAGTGGAAACAATCTCGAGCCCCTAAGGTTAAGTTCCCACGCTCAAAACCTTCTAGGGGTCAAAAAACCCCTTAAGAGTCGCGACCCTAAGCCCCCATACCATGACCTGCCTCCAATCAGAGGCCCAGCCTCCCCCAATTAGCAAACACGCACCATGACCTGTCCTCATTCCTGGCTCCCATATTGTTCTAGACAGCCGCGACACCAAGAACAGAGTCGTGACCCAACCCCTTTGAACCCAGAAAATTCTCCATTTCAGCAACTAAAACCCAATCAATTTAACTCAAAATCATCCCAATAACACGACTAAATCATCACAAACACTCTGACATGTTCCCAACAACAAAACCCAACAAAAAGCTAGCTTAAAACCTCATCAAACTCCAATTCAATCCTTGAGCTAAGAGATTAAAAATCACCTCAAGGAACTATGAATTCTACATGAATTAAACCATTAAATGAAGTTTAGATGTTTACATCAGTTGAAGAAGAAGACCTTCTAGCCTCAAGAAATCTGAAACCCAGTCCCAAGCTTCAATTCTATGGCTTCTAGTCACTAAGTCCCCTTAATTCCAATGGTTAACTTGAGAGAAAAAGCCTTGAGAGTAACTTGAGAAACAAAGAGTGAGTTTAGAGAGAGAGTGTCGGTTTCGATGGCAGCTCCTAGTATATCTGTTGTTTTGTCTTTAATTAATTAAGCTTTTCTAACTTAAGCTAATATTAAGGCTTGGGGTACGAAAAACGTCCCCGAGGGCAAAATGGTAAATTTCTCCAACATTCCCTCCTAGACTCTCTAACTCTAACTATATCACCAATTTTTTTTTATTACCTGATAACCTGATTCATTATCCAATACCCAAAATACCCCTTGACTCACCCTGAGTCGGGTATTGGGTTCGTTGTGACCTTCCCGCTAACTTGCTTCCTAGGATCGCCTTATGCCGAAAAGTTCAAATAAACCCACATAATAATGTGGTCTCTCACATATATCACATATATGCACATAAATACACATTTATGCCCGCAACGGGCCAAATTACCAAAGTCGCCCTTCTAATAAGAAGTGGGCCCACATGCTTATTTAATATCCCTAAATATGCGCATTTAATCATATTATCACATAATTCACATATTAATAATTAATATAGCAATAAAAAACATATTTCCACATATTGCCATCCCGGCCCCCTAATCAAGGCCCTGAGCCTTATTAGGTAATTTTGGGGCGTTACAGAATCTGTGTTCCAATGGATGTTGTTATTATACGGGAGATTCTTGATGAATCTCACACCACTCCATATTCTTTGCATCCCGGTACCACGAAGATGTACCAGGATCTAAGAACTTTGTAATGGGTGGTGGAGATGAAGGGTGATGTAACTGAGTATGTAGCCAAATGTCTGACGTGTCAACAGATCAAAGCTGAAAATTAGAGACCAACATGGATATTACAACCCTTTGACATTCCAGAGTGGAAGTGGGAAGACATCACAATGTACTTTGTGGTGGGATTGCCCAAGACGGTAGGTCAGCACGATTCAGTGTGGGTGATTGTAGACAGATATACTGAATTGACTCACTTTCTACCAGTAAAGATGACTTATACCGTTGACCAGTACGTAGATCTCTTTGTTAAAGAGATAGTGCGTCTTCATGGAGCTCTGAGGTCGATCGTGTCAGATTGGGACCCCACATTTACTTCCAAGTTTTGGGGGAAGTTTTCAGGATGCAATGGGCACACGACTGAAGTTTAGTACAGCCTATCATCCTCAGACCGATGGTCAGTCTGAAAGGACTATCCAGATACTGGAGGATATGTTGAGAGCATGTGTACTGGACTTTGAGGGGTCCTGGAGTAAATATTTACCCTTGATAGGGTTTTCCTACAACAATAGCTACCAAGCAACTATAGGAGTGGCTCCTTACGAGATGTTGTATGGTAGGAAGTGTAGATCACCTATTCACTGGGATGGGATGGGTGAGAGTAGATACTTGGGTCTTGAGGCAGTCCAGGGGCCAATGAAACCATTGAAAAGATCAAAGCTTGGATGCTCGCATCACAGAGTAGACAGAGAAGTTATGCGAATCCGAAGCGCAGGAATGTGGAGTTCCAGGTGGGAGACTATGTCTTCCTTATAGTCTCACCACTCAAGGGGGCGAGGAGGTTTGGGAAGAAGGGCAAGCTGAGCCCTAGGTTTGTAGGACCTTTTTGAGATCTTGGAAAGGATCGGTCAGGTGGCCTACAGGTTGGCGTTACCTCCGGCATTGTCAGCCGTGCATAATGTGTTCCATATTTTGATGCTGCGGAAGTATGTATCTGATGAGACTCGTGTACTGAGCTATGGAGATCTGGAGCTGCAGACAGACTTATCCTTTGAGGAGCAGCCAGTCCAGATATTAGACAAAAAGGACTAGGTCCTAAGGAATAAAACCATACCTTTAGTTAAGGTATTACAGAGGAACAACAAGGTCGAGGAAGTGACCTGGGAGTTGGAATCAACCATGTGGGACCAGTATCCCGAGTTTTTCAGGTAAAATTTCGAGGACAAAATTCCTGTAAGGAGGGGATAGTTGTAACATCCCAAATTCCCTAATATCGCTTAGTGCCTGGATTAGGGGGCCGGGAGGCAATAATTGATTTAATTATGTGCTAATATGGTATGAGCATGTCATTATGTGAATTATATTATAATATAACTATGCTTGCATGTTTAGAAAAATTAAATATGTGTGTAGGCCCGTTTCTTATAAGAAGGGCATTTTAGTAATTTGACCCGTTGAGGGTATAATTGTAAATATGTGTGTGTGACTGAGACCACATTATTATGTGGATATATTTGGGTTACTCGATGCGAGGCGATCCTGGTGAGCAAGTTAGCGGAAAAGTCACAACGGGGGTCAATACCTGGCTCGGGGTGAGCCTAAGGGTATTTTGGTAATTTAGTATATTATTGGGACTTATCGGGTAATAGGAGATCAAATGATTATTATTTTGAGTTAGTTGGGGATTTAGAGGAACACTCGAGGATTTACGGGAAGTGGCAATTGACAGAATTTCCCTTGAGGGTACTAGAGGATTTAAGTTAGTTATAAGGGTATTTTGGACTTTTGGAAAAATAGATATGCTTGGTTTGGGCAGCTGGGATTTTAAAAACACTTAGAAGAAACAGATACTTCAACTCTCTCTCTCTCTCCCTCTATCTCACGAATCTTTCTCCCTCTTGTGAATCTTGGAAGTTGTTGAAACTTGGGGAATTCTAGGCCAAAGAATTGAAGAGTTAGACTTTGATCTTGGGGAATAGCTCAAGGGTGAATTATCTCAGAGGTAAGGGTCTGAACTCGAATTTCTTTATGTCAATTATGTTGTTTTGTAGGAAGTTTAGTGTTTGCATGCATGAGGGTTTAGAGAGTGAATTGTGGATTTTGATGAATTTCAATCAAGTTTTGAGTTAGGTGCTATTGCTAGTGAGGTGTTAAATTGGTTATGGGAATTGAATTGGGATTTTAGGTTTGTTTTGGGAGTGATTTAGGTTGGGTTTGGCTGAAGAAAACCCAAGAATTTTGGGTTCAAAAGGGTCGGGTCACGACCCTGTTCTTGGGGTGCCGCAACCCTCTTGAACCCAGGGAGCCAAGGAAGGCTCTGTCGTGAGGGTTTGCCGCTGCGCATGTTTAGTAAAATGGGACGTTGAGCCTCTAACTTGGGGCGGGTCGCGACACAAAGGCATGGGGCCACAGTGCTTAAGAGGTTTTGAACCCCAAGAGGGATTTTTAGTGCGGGAACTCAACCCTAAGGGCTCGGGATTGATCCTACTACCTAGTTTAGTGGAATTTGATGTCCTGGAGGCTAGGACTCGGTCTGGAGGCCTTTATTCACTCATTTTGATGGGATTATTTATCATGGTTGTGACTAGGTCATCGCTAAGGGATCAGATCAAGGATCGTGCTCAAGGGTTGTTTGTTGGTAGCTTGCACTTGGACGAAAGGTAAGAAAATCGCACCCAGAATATGATGTACATGATTAGAGCTTGGCCCGAATGCTGAACATAATCTTGATTTGGGCGTTGGCCCTGTAAATGTGCATGATTATGATTATGCCTGTGTATATCTATTTAAACGTATTGTAATGCATTGTATCTATATGTGTGATAAACCTATTATGTGATTGTCTGCTGTGGCAAGAAAGCTTAGTTTATAAGTTGAGGACCTGTTGTTGTATTTGGTTAAGGATCGACTTACAAGTCGAGGGCACACTTGTTTTAAGTGGCTCGACTTATAAGTCGAGGATCTTTGAGGCTCGACTTATAAGTATAGGGTCTTCAAGGCTCGACTTATAAGTCAAGGATCTGCAAGACTCGACTTATGAGCTGAGACTAGAATTATGTGCGTTGAACGCAGGTCGTTTTGGCTAGGCCACCTTGGGGGTGCACCAAGCACTTGACTGGCTTGGATGCCAAATAAATAAAAAGGGAGTGCAACACGCACTTGTGCACCTCCATGGTTGCTGATCTGTGTAATGTTTTTGCTTAGTTCTAGTTATTACTACTAAATCGAATGTATTTCTCTGTGAATTGTTGAATATGTTTTCTTCATGAGTCTTTTGGCTCACAGGTGCTTTGAGGTGCAAGTAAGGGTAAGGAGAAGCTTGGCCAGCCATGAGTTGGAGAGTGATAGCAGTGACATGTACATATGCAGTTCGCTTGACCACCACGTCCGAGAAGCTCAAGGAAGCTAGGGTTGGACCCAGTTTTGCCGCCTAGGTCAGATTATTTTGTAACCTTGGAATTTTAACCGATTTTTAAACTTGTATTTTGGGATCCCAGTAAAGACCAAAGTTTTTATTTAATGAAAATGTTTACGACTTGACCAAAAATTTAAATACATAAATCCTTAGTGGCTTAATCACATGTTTAGTCCAAATGACTCATTTAGCGAGTCTAGCACTAATTTTAAACACACATGGTAACAGACCCTAATTAGCAGGGCGTTACAATCCCAAAATAATGTTCTGAAATATATTTACAATCCAAAAGTTAGGGTACATTTGACCTAAGAGATAAAATCAAACGTTCATAACATGTCCCTCAAAACAACCCCGGTCGTGGCGGCCAAGTAGGCCGAACATGTACGCGTTGCTCCATGCCCTCCAACTCATGCTTGGTCGGTCTTTCCTTTGCCTTTACCTGCATCATAGAGAACCCATGAGCCAAGGCCCAGCAAGAAAACTCCACACACATAACATATATAACAATTCATTCCAGTAAATGCATAACTCTAAGCAGATAACACCAACTATTCACATAGCGGCCTACGCCGACCCCGGTGCATTACCAGGCATTGGGTTCACGGTCCTCACCGAACGGGTGAGTACAACACCATAGATGGCCATGCCATGGCGACCTGCATTCAACATGCTTGTTATCATTCGACCTGCATTCAACATACTTGTTTTCGTTCTCGGCCTTTGTCGATCCCGAGCTTCGCCGATTTTTCATAATCACACAAACATGGTATAACAATTACAAATATTCACACATAACATTAAACACAGATAATCGGGTCATGCCCTGCTCTACAGGGGCACAAACAATTTTCTTACCTGTGTCCTGAGCTGACTGACTAGTGCGATCCCAAGCACGATCCCCTAAACTCGAGCCTTGGCGGTAAAACCTAGTCACGACGCAATAATAATAAACATCCATCAAGCCCTAAACAACCTAATAACTTTGGAATAATATTTCTAGCCTCTGGGACCTCGAATTCTAATAAACAGAGTAGTAGAATCCTTCCCGAGCCCTTAAATTTGAGTCCTGAGCTTAAAACCCTATTTTGGACATTTCCCTTCATTTAAGTTGCGACCCAGCCCCTAGGGCCACAACGCGCTACAAGTTAGAGAGCCCCATGGCTCTCTTCTGGGGGGCATCGGCCACAACGTGCCTCAACCTGCGACACGGCGCCTGGATGATTTTAGAGGCTCTCAAGCCTTCTGGGTTCATACGAGTCGCGACGCGTGAAGAACAGGTCCGCGGCTCGAGCCCCAAAACCCAGAATTTCCTGCGTATTCTCGAGCCAAACTCACTAAAATCTACCCTAAACAATACCCGAACCCAGGATTCAGTCTAGAATTCCTATCAATACAACATAATTATTATAATTAGCTCAGAAACCACTCCAAACCCTTACCAAAAATCCAAAACCTACCTAAGGTTTAACCTTTAGAAATCCCCTTAACTTACAACAGAAACTCAACTAAATCAGCATAAAATACTTACCTCAATCAGGGAATTCGACCCTGAGCTAAACCCAATCACTCCAAGCTTCAATTCCCTTCAATCCCAAGCTTCCTCCTTGAATTTCAACAAAATCCCCAGCTAGAGAGAGAGAAAGAGAGAGAAAGGATGAGAGACTATGTTTTGTTTTCTGGTTAGTTCTAGAGTCCTAAGGCACATGCCCATGGCTATCCTTTGAAAATGACCCAATTACCCCTAAGTTAACCCTTAGCCATTTAATGCTTCCAAGGGAAATATTGTCATTTGCCACATTTCCGCTAATTCCTCAAGTAGTCCTATAAATCCCCAATTAATCCCAACACACCTAAATAATCGATAAATAGCTTCCTGTTACCCGGTAACCCCGAACACGTGCTACATTCCCAAAATACCCCTAGGCTCACCCCGAGCCGGGTATTCGACCCTGTGTGACTATTCCGCTCCCTAGGACCATCTTGGACCACACATCTCAAATATATCTCCACAATACTGTGGTCTCAAACGCAACATACACACATAATCACATTTATGCCCTCAACGGCTAAAATTACAAATATGCCATTATCAACAAGAACAGGCCCACATGTATATTTAATTCACCTAAACATGCATATCTAGTCATATAATCATTTAATTCAAGTAATCACGTATTGATACACATATATCACAATTAACCACGTAATAACACAATTAAATCAATTATTTCCCTCCCAACACGCTAATCAAGGCACTAAGCCTTATTAGTAGATTTGGGACGTTGCAACTATCCCCTCCTTACAGAAATTTCATCCTCAAAATTTACCTGAATAACTTGGGATATCGATCCCACATATCAAACTCAAGCTCCAATTGCCTCTTCCACCTTGCTGTTTCTCCATAGCACTTTCACCAAAGCAATGGTCTTGTTTCGCAAGATTTTATCCTTCCAGTCTAGGATCTGAACTAGCTTCTTCTCATAAGAAAAATCTTGATCCAGCTGCAGGCGTTCATAACGCAGCACATGTATAGAATCTGATACGTACTTCCAGAGCATGGACACATGAAATACGTTATGAACCCCTGATCAAGCTGGAGGCATAGCCAATCTGTAAGCTACCTCTTCAACCCGTTCCAGAATCTCAAAGGGGCTAACAAACATAGTACTTAACTTGCCTTTCACTCCAAACTATTTCACTCCTCTCAAAGGAGAAACTCTGAGAAACACATGATCACCGACTTGAAACTCTACACTCCTGCATTTCAAGTCTGAGTAACTCTTTTGTCTGCTCTGGGAGGTGAGCATCCGAGCTCTATTCTTCTCAATTGCCTCATTAGTCCTCTGAACGGCCTCAGGGCCTAAATATCTCCTCTCACCCGTGTCATCCCAATGCATGGGCGATCTGCACTTCCTCCCATACAACATTTCATACAGAGCCACTCCGATAGTCGCCTGATAGTTGTTATTGTTAGAAAACTTAATCAAAGGGAGATACTTACTCCAAGATCCCCCAAAGTCCAACACACAGGCCCGTAACATATCCTATAGTATCTAAATCGTCCTCTCAGACTGTCCATTTGTTTGAGGATGATAGGCAGTACTTAACCACAACTGCGTGCCCATAGCCTTCTATAGGCTCTCCTAAAACTTATAGGTGAAAGTGGGGTCCCTGTCGGACACTATCGACCTCGGAGCCCCATGGAGTCGCATAATCTCCTTTACATACAACTCAGTATACTGCTCCACCATATAGGTTGTCCTAACAGGCCAAAAGTGGGTTGATTTGGTGTACCTATCCACAATCACCCACACAGAACCATGTTGCCCCACTGTCCTCGACAATCCAACCATGAAGTCCATGGTGATATCCTCCCACTTCCACTCTGGAATCCCTAAGGGCTGCAGCAACCCTGCTAGCCTTTGATGATTAGCCTTCACCTACTGACAGGTTAAACACTTGGCAACATGATCCACTACTTCGTTCTTCATCCCTGGCCACCAATACAGACTCCTCAAGTCTTGGTACATCTTCGTCGTACCTGGATGTAGAGAATAGGGAGTGGTATGAGACTCATCCATAATCTCTTGTCTGATACCGGACTCCATTGGAATGCAAATCCGATCTTTATATCTCAGTATATCAATCTCAAAAATAGAAAAGTCTCTAGCCAATCCTGCTAAAACATCCTCCCTGTGTTTCCTCAACTAGGGATCCTCCTTCTGTGCTTCTCTGATTCTCTCAAGGAGCGTGGACTGAAGAGTGATATTGGCTAGCTGACCAACGACCAATTCAATTCTCGCTCTAGTTATCTCTTCAGCTAACTTTTCTAATATTTGTCTTAAATTGAATAACTACCCTGGGCCCCTTCGACTTATTGAGTCGGCCACTACATTGGCATGTCCTAGGAGGTACAATATTTGAAAATCGTAGTCCTTTACCAATTCCAGCCAACGCCTTTGGCACATATTCAGATCCTTCTAGGTAAAGAAATACTTCAAACTTTTGTGGTCGGTGTATATTTTGCACTTTTTCCCATATAGATAACACCTCCATACCTTCAGTGCGAATACCACCGTTGCTAGTTCCAGAACATGAGTGGGATACCTCTACTCATATTCCTTCAACTATCTAGACACGTAGGCTATCACCTTCCCAGCTTGCATTAGTAGACAACCTAAACCTTGCCTTGAAGCATCACAGTAGACCACAAACTTCTCATTGTCTGATGGAAGACTCAGTACCAGAGTGGTGATCAGTCACCGCTTCAACTCCTTGAAATTATTCTTGCATCTATCTGTCCAGACATACTTGGTCTTCTTATGCGACAGCTCAGTCAATGGTGTGGAAACATCGATAATACCCTGCTAATCCCAAGAAGCTCCTAACCTCTGGTACACTGCTCGGCCTTGGCCAATCTCTCATTGCCTCAATCTTGGTTGCGTCCACCAAAATCCCCTCCTTACTCACAATGTGGCCCAAAAATGTTGCTTGGGGTAACCAGAACTCACATTTACTGAACTTAGCATATAGCCTATGCTCCCTCAGTCGTTGTAGTACCAAATGAAGGTGTTGCTGGGGAATTAGTTAATCCAAAGGACATGACCAGGAATTCATAATGTCCATACCTCATACGGAATGCGGTCTTTGGTATGTCCTCCTCTTTAATCCTTAATCGATGGTAGCCAGGCCGAAGGTCAATCTTAGAGAACATCGTCATCCCTTGTAGCTGGTCAAACAAGTCGTCGATCCTAGGCAGTGGATACTTATTCTTGATAGTCAACTAATTCAACTCTCGGTAGTCGATGCGCATTCTTAAGGATCCATCCTTCTTCTTGACGAACAACACTGTAGCACCCCATAGAGAAAAGTCGGGTCTAATGAATCCTAGATCCAGTAATTCCTGCAACTGGATCTTCAGTTCCTTCAACTCTACTGGAGCCAGTATCATTTGTCACGACCCGAGCCCTAGGCCGTGCCAGATTTGTAATATCCATAACTTGGGTGGTCAAAGGTCAAACTTTGACCCTCGTTGAAAAATAGTCTTTATAAATGATCATTTAATTTATATTAAATCGTACTATAATTATAAGTTAAAATAATGAATAACTCCTATAATTAGATAGAAAAATATTAGTAATAAAAGTATGATCATTTATCATTATACATAAAACAATAATATTCCCACAGTTATGTAATCACCAAATAGTTAAATTTAATAAGTCATAAACACCCAAAATAATACTTAGCATCCACCATTCCTCATCCCTAACTATTTCATAGCTCATTCAGATATACCAATCATTAGATTCGAAGTCGAATACATATATAATGCTCAACAGATAAGACAATGGCACGAAATAGAAATAGGCTAAACACATTGGCCCCATCGATAATTCATCTTTTCCTGGAGCCATTCTATAAGGTATCCTTGATACTGGCTCCACCCTTGGTGCTAACTCTATGACAAGTTCGATCTCTCAGTGTGGTGGTAATCCTGGCAGATATGATGGAAATACATTAGGGAACTCACACACCAGCCTAGTCTCACCCGGTCCAACTGAAATGACCCTAGATGTATCCACTATGTTCACTAGGAATCCTATGCAACCTTCTTGCAATAAGTCTCTAGCCTTCAATGCAGACATCATAGGTACTCGTGGTCCACTCACTATCCCCACAAACATGAAGGGTTCCTCTCCTTCAGGCTCAAAAGTCACCATCCTATGCCTGCAGTCTATCATCGCCCCATACTTTGACAATCAGTCCATTCGCAGAATTATATCAAAGTCATCCATCACCAGTTAAATAAGATCCACATACAACTCCCTACTGTCTATCTCCACTGGTAATGCTCTAACCCATCTCCTAGAGACTACCAGTTCCTCGGTTGGCAACAAAGTCCTAAATCCTCTAACATACATATCACAAGGTCTACACAAACGGTCCATCACCCTAGCAAATACAAATAAATGAGTAGCTCATAAATTAATCAATGCAGTAAATGAAGAACCGACACTAGAAATCCGACCCATCACGACCGAGGGACTAGCCTCAGCCTCGACCTGGGTCAAAGTGAACGCTCTGGTTGAAGTGAGGCTGTCACTCTTCTTTAGTTCTTGTTTTCTAGCTTGTGGGCAGTCCTTCCTTAGGTGGCTGACACTCCCGGAGATAAAGCATGCTCTGACTCTACACTCCCCCAGATATCGTTGCTTGCACCGTGGACACTCTAGGAAGCTTCTCCAGTTCCCCCCCCCCCCCCCCCGCCCTGATGGCTAGGCACCTCGTGCCCTCTTATCTGGACCAGGAGGAACAAAAGAATTTGGGGCCTTTCTCTTCTGCTCACTGGGGCCACTACCTCGGCTAGAACCAATGAAGGGAGTCACCATCCTCCAAGCATCATGCCTTGTGACGCCTTCTTTCCATATTTGATCTTTGGCACCCTCGGCAGTAGGGGCTTTTTCCACTACCTGAGCATAAGTGGTAGTCTTGGGATTCAGTGTTATCTTGACATCCCAGGATATCATCACATTCAGCCCTCATACAAAGCGATCCCTTCGTGCCATATCAGTAGGCACCAAATCTGTCACAAACTTCGCCAGCAGGTCAAACTTCAAAGCATATTCTGTGACGATCATTCTGTTCTGAGTCAAATTATTAAACTCATCCACCTTTGCAGCTCGGACTGCAACACTATAATACTCCTCATTAAAGACATCTCTGAATTCATCCTAAGTGATAATAGTCACATCCCTCCTCTGGGATACAACTTCCCACCAGATGCGGGCGTCTTCCCTGAACATGTAACTGGCACAAGCTCCCATCTCATTTCCTTCCACCCTCATGAAATCTAGGATAGAAGAAGTCATGTTCATCCATTGCTCTGCCCGTAGTGGGTATGGGTTGCCCTCAAATGTGGGAGGATGCTGCTTCCTGAACCTCTCATACAAAGGCTCCCACTTGTTCTCCATCACGGGTTGGGATGGCACTGGTGCCACAGCCTGTGGGATCTATAGTCCAACATCCCAATGAGGATCATGCTGCCTCAGTTCTCAAAGTTCATCTTTAGTTCACTGAAGTCTAGCTTGCATTTCTGCAAACATTTGTTGCCAGTTCTATGGGGCAGGTGGAGGGTCCTGACCCTGGTTGTCATCTTCAGCCATATTGCCGCAGAGTCTAGTTGATCGCCGAGGCATAACTTCAATATGCTTGCAATCAATGATGCCACAAATCAGGCATGATAACAACATCCAAAAACTACCTCCCAGTCCAATCAATCAACCACAAACATCAAATCAACACAATGCACACATAACATAAACATATAGCAAACAAAGGGGTCTTGCCTTAGCATTATATACACTCATCATGATCCATTCATATTAATCAGGCAAATAGGCAAATTTAGATAAGCAATTAAACATATAATTCACTTAATACCTACCAACCCTGAATCGAGCTTGTCTATAGCAGCAAGAGTACATGTTCGGTCAATCTCCAGGAGCCATAAACCTTGGCACGCTTTGGTACCAAATTGTAATGCCCTACTACCCTAGATTCGTTACCATGTGATTTTAAAATGTGGTATTAGCTCGCTAATCTAGGTTTTAGACTGAAAAGTGTCATTAATCAAAATAAAGACTCATAAAATGAAACTTAAGGTTTGAACATTCATTAAAATTATAAAAGTGTTACATTGGGATCCCAAGATACTGTTCTAAAATATATTTACAATCCAAAAGTTAGGGTACAATCGACTTAAGTGACAAAATCAAACATTCATAACATGTCCCTCAAAACAACCCCGGTCGTGGTGGCCAGGTTGGCCGAACATGTACGCGCCGCTCCATGCCCTCCAACTCATGCTTGGTCGGCCTTTCCTTTACCCTTACTTGCACCATAGAACACCTGTGAGCCAAGGCCCAGCAAGAATACTCCATACACATAGCATATATAACAATTCATTCCAGTAAATGCATAACTCTAAATAGATAACACAACCTTTTCACATAGCAGCCTATGCCGACCCGGGTGTATTACCAGGCACCGGGTTCACGGTCCTCACCGGATGGGTGAGTACAACACCCTATATGGACATGCCATGGTGACATGCATTCAGCATGCTTGTTGTCAATCGGCCTGCATTTAACATGCTTGTTGCCGTTCTCGGCCTTTGCCGATCCGTCATAATCACACAAACATGGCATAACAATTACAAATATTCACACATAACATTAAACATAGATAATTAGGCCATGCTCTGCTCTACGGGCACAAACAATTTTCTTACCTGTGTCTCGAGCTGACTGACTAGTGCGATCCTAAGCACGATCCCCTAAACCTTAGCCTATGCAGTAAAACCTAGTCACAATGCAATAATAATAAGCATCCATCAAGCCCTAAACCAACTAAAAACTTCAAAATAGTATTCTAGACTCGGGGACCTCGAATTCTACTCAACCGGGTAGTAGAATCCTTCTCGAGCCCTTAAATTCGAGTTCCCGACCTTAAAACCCTGTTTTGGCCATTTCCCCTCATTTGAGTTTCAGGGCGCTACAATTCAGGGAGCCCCTAGGCTCTCTTCTGGGGGACTTGGGCACGGTGCCTGGGCGATTTTAGAGGCTTCCAAACCTCCTTGGTTCATAAGGGTCGCAGCCCCTGAAGAACAGGGTCGCGACTCCAACCTCAAAACCCAGAATTTCCTGTGTTTTCTCGAGCCAAGCTCACTAAAATCTACCCTAAACAATACCCAAACCCAACATTCAGTCTAGAATTCCTATCAGTACAACATAATTATTATAAGTAGCTCAAAAACCACTCTAAATCCTTACCAAAAATCCAAAACCTACCTAAGGTTCAACCTCTAGAAATCCCTTAACTTACAACAAAAACTCAACAGAATCAGCATAAAATCCTCACCTCAATCAGGGAATTCGACCCTAAGCTAAACCTAATCACTCCAAGCTTTAATTCCCTTCAATCCCAAGCTTCCTCCTTGAATTTCAGCAAAATCCCCAGTTAGAGAGAGAGAGAGAGAGAGAGGCTGAGAGAGTGTGTTTTGTTTTCTAGTTAGTTCTAGAGTCCTAAGGCACATGCCCATATCTATCCTTTGAAAATGACCCAATTACCCCTAAGTTAACCCTTAGCCATTTAATGCCTCCAAGGGCAATCCCGTCATTTGCCACATTCCCTCTAATTCCTCGAGTAGTTCTATAAATCCCCAATTAATCCCGACACACTGAAATAATCGCTAAATAGCTTCCCGTTACCTGGTAACCCCGAAAATGTGCTACATTCCCAAAATACCCCTAGCCTTACCCTAAGCTGGGTATTCAACCCCGTTGTGACTATTCTGCTAATCTTCTCCCTAGGACCGTCTCAGACCACACATCTTAGATATATCTCCACAACACCGTGGTCTCAAACGCAACATACACACATAATCACTTTTATGCCCTCAATGGCCAAAATTACAAATATGCCCTTATTAATAAGAGCAGGTCGACATGCATATTTAATTTACCTAAACATGCATATCTAGTCATATAATCATTTAATTTAAGTAATCGCATATATCACAATTAACCATGTAATAACACAATTAAATTAATTATTTCCCTCGCGGCACGCAAATCAAGGCACTAAGCCTTATTAGCAGATTTGGGACGTTATAGGGAGACTCTAATATTATTACATTTTGGGACCTACAGGGTTCAGACTCCTCATCTGGAATAGACTCATGCACGACCTGCCTAATACCCAAGGTAAAAACACCCTGACAAAGGGAAGGCCATGACAAAAGGTTTGTACCATTTTCCTCAAAAATAGTGGATCTAAAATGAAGGGTGTTATCCACCACTACGGTACACCGGGGGTAGCTATGGTCATCGCATCCAACCAAGTGATCCACACACTGAAGGAGGGTCACGTTCAGGTCCATATTAACTAGGTGATGACTCACGAGCTGCTTTGGGTTGAATCGAACTTGCCTAAAACTGGCAACAACTCGGTTTGATTCTCTATATGGGCTACCTTGGCTGGAGGTGCCAGTTGCTTCCCCCGATTCAGCTCGAACTTGGTCAAGGTGTCCATCTTCAGAGACCTTTCTTTTGCACACTAGTTGTGCGACCTCCTCCTCTTCTTCAACATCTTCAACGGCAGGGATGAGATCTTGAGGAGGAGGGAGCTCAGGGGGAGGACCTTAAGTTCTTATGGCCAGTGTCTGATCTTTCTGGATTAGTTTGCAGGCCACTATGGTAGCGTCATTAACTACCATCCAGAACTCCTTCTCCTTGGCAGGAATACGGGCCAACATCTCATATTGACCTTCGAGGGTCTCTCATCACCTCGTTCTCTTATATATAGCTGCACAAAGTGACAACTCAGCTAGAATATGTTTAAACTTGATTGAAAAGGAATTCAAGTACAAAGTTTAAGGAGTTGAGAAACTTATGAGGATGGTTGAAATACTGATGGGTGTAGCTCTTGAACCCGTTTGACATGAAGAATCAATCCTTGTAGTCATTCGGGTGGCTGGGGAGGTCGATGACAGAGGCCGAATTGGGGAATCTGGTGAGGTAGTAGAAGCCCCATCCTCGTTCCTTTGATTCAGGATTGGCTTTGAGACAAAATAAGTACATGATGTTAGTGGGGGTAGGAACCTCCCACTCGTGCTTCAAAAATAGATATTTCAGCCCCGCCAAAAGTCGATATGAATTGGGGGGAAGCTGGAATGGTGCCCGTTCGACGTAGTTCAAAAAATCTAAGAAATATTGGTCCAGAGGAGAAAGTCACCTGCCTTCAGGTGCCCGTCACTCCAGGCCCCGAAGTCATCCTGAAGTAGAGTGCAGCTTCGCTCTTCTTCTAGTGGAGGGCGGGCAACAAGACATTCAGACCCCAATTCGATCCTGTGACTCAGTAAAATTTAATTCACCTTGCCCTGAGTCCTTATCCAGGATTCAATGCACTCAGCTTCAAAAAAGGCGTTGGGGTGAACTATGATCTCCCTATCCACTACTAGATTGAAGTGAGGAATAAGGGTCTCGAATGCAATTTGCTTACCCTTACTCTTACTTGGAGAAGAAGAGATTTCGATTGACTTCTTCTGGTGGGCCATGATTTAGCTCGCCTAGCGACAAAGCGACATGTTAGAGGGGATCTACGATAAAACCTTGCTACGGTGACAAAGGTATGGCAACTTGAGGGTTTGAATTCGATCTATTCGACCTAAGATATACACGAGCTAAGATTTTCCCTAGTAACAACACATCTTTTCACACGCATTCAGTAACCACGTGCTATAAACTCAGGAAATCCCTTGATACTTTGAGATCCACATGTCAGACACAATACCTTTTTGGAAAGCAATTTAATGCAAAACCACTCAAGAAGTCGTAACCCTTAAGCTACTTGTTGACAGTGAGAACTCATCAACGAAGTTAAGTTAGAAAAATTAAAGTCTATTTCTTATCAATGAAGAACTTCAACTATATAATCAGAAACTTAGAAACTTAGAAATTAGTTGCAGAAGAAAAATGGGGAAAAGAACTTGTATTCATTTGTTGTCCCAAGCTACAATGTTTTTTCTAACCCCCCACAATGTTGAAGAAGGGTTCCCTTTATAGTAGGCTCCAATGGCCCTTAATACAGTGTGGTCCAGGGGACCAGATGGTACATAAGTACATTGTCAAGAGAGTGGTATCAGGTGTAGTGGTGTTGGGAGAGTGGCGGTCGGCTCTGGTGCATGTCAGAGGCGTGGAGGTGGTGTTGCCACTCCTCGTACTACCCCTTACCGCCACTACTTGTCGAGTACAGGTGTCAGGTTTGTGCCTTGATCATTGTAGGCACGTATGCACCTATTTAGAGGTACCTTGTTCGTATTTCTTGCCTCTTATGGGCCACCTTGAACGACATATCTGGTTGGCCTTCTTGTAAGTGGTCCCAATTGGCTAACTGGAGAGGTTGTATTTCGTTGGTGGCCCCAACCTCACCAAGTGACGTAGGGCCTTTTCAACGAGGTGGGTATAGCACGCTATAAGGCTAGTGAGGTCTCGCGTGGACATGGGGAGGTCCTGACACCGTGTGCACCCGCGAGGCGTGAGGCGCCATATGCACTTGCGAGGCAACATGGACGCGAGGCACTATGGGCGCGCTAGGTGTAGAGGCCTCGTGAGGCGCCTGGGGAGCATGAGGCGCTTATGTGTGTGTGGGGCGAAGAGGCCTCGCGAGGCGCCTAGGGCGCGCGAGACACTCATGGGCCTCCGAGGTGATGCGGCCTTGCGAGATTTCTAGGCACTCGAGGCATTTGCGAGGCTTCAGGGGCGTGCGAGACGGAGAGGCCTTGTGAAGTGCCTGGGGCGTGCGAGACACTCGTGGATGTCTGAGGTGATGCTGCCTTGCGAGATGCCTGGGCACGCGAGGCATTTGCGAGGCATCAGGGGCGTGCGAGACGGAGAGGCCTCGCGAGGCACCTGGGGCGCGCGAGACACTCGTGGGCGTCTGAGGTGATCTGGCCTTGCGAGATGCTTGGGCATGTGAGGCGCTTGTGGGTTTCCGAGGCGAATTGGTCATTTGGAGCAAGGTTGATCCGTGCGAGGCGCACCCAGAGTGAGCTCGCCCTAGGCAGCTGGTTTTGAGTGAGGCTTATGCACTATTAGTCTATGCTTCATTTTATATCTCCACCCTCATAGGGCTTGAGCATGTCTTCGAGGGATCCGAGGGACTTCGAACATGGTTGCTTTGGACCTCTCAGGGACCTTAGACATAAGATGTGGGTCTTTCACGAGTGTAGAATTTTCAGCATCCACACTTGCCCCTAGTCTAGGAGAGGGCCTTTAGGTGCTCTGGTAGACTTTTTGGTATGGTGTCTTGTAAGCATAGGCAGTGTTTGTGATGATCCTTGTTATTGCTTGAGCTTGAGTGTGAGCCTATTATTTGGCTTTGCGGATCCTAATGTAGGTGTTTAGCTCCATTTTTTACCTTAGATCAAGCACTGGGCTTAATGGCTAAGATGAGCTCATGATCCTTATAAATAGCCCTTCATGTCTAGCCTATCCTTCATCCATTATTTCTTTGGGTTAATGGTTTTGGAAACCTTACTCTTTTCAAGAGGTGAGGAGTTCGATTCCTCACCACCTCACTTATTATTATTTATGTCATTTCATTTTTTTTCTTTTTTTTATGCCCATATTCATGTGGGTGCTTAGGGACTAAAACATCCTTTTCCTTTGTTGTTGCAAGCACGTACTTTTGACCACTTGCCTCTCTTTGACCGTGATGGTGCTTTTGGCCCTCGACCTCCTTTTGACCACGATAGCGCCCAATTTTACTTGCTTGAGGTATACTTTCTTCCTCCCTTATTTCTATTGGGTCCAAATTAGTACCACTTGGGATGGGGTACTTTGGTTTGAGCTTGTCGTGAGTTAACCCAGTTGCATGCCCTCAGTCATACCCCGTAGTTGGTTATTTAGAGCGCTTGTGCCTAGAGGTTTTGAGCCCATTCCTTTGTGTTTTGTAGTAATCCTCTCATTTATACCTGAACCCTTTTTGCTTTTGGGATGAGGTCTCATGGCATGTGAAGGACCATTCGACGCTCCTCTGGGGGCCGAGTTTGTTGACTTGTCTTCAGACTCAGAGTTCCCTGGGGATAACCCTCACCAAGACTACGACACCTCAAGGCAGGCCCGTATTCGTCATCTTGAGCACATGGATGAACTTAGGCGTAAAATTTGGGTGGTAGAGAGTGAAATAGACTCAGTTTTGAAGGGAGACGGAGTACCTTTCCCCCTTGACCTTAACGACCATGTTGCGAACCTTAGGGTGACCCTTTTAGATTTGCAGATGGAGTTGGAGTTTATGGAGGGAAATCTCTTGCCTGCCCTACGCCGTTTTCCCCTAATGACTGTCATGGGGACGTCCCATCTTCTCCTCAACCCTTGTTCTTGATCTACCCTTGCTTAGTGCTTTCACACTCGGTGCCTCGGTGGAAGACCCTTGCTAGGAAGATAAAATGGAGGGTAAAGTGCCCTGTTTCCACCTCACATTTTTCTTTTGGTTTTGCAGATATGCCGAAGAGAGCACGACGACAGGTGACTGCTGAGGATCAAGACACTGGCCCCCTGTTGGCGTCCACCCTAGTGTCCCATGTGTCTAAAAATAAATTGTTGGAATTAGTGGGGAACTACCGTGTTAGCCCGGAATATAAATTATACATTCCTTCGAACAAGTGTCGGACTGATTGCCCAAGTCTGGGTTACGTGGCCATGAGCGAGCATATCTTGAAAGCGGGTGGCACAATCCCATTACACCCGTTTTTCATCACGGTTATCAACCATTTTGACCTTGGTCCGCTCCAGTTGGTGCCCAACAGTTGGCTGACCTTGAGTTGCCTCTTTATTGCGTATATGGAGCGCTTCGAGCGTGCTCCCACGGCCCAAGAGGTGCATTTCATGTACAACCTCATGCCCTCTCCTAAATCCAAAGGCTTTTATTTCCTGCAAAAAGCCAATACTCCGGTCTCCTTGATAGAGGGTTCTATATCCAACCCAGGGTCTTGGAAGCATGACTTATTTTTGTGAAGGGTCCCCTCTTTGTTCGTGAGCACTTTTGCTCAGCTCCTAGTAAGTACTTCAAGTTTTTTTTTATTATTTTTTTTTGGAACTTATGTTCGTGTCGGCAACTGTGTTGATTGTGTAGAGAATTTTGCCGTGCCTGAAGTTCTCGGGCCGGAGGCGGATGCAGTGGATAAATTTCTCGAGGCTAACCCTGTTGAAAAAATGGTTATACGTCTCTTCACCGTGACCAACCTCAACCATCACAAGTTGTCCCCGGTCTCGGAGCCTAAGTTGTTGTGGACTTTTTTCAGAGCGCGAAAGAAAAAGGTTGTTTTGGTTGAACCTCACTCAGACGGGGGTGACGCAGAGTGTGTGCCAGAGGGGGTCTCCCCAGGACATAGGCAACTCCACCGACCATCTTTGTCTCCCAGGGGGTGCCCTCCTTTAGCCCCTACAGACCATGACATGGCCTCCCACTCCCACGATCAACAGGCCATGCCGAGGGGTTCGTCTATCCCTATTCTGAGGGCTTCGATGCTTTCCCTCAGGCTTCCCTTGATCCTGGTCCATCGGGGGCTCATTTTTCCGAACTTCCTACGCTCCCTCCTGGACCATCGGGGGCTCATTTTTCTGATCTTCCTGCACCTCCTCCTCCTTCGACGAGTGGGTCATCCATCCTTACTCAACCAAGTGCCCTTGGCTTGGAAGGGGCTCCCTGGGTGGGCCTCATGGCAGCCTCTTGTGGGCAACGATATGTCCAGGTCACCACGGATCTCCCTGAGGCTGATTGGAGAGGCCTTGGGAGTTTTTCCATGTCGGAGCTTAGGGAGACTCTTGTGCGTTCCGCCACTTGGGTGAGTTCATGCATCTTACGTCGGCCTTATCCTTTTTCTCTCTCTTTTTTTTTTCTTATCATCATTATTGTTATTTTTCTTGTGCAGACCTATACAGTGGCTCAGTGATTTGCCTACTCGGCTCAGGACCTCTCCGCGTCGAATGCTGAAAGGGACCGTCTTATGGCCCAGGTCCAGGGGCTTGAGAGGGAGCTTGCTGAAACCAAACTTAAGTTGGAGAAGGCCTTGGCGAAGGCCTCTTCATCATCAAAAAAGAAGAAGAGGGCGATTGCCAAGGCCGTGATGTTGCAGGAGAAGGTCACTTGCTTGGAGGCCGACCTTGAGGGTGCAAAGGCTACCATCACAACGCTGCAGGGGAGGGTCGCTTCCTTAGAGGCAGATAAGGCTGACATTGAGTATAGATCCATAGAGCGCGCCCTCTATGGGGTATGGAGGCAAAATCCGAACTTCGATTTTTCCTCCTTTAGTGAGCATGCCGTTGCCAGGCGGCTGAGTGGAACGCTTACGGCAGGAGGCCTTAAGATTGTCATTCTGCATTTTTCACCGTTTCAGTCCAATGTGGTTTTATGCTCATTTGAGCCTTATTTTGCTTGTTATTTCTCTAAGTCCTGTTACATTATCAAAACTCTTTTTATATATATGTATATACATATGTGATCATTCATCTTTATTCCTCTATGTTAGAGGTCCTTTTGAGCCCGCACAATGGGGTTCGATAGGTTCTCTTTTTTACTTATCAGGCTTGAGGTCCTTTGGAGCTCATGCGAAGGGGTTCAATAGGTCCCTCTTTGGTGCCTCTTGATTGTACCTATAAGGATATATTGACCCCTTGGGTTCTAGTTATCCTTTTATATGTTTTTGCGAGTGCTTATTATATTTTGCGAGAAGTGTCCTTCTCATCGTTATTCATAGTACTATTTTTGCAAGAGTCTCTTTTAGGATCCTTTTTGGCTAGACGGCTTGGTGGTCGCTCTAGGCTTATTGGTGGGTGCTCTTCTTGAGGCCTTTCCTCTCGTGGGAGCATCTGCCTTTATTAGGAGGCTTTTCTTGTAGGGCCTTTTGGCCTCCTTGATGTTCACAACGATAGCTAATCCTTGTGAATTCAAGTGATGCCTTGCAAGGTCTTCTTCCTCATTTATAAGGGTTCATCACATTTATATATATATATAAGGGCCTCATTTAGGGTCCTGATATAAGGGGTCCTTTTAGGATCCTCTTGATGTAAGGAGTCCTTTTAGGGTCCTCCTGATAAGGGGTCCTTTTAGGATCCTCTGGATATAAGGGGTCCTTTTAGGATCCTCCTGATAAGGGGTCCCTTTTAGGATGAGGGGTCCTTTTAGGACCCTCCTCTTTGCTATATATTCTGCCCCCCAAGTGGTTGATGAGATTTATCTTGGCAAGCACTTTGATCATTCCATTCATGCATCTCGATAATCATCTTGGTTAAATAAGAAATTTTACTACATGTTTGTCTAATGTCACATCATATTCATTGGAAGTAGGTGAAATACATGGTAACTTAATGTGGCTTCATTCTTACAACATATTAAGGAATCTAATTTAGCCTCCTACGTCATAGCTATTACATTAGACTTGTACGTTAGAACAATAACACTCTTGCCTTAAACATGGGGGTCTCACTGATAATATTTTTTTAGATGCTCTGCGTTCCATGCTCTAGGTACCATGGTATCATCCAGGCATGCGAGCTTGTAGGTGTTAGGGTGCACAACCTGAGCAACTTGATAGGGCCCTTCCCAGTTTGCTCCTAATACAACCGCGCTCGGATCTCGAGTGTTGGGCAACACTTTCCACAACACGGGGTCTCCAACTCTGAACGCTCTCTCTTGCACCCTCAAATTATAGTATCTCGCGGGTCGTTGCTGATATGTGGCTAGCCTCAGTTGTGCCCTATCTCTCTTAGCTTCCAACAGGTCCAAAGTCCCAACCAATGCTGCGATATTGGCCTGGTCATCATACACTTGAGTGCGGATGGAGTTAATCTTCATTTCTATTGGAAGGACAGCCTCGCAGCCATAGGCTAAGGAAAAAGGCGTCTTTCCCGTGGTGGAATGAGGTGTGGTCCTGTAGGCCCAAAGCACATTGGGGAGTTCTTTGACCCAGGCCCCTTTCAACTTTTCCAACTTTGTTTTCAAATTCCTTTTTAGGATCTTGTTGATGGCCTCCACTTGTCCATTGGCTTGTGGGTGTACCACAGCGGAGAAACTCCTCTTGATTCCTTTTTCCCTGCAATATTCCTCGAATACTCCTCCTTCAAATTGCATCCCATTGTCGGAGACTATCTTGTAGGGTACTCCAAACCTGCAGATGATAAGTTTGTTGACAAAGGTGGTGATTTTCTTAGACGTTATGATGACTAGAGGTTCTGCTTCCACACACTTATTAAAATAATCGACTACTACCACCACATATTTTGCTCCTCCTCTTCCTGCTGGCAACGCTTCAATCAAGTCAATCCCCCACACAGCGAAGGGCCACGGACTAGTCATGCTCACCAGCCCATTTGGTGGCTGTCTGGGGTAGTTTGCATGCCTCTGACACTTGTCATACCTTTTTGCGAAATCGCTCGCATCCTTTTCCATGGTAGGCCAATAGTACCCCTGGCGGATGGCCTTTTTTGCCGTGGACTGCCCCCCAGCATGATTTCTACATTCCCCCTCATGAATCTCTTGCGGAATTTTTAAAGCCTCTCCCTTATTTACGCATCGTAGGAGCGGGGTAGAGAAGCCTCTCTTATATAAGACCCCATCTACTAGGGTGTATTGGGCAGCTTTGTAAGTCAGCCTGCAGGCATCTTTTTTGTCCAAAGGCAAGACCCCGTCATTTAAGTACTTCGTGATGGGTGCAAGCCATGACTCCCTCGAGATATTGACCATATGGATCATTTCTTCGACTATGCTCAGCTTGGAGAGGTATTCGACCAGGATGGACCCAAGCATGTCTTTGTCTTGAGTAGAGGCAAGTTTTGCGAGTGCATCAGCGTTTGTGTTTTGCTCCCTTGGGATCTGTTCTATGGTGCATTTTTTGAACTGATCCAAATACCCTTTCACCTTGGCGAGATATGCAGCCATTTTTTGGGCCTCTAGCTTGATATTTACCTTTCACCTGGAACACCACGAGCTGTGAGTCGCTAAAGACATGAAAATGGGTTACCTTTAACTCCCTAGCTAGTCGTAGGCCAAAAAACAGTGCCTCGTACTCTGCTTCATTGTTGGAAGCCTCGAATCCGAATCTTAAGGCACAATACATTTTGTGCCCCTCAGGTCCCGTCATTAACATGCCCGTGCTGACTCCTCCTTCGTTAGATGCCCCATCTACATGGAGGCTCCATTCTTCAGGGTTCTTTTCCTCTTCATGCGTCGGTTCATTCTCTTCTATTTCTCCCTCCTATAAAGTCTGAGAGCACCTGCCCGTTGATTGAGGTCCTTGGGGTGTAAGTGATGCCAAATTGACTCAATTCAATCGACCACTTTAACAATCTTCCTGAAGTTTCCAGCTTGTGCAAGACTTGACGTAAAGGGTTATTGGTGAGCACCTCGATGGAATGAGCATGAAAATAGGGTCTTAGCTTTCTAGAAGCCGCTATCAAGGCATATGCTAACTTCTCTATTTCTGGGTACCGAGCTTCTGCATCTACCAACTGTTTGCTCACATAGTACACGGGTTATTGATGCTTCTTTTCTCCTTTGACCAAGGCGGCACTTATTGCATGCTCTGATATAGCTAGATACAAATACAACTTCTCCCTTTTTTCTGGCTTGGCCAGAAGGGGTGGTTTTCCAAGCTGTTCCTTTAGCTTGGTGAAGACTTCCTGGCATTCATCATCACAAGCGAACTTTTTGCTCCCTTTTAGGATGTTGAAGAAAGGGAGGCATTTGTCAGTGGACCTGGAGATGAACCTATTGAGGGCTGCTACTCTCCCTGTTAAGCATTGCACCTTCTTCTCGTTTCATGGTGGGCTCATTTCCATCAATGCCTTGATTTTTTTAGGGTTAGCCTCGATACCTCGGGAATTCACCATAAAACCCAGGAACTTTCCTAATGAAACTCTGAAGGTGCACTTGAGCGGGTTTAGCTTCATTCTAAACTTTCGAAGGGTGTCGAACATCTCCATGAGATCGTTTGTGAGCTCTCCTGCCTTCTTTGTCTTTACCAGCATATCGTCCACGTATACTTCCATATTCCTTCCTATTTGATTTGCAAACATTTTGTTCACTAGCCTTTGATAAGTAGCGCCTGCATTCTTTAAACCAAAAGGCATCACTTTGTAGCAATAAAGCCCCTTGTCTGTTATGAACGAAGTGTGCTCTTCATCGACCGGGTTCATGGGTAGTTGGTTGTACCCGGAATATGCATCCATGAAGCTAAGTAGCTCATGCCTCATTGTGGCGTCTACTAACTGGTCTATCCTAGGAAGCGAGAAGTTGTCCTTAGGGCAGGCCTTATTGAGGTTAGTAAAGTCCACACAAGTAAACCACTTTCCGTTTGGCTTTGGGACTAACACTGGGTTTGATACCCATAGTGGGTAGAATGCCTCTCGGATAAACCCATTTGCCTTCAACTTGTCAACCTCCTCTTTTAGGGCCGCGTATCTCTCTGGGTCCAGCGCTCTCCTTTTCTGCCTCACAAGCCTTGGTTTTGGGTCGATGTTCAGGTGGTGGCACATGACCGCTGGGTCTATCCCCACCATGTCCTCATGACTCCAGGCGAATACATCGAGGTTGGCTGTCAAGAATTCTACTAGCTTCTCCTTCACGTCACCCATAAAGTTTTTCCCTACCTTCAACTTTCTCAACGGCTCATTCATGACCGTGACTTCTTCCAACTCTTCTACCGGTTCGGCTCTAGGTTCCTCCACAACTCGCAGGTCCAACTCGTGTGGGTTTGCGCCTTCATGTACAACCATTGCCATAGGCACCGAAGGCTTTGTGGCCGTGCGGAGGGATATGCTATAGCATTCCTTCGCTTCCTTCTGCTCTCCTCTCACACTTGCTATTCCCCCGGGAGTTGGGAATTTCATAGCCAAGTGGTACACAAAAGTTATTGCCTTCAATTCTCTCAGGGAGGGTCTCCCTAATACCGTATTGAAGGCTGAGGCGCAATCTACCACGACAAAGTTGGCCATTATGGTAGTTTGCCTAGGTTGTTCTCCCATGGTGAGGGCTAACTCAATTGCCCCTAGAGGCTGTATTGAATCTCTTGTAAATCCATATAGTGAGGTATTGCAGGGCTTCAGGTGCCGAATGTTCAATCCCATCTTCTCCAAGGCAGGGCGATACAGGATGTCTACAGAGCTTCCATTATCCACTAGGACCTGATGTACCCTCATGTTAGCAAGTTGGACGGTCAGCACCAATGGGTCGTTATGAGGGAAATGTACATCCCGTGTGTCTTCTTCGGTGAAGGTTATCGAGTCATTCTCACCCTTGAAACTCTTTGGGGGGCATTGCTCCAAACTTAAGATGCATGGTGGTGGACTCTATCTCGCCTCCCTGACATATTTGTCTCGCCCCTTCCTTGACTCGTCTCCGAATCCTGGTCCTCCAAAAATGATCCTGACTTCTCCTTGTATTTCTAGGGCCACCTCTTGTGCCCGTGGTGAGGATACCCCTTCTTCTGATCTTTGGTTCTCCTTGCGAACATATCTGCCCAAATGTCCCCTGCATATAAGCTCTTCGATTTCTATCTTCAAGTGATTGCATTCCGTGGTGGTATGGCCGATATCTTTATGATACTGGCAATATTTACTGGGGTCTCATTTTGACCGGTCTTTTTTCATTGGTGCGGGCCTTCTGAAAGGGACCTGGTTTTTGTTCGCGACAAAAATATGTTCCCTAGCATGGGTGAGGTCAGTATAAAAGGTGTAGGGGCGCTGTCTGCTGATGGACCCAAAACGGGTATGTTTTAAAAATTTATACTCGCAAGCGCACGAATCGTATATGGAATATAGTGTTCGTGTAAGCACGAGATCGAACCCAAAGGAGTTGTCTAAAATAAAAAAGAAAACTATTTTAAACCAAAATTGATAAATTCTAACCTAGCTCCAAAGATTGATGAGATTTAATGTCATGAATATAGAATAAAATATTTTAAATAAAGCTTTGTAAGAGAATGAAAATAACTTAATAATGATTTGAAAATAAGTGTTAAAAGAAAAGATTATTAAGATACTAGAATCCACAAAATGTAAGTTTAATAATTTTTATTAGTATATTGATTCCCAAGTTTTAGTGATAGTTAAAATAATTCAAAATATCATTTTCCAAATAGATTTATAATTTTAAGCACAAATTACCTCTAAAAAGATAGGATTTTTCTTCACTTTTCAAAAATTATAATTTCAAAATATTTAATGTGAATCAACCTAATGAAACAACAAAAAATCAAATAACATTATTTATAAGGCAAAACATAATATTTTTGTTCTAAGCATGGATGTGTACAATTTAATGACACATCTTACACAAAGAATATTATGTTTTTTCAAAATTAAGAACAAAGTGCATATTATCTAACAATCCAAAATATGAGATATTAAAGATGAAAGACATATATGAAGAAGAAAAATCCATAAACTTTGTTACATTACAAGGGAAGTCAACATACAACATAAATATTACCTAGTTACAAGTTGCTTCATCATGATCTTAATAATCTTATGAAAAAGATTAGAAGCACATAACTAGAGTAGAAATTAAAAAATAAATGACATACATACTTGAAAATGCTCCTGAAAAACCCAAAATAAAAGAGAGAAAATGGTAGAAGAAGATGGTAACCCCAAAAATTAAGCACCCTAAAATAGTCTTGAAATTCCATATTTATAGCCAAAATGAGAGCATTAAAAATAATCAACTTAAATTAATTAAATTGATTAAATTAATTAAATAAAATAAATATGGTATGTAGAGGTAAATTATAGGGTGTAATGATGATGTTGTGGTGAAAATGTGTAGAAAAGTGGGTAAAAATTTGGCATTTTGGACAAGGGAACAATATGCAAATTGATGGGCTCAAGAGGGGGCTGTTGGTGGCTTGGTGTTTGTAGTAGTCGGCTGTGGCTGAGTGGGCTTGTGGGCTAGGCCGAGTGAAGGAAATGGTGAAGGAGGCAGGCGTACGACTTGCTGCTTGGAGGTTGAAGGGAGGCGATAGCTGGCTGGCATGTGGGAACCGTGGCAGGGAGGAGATTTGCTGGGAACTGGTCAGGCGGGCCTGGGTGCAGCTTCGGGCTGGCCTGCCCATGGGCCGAAGGCAGGTGGCGTGGGCCAGGAGCTTGGCTGAAGCAATGAAGCATTTGGGCTTGGGCTGGTGAGGGGCCTGTTGGCTTCTTTCCAATCTCAAAAATGCCATTCTTTTCTTCCTTTCTTTCCTTAAAAATGCCACCTTTCCTTTATTTTTCTTTCTTTTCAAGAGCAAAAATGCCATAAATTCCCTACAAAATAAGTATAAAATAAATCATAATAAAATATTTTCAACTATAAAATAAATCAATTTAATTCTTTGAAAATATCAATTATAACATAATTTATATTTAACATTTAATTTCAATAATACAACATTTTTTTTACCTCAAACTAAACAACAATAATTCAAATAATTAACTACAACATTTTACAACAAAATAACTATAAAAACACACAAAAATATAGAAAATCAAAATAAACCTAATAAATTCAAAATTACTTAAAAACTTAATAAATCAATTAAAAACTCAAGAATTAAGCAACAATTAGCACATAAAAAGTGGTAAAATAACTCTATTTTGTAGAGTTATCATCTACGCTCATCGGTGCGCTGAGGCTTCTGAGGTCGGTCATCTCTCGTTCCTTCATATACCCTCTTCTTCTTTGCACCACTTTGGCTTTCTTGGATTGAGGGTTTTGGTGATGACTGGCCTTTTCCGGCCTTGAGGCTTTCATGACCATCCTCCACGCGAATATATTTCTGCGCCCACTTGTAGAAGTCATCCAAATCTGTGACTTCTCTTTTGAGCATGTTATCCCACAATTTGCTTCCTGGGCATACTCCGACTGTGATGGCCATTTTTAGCTCTCTACGAGTTAAGCTCCACACCTTGGCTGCCTCCATATTGAACCGGTGGATGTAGCTCTTTAGACTCTCGCCTTCTCCTTGTTTTACATTAGCGAGGCTTTTGCCCGACATTGTGTAATCATGCACGATGTGATATTGTTGGAGGAATTCATCAGAAAATTTTTGCCATGTTCTGATGGACCCTGGTCTAAGTCTTTTGAACCATTTGTACACAGGTCCTTTCAATGTGACAGTGAAGCAATGGCATCTGGCCCCGCTACTAATCCCCCTTAACTTAATCAGGTCATTAAAGGCATCCAGATGGTATTTAGGATATGTGCTTCCTTCATATGGGGTCATATGGGGCTCCTTGAAGTTGGCTGGGAGCTGGATGGCTCGGATCTCCATGATGAAGGGTGACTCATGGTCAAACTCATCTTCAATGGCTTGTCCTTCAGAGGCAGTGATGATTTTGCTACGTAGGCTCCTCATTTCTGTATCTAGGTCTTGTCTCCTCTTGTTCAAGGAATCCCTCAACGTGGATGGGTTAAGATCTCCCTTTCCTTTTCCTTCCTAGGGTGCCATAGTAGGCGTGGTCCTTTTACCCGACCTCTTTTTATTGAGTTCCTCTCGTAAATCTGAGGGTTTTTTCCTTGAGGTGACTTCGACGTCGTTACGAGGGCCAGTGTTGGTCTTCGGCTCTAGCCTCTGGGGCTGCTTCGGTGGTCCGGGACGTTCGTGCTGCTTCATCCGGGGGGTGTTACTGGTGGAGAGTCAATTCCTTCCATCATCTACTGGGACAGTGGTTTCTGCCCCCTCTTGACCTTCCACTTTTCGCTTAGGGAGAGTTATGTTTGATTTCCCTTGCAGCAGGCCATTTAGCATATCCTGCATGTTCTCTAAGGTGGTTTCTAGCCTTTGGTTCTTACGGTGCAGTTCACGTATCTCCTCTTCGTAAAATTGAGATCTAGATATCGAGCTCACGGAATGGATTCGGGGATGCTTGTCTGGTTTGCGCGTCGACGGGCCTGGATCCTGCCGGCCAGAGTTCGGCACTTGCGACGGCCTTGGAGGCAGGAACTCATCGGCATCCCTTGCTGGGGCAGTCGTTGGCCTTGGACAATCCTCCTCATGTGGGATTGCCGGGGATGAGGCTTCCCTTTCATCTCCATGAACCTCAAGCTCCTTTGGGGCCTCCACGTTTGTTGGTGGAGGAGGATCCTTCATAGAGGCTTTCAGCTGATCTCCGTCAAGGTGGACCTTCACCTCTCGTGGCTCTCTCAGTCATTTAGAATGTCGTGGCATTTCTTTCTTATCGGAATCGACGGAAGAATAGTGGCTTGACACTTATTCTTCCCACATACGGCGCCAAACTATTGATAGTGAGAACTAGTCAACGAAGTTAAGTTAGAAAAATTAAAGTCTATTGCTTATCAATGAAGAACTTCAACTATATAGTCAGAAACTTAAAAACTTAGAAAATAGTTGCAAAAGAAAAATGGGGAAAAGAACTTGTATTCATTTGTTGTCCCAAGCTACAATGTTTTTTCCAACCCCCCACAATGTTGAAGAAGGGTTCCCTTTATAGTAGGCTCTAATGGCCCTTGATACAGGGTGGTCCAGGGGACCAGATGGTACACAAGTACATTGTCAAGAGAGTGGTATCAGGTGTAGTGGTGTTGGGAGAGTGGTGGTCGGCTCTGGTGCATGTCAGAGGCGTGGAGGTGGTGTTGCCACTCCTTGTACTACCCCTTACCGCCACTACTTGTCGGGTACAGGTGTCAGGTATGTGCCTTGATCCTTGCAGGCATGTATGCACCTATTTAGAGGTACCTTGTTCGTATTTCTTGTCTCTTGTAGGCCACCTTGAACGACATATCTGGTTGGCCTTCTTGTAATTGGTCCCAATTGGCTAACTGGAGAGGGTGTATTTCGTTGGTGGCCCCAACCTCACCAAGTGACGTAGCGACTTTTCAACGAGGTGGGTATAGCACGCTATAAGGCTAGTGAGGTCTTGCGAGGACGTGGGGAGGTCCTGGCATCGTGTGCACCCGCGAGGCGTGAGGCGCCATATGCGTTTGTAAGGCAACATGGACGCGAGGCACTATGGGAGTGCTAGGCATAGAGGCCTCGCGAGGCGCCTGGGGTGCTCAAGGCGCTCATGTGTGTGTACGGCGAAGAGGCCTCATGAGGCGCCTAGGGCGCGCAAAACACTCATGGGCGTCCGAGGTGATGCGGCCTTGCGAGATGCCTGGGCACGCGAGGCGTTTGCGAGGCATTAGGGGCGTGCGAGACGGTGAGGCCTCGCGAGGCGCCTGGGGCGCACGAGACACTCGTGGGGGTCCAAGGTGATGCGACCTTGCGAGATGCCTGGGCACGTGACGTGTTTGCGAGGCATTAGGAGCGTGCGAGATGAAGAGGCCTCACGAGGCGCCTGGGGTGCGCGAGACACTCGTGGGCATCTGAGGTGATGCAGCCTTGCGAGATGCCTGGGCACAGGAGGCGCTTGTGGGTGTTCGAGGCGAAGTGGTCATTTGGAGCAAGGTTAATCCTTGCGAGGCGCACCTAGAGTGAGCTCGACCTAGGCAGCTGGTTTTGAGTGAGGCTTATGCACTATTAGTCAATGCTTCATTTTATATCTCCACCCTCATAGGGATTACGCACGTCTTCGAGGGATCTGAGGGACTTCAGACATGGTTTCTTTGGACCTCCCAAGGACCTTAGACATAAGATGTGGGTCTTTCACGAGTGTAGAATTTTCAGCATCCACACTACCCTTAACTGAACCTAAAAACCCTCAAATTTTTACATATATACTTAGACGATCCTCTTTCAAAACCCAGAAAATTACTTGTTTCTTTCTGCACATTAATTCTATTCGGACCTAGTACTATTGTTTTTGGCCTAACAAAAACCCATATTAAACTCGAACATAACTGAAGTAAGAAATTATACTGGAAAAATTCATAAAACTTATTGAAAAATAAGAAGATAAAATTTAAACTAGACATAAAGATGCTTATAGTTAGGTTTTCAGTCGAGGAAGTGATAACAACACAAAAGATAATAACCTAAGAGCTTCTAGAGAATGAGGGAACGTCGAAGGTTTTGAAGGTATTTTGAGAAGGAAAAGGAAATTTTTTGAATGCAAAGGTGGTGAGGTTCAAGTGTAACGTCCTCCTAATCCAGGACCGTTACATTGTGTATTGTAAATAGTGCTAGACTTGCTAATCAAGTCCCTTGGTTATAAACGTGTAACTAAGGGATTAGGGTTATAATTTTTAGTCAAAAGGAAACATTGAATTTTCATTAAAAATATTTGCGTTCATACATGGGATCCCAAAATGACATAAATAGATGTTTAAACGGTCTATTGTAGTTCAAAAGTTACAACTAGCCGACCTAAGTGGAAAAATAAGGGATACCACCCTAGTTCCCCCAAGATAACCCCGGCCATGGTGGTCGAGCATCCGCATATGTATACACCCCCACCGAAGCTCTCCAACTCATGATTGCTCCAGCTTCCCTTACCCCTTAGCATTACCACATAGCACCCATGAGCCGAGGCTCAACAAGAAAGCCTAAACATATGCATGAACAGTAAATACATATTCCATATGGATATTTAGCATGCCCAACAGTAATAACCTACTCATGCATGCATACAATTATAAATAAATGACTACCATGTCATAACAGGGCCCACTACCCTAATTAAATGATTAATAAGTCATACTGGGGCCCAGCGCCCTAGGATATGGGACTAATGAGTCACCCTGGGGCATGTTCCCTATCCTCTGTATAACCAGCCTTGGAGTTTTCCTAGCATACCTAGCACTTTATTTTTCCACGACCGTTGGGTCGAACAAGCATATAATGCGCTCCTGATTAGGCCTAACCACATCGAGCAGCGCTCAACGCGCTATTGCAGTCCTTGACTTATGAGTCAAGGCTTTTCAATCAGGTAATGCAAACAAGCACACATCATTTAATAGTCCCAATACAGAGCATTCAAGCATGCTTAATCAATTAATCACAGACATAATCATAATCGTGTTCATTCTCAAGGTCCCGAGCCTTATTCATAATCATATTTAACAACCAGATGAACAGATAACCAGATACTGATAAGCATACTTCAGATAATACAAGCATGCAAACATATTAATCATATACCTCAACCAATTAAATATAAACACAGTAGTGACCATGTTCCTTAATGGGGTCAAGCCCTAACCACACAGATAATCATGTTTAACATATACTGGGTGCAATTTTCTTACCTCAAGTCTGAGTGCAATGTATAATAAGAACAACCCTCGAGCACGATCCTAGTTCCGATCCCCTAGCGGTAAACTAGTCACAACCATAATATAAATTCCCATCAATAACGAGTGAATAAAGGCTTTCGCATCGAGTCCTAGCCTCCGGGACATCAAAATTCTAATAAACCAGGTAGTAGAATCGATTCCGAGCCCTTATGTTTGAGTTCCTGTCACTCAAAACTTTCCTTGGCCATTTATACCTATGCGCGCCGCGGTGCGCTTCAAGTCAGAGGTGCCTAGCCCCTCCATCTCCTGGGACACGTGTTGTGACTCAGACCTGCAGGGTCGCGGCGCGCCTCTGCAAAATAGAATCCCTGAGCCCTGGGTGCACGTGGGTTGCAGTACCCCAAGAACAGGGTCGTGATGTGACCCTACGAACCCAGTTTTTCCCCAGCTTTCCTCAGCCAAATCTTACCAAAAATCCATCCCAATAAGTCCCAGAACCATAATTATAATCCCCAAACACCCTCAGCACTTTATCACCAACAAAACCCAGCCCTAAACTTACTCAAAATCCCACCAAAACTCAAAATTCAACACCTTGAGCCACAAGCTAAAGAACAGAAAAAAAAAAAAAAAAACAGAATTCAATCAAACAAAGGTTTGCAACTTACCTTAACTTTTATTAATGACCTCCTACCTGCAACCAATCAAACCCTAGATTCAAGCCTTCAACTCCAAGCTTCCAGCCTTTAATTCCCCTTAGTTTTCCTCAAAATCCAACCAAAACTTAGAGGGAGAGAAAGAGAGAGTTTCTTTGGTGTTTCTACTTGATTCCACCGAGTCTAAGGTTGCTGAGTGTTTGTATGTTTATTTGTAGCTTACTTAGAGTTCAAGTAACTCTAAGCAAATCCCGAGGCTCGGGGTACCGAAAACGTCCCCGAGGGTAAAATGGTCAAAATTCCCTCCTAATCTCACTAACTTTGAATATATCCTCAAATATTTATTCCCATCACCTGATATCCCGGTAATATACTAAATACCAAAAATACTCCTCGACTCACCCCGAGTCGGGTATTTGGTCCCATTGTGACTCTCCTGCTAACTTTCTCCCTAGGATCGCTTCGTGCCGAGTAACCCAAATATATCCACATAATAATGTGGTCTCACACATATATCACATATATACACATATATTCCACATATACCCGTAATAGGCCAAATTACGAAAATTTCCCTTCTAATAAGAAACGGGCCCACATGCATATTTAATACACCTAAACATGCATATCTAGTCATATCATAATATAACTCACATAATCATATAATGATACACATATATATCACATAGAAACATATATTCAAATAATTTTCCATCCTGGCCCCCTAATCAAGGCCCTAAGCCTTATTAGGTAATTTGGGACGTTACATCAGGTCTGTTTCTCCTATTTATACGTAAACTTCGGGAACCAATCTAGACCACCCGAAGAGGTCAGTTTGAGATCCAAGGGCCTAGGTTAAACAAACCCCGCGGTGGAAAATATTTGACAAGATAGTTGTCACAATACTCGAAACCCAAACATGCAACTATTATAGACTGATACGTGTCTCGCACTCGAGTGAATGGGGGGGCACGATTTCACATAACAGAATCCTAAAAGCCCCTATTGTGCATGTCAGAGGTGACATCATGCATGAGCAGGAGCTTGGGGGTAAATGTTATACCCTAAAATAAATACAAACTTATTCACTCAGCACGGGGTGCAGCTAGCAGACAAGCACATGAAGAAAGTGTAGATAGAATATCTAGCTAACTCTGGAGTGAGCAGCTTGAGTTCACAGCTTACGACAACAAGATAATCTTTAGATTGCCTCTGGCGCCAACAACCTAGTTCGAGATGTGTGATGGCCAGATCGCCTTTTTGAAAATCTAAACTTAGCCTGTGTCATGATAGGTTAATTCTGAGGCATCCAGCTCAAAGGAAGTGACCAGCTCGCAGAAGCCTGATCATGACGCACAGTGAAGGATTCCAAAAGACTCGGAGGTTCCTTATACGCTCATTAATTCCCATATTTTATTACACATTTATCACCCGAGATAACAGATGTAAATTCTATAGACAATCACATCCTTATGTAAATGAGAGGTTATCCAAATTTACTATTTACCATACTTATGTATGCGGTTACCCAAAGCTGTCTAGGAAAATCCTCTATAAATACCAGGGGAATGGGTAGAAAAAGGGACAGATTCTTTATATACTAATACTCTACTGAAATTGTCATCAGCAATTTCTCCCAGAGCCCTAAATAGATCAATAAGATTGTCTCGTAGACTAGGTGGATTTTAACCACTGAACCACGTAAAAGTGTGAGTGTTTGTGATATTTTTCATTTGTTAAATTACAATTTAGCAAAAGCCTAATATCTCTATTGTCGGATTTCTTAATCCATTGTTGGCCAGAAACCGCGTCAATACCATGTGAGACTATATGGATTTTATTAATTGTTAATTAATCATTTCTTTTAATAAATGTTAAATAAAAAATTAGAAAAAATCACAAGATAGAGAAAATAGAATATTAGAAGAAGATGCCACCTCATGTGCTCAAACCTTTGTTTTATATAAATATATAGATAGATAGATAGATATGAATTATTATTATTATTAACCAGTAATTAGAAAAAGTACAATAAAAAATGATAAAAAGTAGAGAAAGAATAGGATAAAAAAAAGTAAGAAATTACTCGTTTTGAACCTTTATTTTTATAGATATTGATAATCATATAGATAGATATCGATATAGATTTTTATAGAAAAATTATCATTAATTAATAATCATAAATTAGAATAAAAAAAATAGAAATAGAGTGGATTGGAAAAAATTTAGAGTGACACATCACCAATTATTATAAGAATAATAGTACTATTATAAGAATAAGAATACTATTATTTTCTCTTAATTAAATATATTTATATAGAAATATAGATAAATAATAACATTTTTTCAATATATAATATAGAATTTACAAATTTAAATGATATAAAAATATATACTACAAAAACTAAATGTGTACAATATAAATTATAAATTAAATTTGATAAACTCAAAAAAAATATAACTATTCGGTATTTGGGCAAGATTGAGTTAAATCAATCACCCATATAAGAAAAAATATTAATTTTGGGACAAATCAAAGTAATCAAATGTTACTTTATTTATAGACTAAACGTATAATACCCACAATGATTTGTAAACTATGTGGGACTATAGATACTTTTTAATGGTTAATTAATTATTTCTTTTAATGTATGTTAAATAAAAAATAGAATATACCACAAAATAGAAAAAATAGAAAATTAGAAGAAGAGAGTGCCACCTCATCTCATCAAACCTCTCTTTTATATAAATATATAGAGATTTTTATTGTTGTTTAATTGTTATTTTTTTGGCTTTTGTTGTGCATGGAGATGGAGTGTGAGGAAAATAAGGAGCTGCTGAAGCTTATGGAGGTTGACTGGAAGAGCAAATAGAAATGTGCCACTTGGCATTGGTTGTTTAAACAAGCCAGGCAGCCTGGTTCATGTGGGCTGGTGAATGGATAGATGGAGGAGGCCTAAACTGGGCTTGGGTGCAGGCGGTCGAAGGGGCTGGCCATGCGGGTCGACATGCAGAGCTCCGGGCGGTTTGGACTAGACTGGAACAACACATGGTAGAAGGACGATGTGCCAAGTGGCACGTTGGGGAGCGGCCAAACCAAGCGAGCCTGGGTTCTTTTGGGCCTATCGTGCTGGGCTTTTGGACCTCAAGAATGCCACATTTCCTCATTTTCTTCAATTTTACTTCTTTCTTTCTTCTTTCTTCTTTCTTTTTATTAATGCCCAAAATACATTTTTGTAATGCCCCGACTAATTCTAAGACCTTGGACCATTAAAATTACTAATCATAACTACTATTTTGGAATACATGCATAAAATAATAGAACTTTATTATAAAAATACAAAATACGGGATCCCATTGTTATAACATAAAAACATAAAGAAAACTTAAACCTTTATTATAATCGTTCAAATACTAAATGTGGAAAAATAAATACATAAATAAAAAATACTCAAAATATAAACTTCATTCTCGATCTTTTCCAGCAGTCCAGTCAATCAATCCTCTCCCAACACACATGCCAAAGCTGCCATGAATCTGTCCCGCCTTCTAAGCTTATCTTTCTACACCATCTAAAATAAAAGGAATGAGACTAATGCCCAGCAAGGAAAATCTACTGAAACATACTATAAAACATAAGACTAAAAATATATATCATACAAAACATATGACGCAAAAACGTATATCATATAAACATAGGACTACAATATTAATGGTCATTAACTCATTACCGTAGTATGTGATAAAACCATCTAAATCCTCTGTCTACTAATTGAGGTAGGTTAGATCACAAAATAGTATATGATAAACCATCTAGGTCCTCTGTCTACTAATCGAGGTAGGTTTAATCATAACTCTAATCTACGATAATGATAAAAAATCTTGGGATTTATTTGATATCTAAGAAACTATATTTCCCAAGTGACTACAACATAAAACATATACATATATATACATACATACACATAGCATATAAACATAACATAACACATACAATCTAACCTATTTTCCTTACCAAAAATCGGGATATTGGAGACAAGAGCGGGATTGGAAACTCCTAAAACCAACAGTAAAAATCATAAGTTTATAAAGAAATGGAGATGATAAGGAGATCTAAACCATCAAGATAGAAACTTACCGAAAATATTAAGTTTCAACAAACTTAAACACCTAACCAAAAGCCATAATAACAAGTTAGGAACTAAAAGAAAATGAAAGAAAAAGAAGAACTATAATGGACTAAACCTGAGGATAAAGAATACCTTGGATAGATTAGAACTTCGATCTACACCTCAATCCCGAATTGTCACTCTATCTTACTTCCCAAGTGTTTTGAAAAGCTTAGATTGGAAAGCTTTTAATCCCCAAACCCTCATGTTTTCTCTCTAGACTAAACTTAGCAGCTTGGAGGCTCTAAAGAATGCTTGAAGGATGAATGAAATGGTTGAGTGAAAGGTCCTCTTTATAGAGTTCAAGGAGTGAAACTAAACCCTTTTAAAAAGAATAAATAAATGAATATTAATTGAATAAATTTGAATTTTCTGTTCAACAGATGCCTAGAACTCGGTCAAAAACGTTCAAGAGCAAGTCCAAGTTGTTGAGGCTATTTCTAATTTGGTTCCACAAAGTTTCAAAAATACCCCAAAGGGCCGATATATCGCCCCCTATAGGCGATATATCACCTACCCTTATGCCCCGAGCCTTCGTGGTTTTGTTCGTGCGAAGTCGACGTGTTTTCCGTATCAACCTTGGGTGATGTATCGACCCCTATAGCTGCGATATATCGGCATACGCTGATTTTTAAACATGTTTTTGCACATTTTCAGCACACTTAAAGTTTGTTAAAACAACTTTGACTGAGTAAAACGTGATCCTAACAGCTGATGGAAGGTTCTAGACCTTCTAGATCTATCTTTTATTAGTTTATTCATCTAAAATCCTTAAATCCTTAATAAACATACATGTGACAAGTGTCACGTTCTTAACTATTCTATCTAAACTTTAAGTTATAATAAATAATATTTCTAGGACCAACTATATTAATCAAACCTTATGTTAAAATTAATATTTCTAATCTATAAATCCATAACTATTTCTATGAGTTTCCAACTAAATCCCGGCTTGAACCAATAATCACGAAAACTAAATTACTACTAGCTACTACTACTACGTAAAATTCTGAGACGCTACATTTTTATTTCCTACAAAATTACAATAAATTAAATCATAATCAAATATTTTCAATATACAAATATATCATATAAAATTCATGAAAATATTAATTAAAACTTAATTTATTTTAACATTTAATATCAATAAAATGATATTTTTCACAACTAATCCTCATACCAGCAAAATGTGGCCATATATTTCAACTCTAAAATGAAGGACAAGAAATTTGGGATCAGAGATTTGGTTCTGCTAAGAGTTTTCTTAACCAACCGAGATCCTGGTGCTGGAGTATTGGACCCTAATTGGGAAGGCCCATATCAAGTCGAGAGCAGCATATGTCCAGGGACATACAAATTGGCCCGACTAAACGGGGAGCTAGTGCCCCATGCATGGAATGCTGAGCATCTCCGCCAGTATTATAAGTGATATAAGCAATGTATTTTCCAAGGTTTGTAGCCATTTTGTAGCCTCCGGCACAATTAATGGAAATCGTGTATGCAAAACACAATAGATGAAATTCAGAAAAATTACTTGTATTTTAATTTTAATTTTAGTAATTTCAGTTCCCAAGGTGTACCCGCTCGCTGGCCTAAAGATGTGAATGCAAACAAGTATTCGATAACTTGGGGGGCATAGTTGGGTCTCCTCACATGATAAATGCTCGCAGAGCATGACCTGGGAAGCTAAGCTTATCATGAGCGGGGCAAGCCTAGTGTCAAAGTTGGCAAGAACATGCTAAAACTAAGTAACCTACGGGTGGAGAACTTGAATTATATCCCGAGGACTAGGCGCCCGAGGACCAAGTAACAAGTTCCCGAATTTTGATAGGCGAACAAACCCTCAAGTCATCTGTACTCGGGGGGGCAACCTAACTTTCATAACTAGTCAGTGTAACCTCCCGAGGACCATGTGTCAGTGGAGTAACACTGAGCACGAATTAGGAAACTGAGTTCATCATAAGCATAGTAAGCCTAAGGTCGAAGTTTGCGAGACTAGAGTAAACTTAGTACTACATGCTTAACGTACTTGTGTCATCTCCCGAGGACATTGTACCCAAGGAGTAATAGCAAGTTCCCAGTTCCCGACAAGCGAAGTAAACTGCGAGTCACAAACACTCGAGCACAAGCCTCAATGTAATGCCCTGGATAGTCAAGACCATTACACTGTGTATTTTAAATAGTTCTGGACTTTCTAATCAAGTCATTTGGATGTAAATGTGTTACAAAGGATAATTAATGTATTAGGGTTAAAAGATTTTGATCATAGGAATAGTTGTTTTTCATTAAAAGGTGTGAGTTTATACATGGGATCCCAAAAATAAGTGTTTACAAGGCATTTACTGTTGGGAAAACTTATACAGGATCTTGTTTATTTTCATGTAGATCTTATATTAAACGAATTAATATAAGAAAACCTAAAACATGTTTCTAAAATTGAATTCAAAACAGAAATAATGATAAGAGCACTTACATTATACGCAACAGAATGATTGAGTCCTTCCTACAGTTTCTCTAACCCTTGTATCCTTTTTGTCGCAGAGTATTACCAAGAAACTGAACCGTTCTTCAATTTTCTTCACAGCCTTCCAAAGTATCCTTAGAATCACCTAGACTAGGGTGGGCAATTCTCAACACATGAGATAGATACAGAGAGAAGAAGAATAGAAGAGAAAATTTGAGGCTTAGAAAAGGACTTATGCAGTAGAGAGAATCTAAAACCTACTAGATCTTTTGATTTTCTCGTAAACCAGTGTTTGTCATCTGTTTTCAACTCTCACTTAGCATTCCTTTTATAGAATCAATTAGGTCATTTATTTAATTAAAAAATAAATAAAATAATAGCAAATAATCAGCCCTAAGTCGAAATTATCATGGGTTTTAGGCCCGAGAAATTTCCCATTTAATTATAAGCCCGTTGGACTTAAAATCAAGGCATGTATTATTTTCTATTGATTTAATTAATTAAATAATTATTTAAATCCTTTATCAAATTAATTATTTATAATTTGAACCTTGATTTAAACTTATTTATTAATTTAGACACCAATTTATCTTAATTAATAAATCTGCCCTAATTTATCTTTTCTTCTCTAAATTACATAACTCTGTGAAACTATCAAAAATTGACCTGGTCAATTTTGATAATTCTAATTGATAATTAAATCAATTAATTGAGACTATCTATATGATTTTATCCAAGGTACATTGGGGACCATGGGCCTATGAAATCAAGCTCCAATAAGTTATCATAAATCTAACAAATAAATTTACTAACTTATTAATTCCTCGTGACTCCACTATAGACTCGGAATTACACTCTTGAATTCATAGAACGCTCTATAACAAATATAGATATGCTATTAATTATCCATTGTTACAACCATAATTGTCACTCAATCCTCTATAGACGGTCTGCAATGAGATAGGACTAAAATACCGTTTTACCCCTCATTGTATTTTATCTTTAAAACACTTAGTTCCTTATAAATGATATTTCAGTAAACTAATGTTAATTACTGAAATGAGATCTCTTTCATTTAGCACCTTGAACCAAACTAAAAGGAAACCATCGTTTCACTTCTTCATCAGAAGCTAGAGATGTTCATATCTATGATTAACACTCCCGCTCAATTATACTACCGAGTTCCCGAGATGTAAGTATGGGCTAGTCCGTAGGGTAAGCTCGTAACGAACAAGTCAAAGAACTCAAACAGTACAATCAATTAGAATACTCACCACTCAGAATTGTGATTGAATTGACCTATGGTCAACTATATGATATGACTAGAATAGATAATAACGATATGTTTACTTATTCTATCTACTGTCAATATCATTCCAGTCCGATGTAACAAATATATCCGATCTTATCTACTTTTCTAATGTTCTGGAAAGAACATAACACTACGATGTGTAAGTAGATCATATCGTAGATTGGCAAGTCAGTGTAAATCATGTGCACTGACTAATCTTAGGACTAGCTTATTTTGAACATATAATCAAATTTATATTCCACTGTGATTACGTCACTATAAATATGATTAGCTATATGCTCGGGATTTAATAGAATAATCATGAAAATAAAACATGTGAGCAAAGTGATTGACCAAGTCAAAAATGATTTCTATTCTTTTATTGATAGTAAATGAGATTACAAAGAAATTGGGTTTTAATTAGGGCATAAAACCCCAACATTTACAACTCTAAAAAAAATTACAACTTAAGCCAGCCTAAGCGGAAAAATTAGTTTTGGCTCTAGTCCCTGTTGATCCCTCAATCGTGGCGGTTGAGCAGCTGCTGATATACACGCCGCCCTAAAGCTCTCAAACTCACAGCTGGTCCAACTTTCCCTTTCCCTTACCTGCACCACATAGCACCCGTGAGCCAAGAGTCAACAAGAAAACTTAAATCAAGGAATACGATAAGCAACAACATATAAGTAGTAAACTTGAATAAAAAAAATCAATTAGTAACGGGATATAAGAAATAAGCTTTGCAGTGATATTCTGCTCAATCAAATACATATTTCAATCTCAACAATCAATACAGTTAGTTAAGTGTAATCGACACTTCTATATATTTAAGTGACGTTCAAACCTTGCGCCCTTAGACCGAGTCCTCTGGTCTGATGGCCAACCCCGACTTGCATAGGCCGGGCTATGTTCCACACACTTAATGTTGGCCTGACTCTCTTAGGCCGATCTTTCAGCATAAATATAATCACATATTAATATTACATAATCACGCAATTAGATACAACATATACAAGCATGCCTTATCGGGTAATTACAATTATAATCATGGTCATATCCAATTACAGGGGCCCAAGCCCCGATCACAACCAGGGTTCAGGGATTGAATTCAAATCCTGAGCCTCACTCTAAACTCTATCCTTAGGATTACTATTCTCAGGTGCCGGGAAGTTAGAAATGTCCCCCGAGCTCCTAAGTGGGCCATCAAATGGATTCCCAAACTCCCCAAGCCCTCATCCTAAAATAAGCAAAACCAACTTCAGGACACCTGGCGCGATCGCGCTTGCAGAAAGTTTAGGCTTTCTGGGGTGCTGGTGCGGTCGCGCCGTACCCCAGTGCGGTCGCGCCCCACTCCCTGAGACACTAGCGTGATCGCACCCCAACCTAGCGCGGTCGCGCTAGATCGCCAGAAACTCGAAAACGAGACCAGGTTCTTATGTTCTTCCCTAATTTCTCAAACCCACTTTTCCAGCATATCAAACCCAGAAAAATTGACCCCAAACATACTCTCCAGCAAGTTTATTGTAACGACCCGGATTTTCAAGACTCGATAATGCAGACATATAAATGTTTTCATTTAACAAAATGTCTCAAAAACCCGTATAAAAAAAAACTTATAAAAAAGTCGTATGGCCATACTTATCATTTAATTACAAACATATTTTATAAAGAGTAGAGTGAGCCTAGTTTAGGAAAATTACACAACATTTCCAAAAATAAAATGGCTTCCCAAAAGGTCGGTCCACATGTACATTTGCAAGGTAGACTCCAGCGCTCACTGCTCTGCCTTGCCCTTGCTCTTACCTACAACATGAAACAACTAAGTAAGCAAAAAGGCTTAGTAAGTTCAACCTTAAAACAATGCATGCAGAGAATTAGAGTTTCGGATCCATCCGGATGCTACACAATCAATTTCAAGAACGCAAAAGCATCCTGGAAAACTTATGGTCATGCCTGATAACCAATGATAAATTATTTCCTATAAACAGATAAAACCCTGCACGAGGAAAATCCCAGAACAAGCAGATATATTATATCGCAACTAGTTCTTATTAACAAATATATCCCTGCATTCAGAAAATCCTAGAGCAAGCAGATATATTATTTCGCAACTATATCTTATCAACAAATATATCCCTACACTCAGAAAATCCCAGAGCAAGCAGATATATCATATCACAATATAATTCGAGACCAATGCTCGACAACTTCCAACAATTCGGGCATAACACGCCTTCCAACATAAATGCTAATATGTAAGAGAGAACCGAGTCTCAACACTAAGATCTAGCCAATAAATATCCCCATCAAGGGTAACTATCGTGTTACCTAGGGCATCGCTACTTATCCAAGAGTAAATCGAATTTACACGGTTTTACAGAGACTTCTATGTTAATCAGTGGTGCTGGTGAGAAGTTACCCCTAGGGTGTTCAGCCTCACTCAAACTTGGCAACCCCTAGTATCTCTAGGCACTCTCACTGAATGGCCAATATTCACGGTTGCTATCTGGGAATAACTTATCAGAGCACTTGCTCGGGTTCTAACCGTTCATTGATTAAGTAAGCATGAGGGCCCCTAAGTCCCATTCATTTTGGCACCCCTAGCTTTAACCAGCAATCCTCACCTCTTGGCCACTCGTCGTGGTACTGAACCAGACATAATAAAATCAAGCAGTGTGACGGGGATCAGCCGTCTAGGATATGACGGATATCTATCGTTCATATTTTTCTAAATCATCACTCACTAGACTAATGTCTCTAAGCAACTTTCTATGAAAATGTGTATATGTGCAAGTGTCCCTATACTAACATACAATACATAGTCGTTTCATGTTGCAGCCACACAGTACAAGTTGACTTACTTGGATTCCATAGCACTCAGCAGGTGTTCACCCTCCAACGTTCAGTCCAGTTATGCTAGCCAATACTGTAGTTATCCATACAGTATACTCGGATTAATTATGACACTCACAATTCATTATTATTATTATTTTGGGCAGTTTGGTCATTTTAATAAAAAATCATTTGTAATGATTAATGATCCTTATTTGGTTTTTAAACCCATTAAGGAAATTCATACAAAAATATTTGAGACTAAACCCTAAGTCTCGGGGAGACCTATCCTATGGTCTCGATACCTAGGCTTGGGTATCAAAATAGTATTTTCCCACAATCCGCTAAAAATCTTGTTCTTTAAACGCATCGCTATTGACCCGTACTTTCAACAAGTCGGTTAAATATATGGAAGATTTTAGACGGTATTATATCCAAAAAATACTAATTAATTCCTTAATTATTTTTAAAGAAAGTAAACTCTTAATTTCCCTTTTATTTTTCTTAAGGTTTTCATCTTTAAAAATCATTTTAAGAAAAATAGCCTAATATATCTTAATTAGGAAAACCGTTAAAAATTTCCCATCTTGACTAGTTAATTTTTCAAAATCGATTAATCAAGTTTACTTACTAGAAAATAATTCACTTAATCATTTTATCAAAATATAGGGTTTTAAACCCTCTTTTAATTTATTAACTATTAATAGATTAAATCTTTTATTTCTAAAAGAATAAAAATTCTTTAATAAAAATAATTCACACTATACTCAAAGTGGTAATTTTAGTCAAAATATGTTTTCAAGACTTACCAAGTTTTTATCTTGCAATAAGCAAAATTTACTTTTTACCTTAAGTTCCAAAATCTCATTCTTGCACTAAGTGTGAAAACCCTATTTTTTCACCTTTTTAACTACATACTTTGTTAGTTTATAACTTGAAATTACTTACCCAATTGTTACCAAAATTTCCCAATTCTATTTTTGGTATGCCATTTAGGTCTTTGTAAAATCTTAGGTCAAAATGAGCATTTTTTATTGGTGAAATTATTTTTCAACAATGAGGTAAAAATGACCTTATTTTCAAGTCTTTAATTTTTCTAAACTTTGACATTTAATAACTTTCAAACCGCTCATAATTTTTTTACCAAATTTTACAGTGGAATACTAGGTTATGCCAATAATATGTCCAACAAATTTTAGAAAAAACTGGGATCATTTTCCCTATACAGTGGCTGTCCAAACTTGGTTACAAAAATAAAAATACGAAAAAAAACAGTTTTTTACCTAAACTTTGAAATAGCATAACTCACTCATTTTTAAACATTTTTTAGTGTTTCAAAAGCTCAATTTTATGTACTCAATCTCAACAACATCATAGTACAATTAAATTTGACAAAATCAATATACAGTGGATGCTTAACTCCTTGGAAGTCACAGCTCAAAACATGTATTTTGTTTTAAGGTTTCCTACAAAACCCTTGGGGGTTTTGATCCCTATTTCAAAAAATCAACACACAAGCATCATAAAAATTATAAAACAACTACCATAACCTTATTACATCACCAATAAGAAACTTTAAGCATTAACTATACAAAATAATGCTTAAAACTAAAAATCATACAATAACAACCATAAAAGAAATTTTTTTTACCTCTTTGGTGTTCTTGCTTAAGGTGTGGATCTTCCTACTAGCTTTGGCTCCTTCAAAACCTTTTAAAAACCCTAACCAACTCCCCCCAAAACATAGATAATTATCTATTTGAAAATCTATGGTTTAAAACTTTACAAAAGTCTAGTTTATTGAAACTTTACCTTAGAGAAAACCCTTCCTAGACCAATGCTTAGCTTCCAAGTCTCCTTAGTGTTCTTGAGGTTGAAGATGGAGAGAAAACTTGAGAGAGTTTTCAAAAAAATATGATAGTGAAAGTGAGAGAGTGAGTGGTCGGTTTGGGGAAGGGGTTGGAAGAGTTTATACAACTCTAATTATAACCTAAAACACTCAAGTGTTTTACCCACTTTCCTTTATCCCTAACATTTAAATAAATGGGATTTAAAAGTTAATTAATTTTTTTTTCAAATCACTTTAAAGCCTCACATGGCCGGCCAACCTTTCCTATATATGCATATATATATATATTTATATATATATATTATAAAGGTTAATCAATATTTCCTAAGAAGAAAGGTCCAAATTGACTTTCTATACATTTTACTCTATTTAAGTTTTAAGAACAAAACTTAACACATAATAATTAAATTAAATGTCTCTCACATTTAATTTGATTAATCACACAATAAAATTTTACCTAAAGTCAATTTAAGGAATAAAATTCCTCATTTCGGTAAAATTAAGCATTTAACACAAAATGCCCTAAAATTTCCATTTTCTCTTAGGTTTATTATTTTTTTTTACCAAACTTTACCTGATCAAGGTTTTTGTGTCGGTCCAGGACCGAAAGTCTCATCTTGACTTTTAAATCACAAAATTCATAATTTGGCTAGCAATAACTCATGGAATAATTTCCAAACAAATATAATATTATTTAAAATAATATTCTTAACTCGGGGAAAAAATCTCAACCCGAGTCGTTTAAAGGTACCCGAAGACGCAGGACGTTATATTTATAACCACCAAAATTCCATAGACAACCCTAACAACCTACTACCAATATTAGTATACCACAAAATGCACTAAAACATCAAGAATTCTAGAATTCACTATGTTGAGCTTGAGTTTTAGGAACTTACCCAAATATGAAAATCTCAGGTCTGAAATGCAAATTAAAACTGAATTCCAAGCCTCCTAGAGCCTCCCAACACATTTCTCCCAGCAAATTCTATACTACAATCTCCTAGAAACCTCAATTTCATCAGCACTTGCCTTAACCTCATCTCAACCAAGAATATCAAAGTTCAAAATGAGAAACAGATCTACAAGTCCTTACCTCCTTGATTTCGAATTTCTCAGTAGCTAACTAAAGGTTTTAGCAGCTCTATCCCTTCCTTATGACCTTGAATCCCCTTGATCTTCACCAAAATCCTTCAAGTGCCTTTCTTGAGCTTGAGAGTCTAGCACCACTTTGTGATAGAAGCTAAGGGAAGTAATGGGTACCCAAACGTGGGATGCTAGGCAGCTGCTGCCTTGGTCTATACCCTTGGCCAAATGACCACTATACCTTCACCTTAAAATCCAATCCAAGACATTCACCAAGGGCAAATCAGTCATTTCGCCACTAATCCCACTAAACCCCAATTAACATCTAAATTCCCTATATAGTTACCAACCCTCCAAATACAAATATTTCCTTCAATAATGTTCCACTAATTCCCGACCTACGCAAAATTACCAAAATACCCCTTGGCTCGCCCCGAGCCGGGTATAAATCCATGTTGAGAATTTTTATCCATGTTGAGAATTTTTATCCAAGTCGCTCTAAAGGATCAACTTAAGCTAGTTATTGCAAATATATCCACATAATAATGTGGTTCCAATCATATAACACATATAATTACAATTATACCCTTAACGGGTCAAAATTATGAAAAATGCTCATTTTTCACAAAAACGAGCCCACAATTACATTTAATGCACATAAGCATACATACATAGCTATATCTTAATATAACTCGTATATTTTACATAATCACACATATATTCAATTAAGTTCATGTAATAATCCATTTATACCCTCCTGACACGCTAATCATGGCACTAAGCCCTATTAGCGAATTTGGGACATTACACTCAAGTTGCCAAGAACTTGAGCGCTCTAAGACCCAATAACCTAGGAAGGAGAAATCAATCCATCCAAGGATGTAGAGCCCGAGGACGAGTCCCAATCTTTTGAATAAAAGCCCCGAGTAACCTATACTCGGGGGGCAAAATTATGACCGTGCCTAACGAAAAGGTCCAATGTAACCTCCCAAGGAAAATGTGCCCATGGAGTATCATTGTGTTATTGAACCCTAAGCCAATTTGACCTCCTTAGCCTCGAGTAGTTTAAGACTCGAGGGCTTAAAAACATGTCAGGTGCTCACACTTGACGATGTACTAAAGTTACTTTCGAGGACTATAAGCCCGAGAAGCAACACTAAGTACTTGGATGCGTCAAAGAACTAGGTGGATCGACTAGACTCAAGTCGCCAAGACTCGAACACAAGTCCCTAGTTGGACTAACTATAGCAACTAAGACCTCAGTCTCACGACTGAGGCCCACGTATGGTGGACAAATTAAGGTCAAATAAAACTTTCTCGTGGAGATGAGTTACGTTGAGAGTTGAAAATAAAACCTTATGAATTTTAAGACCAATATGCAGAATTGGTAAATGCCAATTAAGGTGTATTAAGTGATAATGCAAAGAAGGCAAATAGATAGTGCAAGCATAGGCCATTCTCGAAAGTTAAAAGATTACATAACTGTGCTCGGGGGATCAAGCAGTAAATTGTTCATGCCCCAAAAAACAAAAAAGAAAAGAGACAACACACATGCCTATTTTACATGAAGATTGTTAATTTTGGCCTTGGGGAACCTCCTTGACAACTTTGATGATGAGGTCCACCTCTTGTACCATCCCAACTTCAGTGGCTATGGCGTTGGCAGTATCCACAGCCCTCGTCGCCCGCAGATTCTCCTCGAAGAGTAGCCGGTACTTGTCTACTTCGCCGGTGAATTCAAGGCTCATCTCTTGATTATGGAACAATGTTACGTAAAAGGCATCCTCAACAATGGTGTCGAATTCCCTCTTGAGTACCTCCATCTCTTGTTGAAGAGACTTCGCCTCCTTCGTCGCTTGCGTGGCCTTATCTTCGCTGGCTGTAGCTTTGCCTAGGGCAATCGTGGTCTCTTCTCGGGCCTTGGTGACCTCCTCTACAGCTCGAGTAGCTTCGCCTACCAACTTTGCAGCCTCATCCTTGGTTCTTTGAACCTCCTCCCTGGTGGCTTGAAGTTCCTTGGATGCTCTATGGGCTGAATCTTCGAGCGCCTTAGTCCGAGTCTGCTCCTATAACGTCCCAAAATTCATAATAAGGCTTAGTGCCTTGATTAGAGGCCCGGGAGGGGAATATTAGAATATTGTGTGTTTAATATATATTTATGTGATTATGTGAATTGCATGGGTTATATTTTTATATGACTAATTATGCATGTTTAAGTGTATTAAATGTGCGAAACATGCCCGTTTTTATTTAAAGGGGGATATTTATAATTTTGACTCGTTGATGGTATAATTGTGATTATGTGATACGATGTGATTGAGACCACATTATTATGTGGATATATTTGATAAATTCGGCATGATTCGATCCTTTCGAGCAAGATAGCGGTTTAGTCACAATGAGAATTTATACCCGACTCGGGGTGAGCCAAGGGGTCCCAGAGGCTAGGACTTGGTCTAGAAGCCTTTATTAGTTCCTTCCTGATAGTTATTCCTTGTTATGGTTATGAATAGGGTGAACTGTTAGGCTCAAGAGGAAAGGATCATACTCAGGGTCGTCATACGCTATTCACTTAGGACGTGAGGTAAGAAAACTGCACCCGGTCTGTGTTTAGGGCTTGGTTCGGCTATAGTACATGGTTATAACCATGTTGAGAATGTTTTATTAAACATGTTGATTGTGTTGTGTATATTTGTGTTAAGTAATGACTATTTATCTGTTTATGCTTGACTTATAAGTCGAGGGTTATCGATTATATTTGACTGAGAAGCTCGGCTTATAAGTCGAGGATTTGTCCATTATATATGATTAAAAGCTCGACTTATAAGTCGATGACCTGTCTATGTTACCTGATTAAAAGCTTGGCTTATTAGTCAAGAATACATCTAGTTTACAAAAGCCTTGGTTTATAAGTCGAGGGGTTACAAGGCTCGACTTATAAGTCGATGGTTTAAAGGCTCGACTTATGAGTCGAGGGCAGCAATAGTGTGTGGAAAGCCGGTCGATGTAGTTAAGCTTACCCAGAAGCGTGATATACGCTTGAACGACCCTATGGCCACCTGAAATAATAAGCACCATGTACGCTTGGCCAGCTCTAAGGCTGGTTATATAGGAAATTGGGCAATGGGCCTAGTCACTTATCTGGATTAAATGCATGCACGGGTAGGGTTATTACTGCTAGGCATGCTAATTATGATTCTATGGTCTGATGATTTACTGCTTATGAGCATGATTATATTTTCTTGTTGAGCCTTGGCTCACAAGTGCTAAATGGTGCTGGTAAAGGAAAAGAAAAACTGGACCAGCCACAAGTTGGAGAGCTTCAGGGGCAGGGTGTACATATGTGGCCTACTTGACCGCCACTGTCAAGGGTATCAGTTGGAAAGAGGGTTGGACCCTGATTTTGCTGCTTAGGTCAGATTTTGTATTCATTTTTGAGTTTGTAACAGTTTTAAATGTTGTTGGGATCCCATGTATTGAACTCAAACTCTTTTAATGAAATGGTTGACTTTTGACCAAATTTTTTAGTACATAAACCTGTGGTTAGTTTCAATTGCACGTTTAAGTCCAAATGACTCACTTAGTGAGTTAACCACTATTTAATTACATAATGTAACAGTCTTGGATTAGGAGGATGTTACAGCTCTGCCTCAAGAGAGATCTGCAGGCGGACCGGTTCCTCTGGAGGCACTTTGACCCTTTCCTTAAGCGTGGCAACCTTGGTGTTTAACGCCCAAAATGTGACTACCACTAAGTGGTAGTTGTAGTAAAATTGAGCGGTCAATCCACAAGGAGGTAACCTAAAACCAAAAGATTAGTAGAAAATAACACAAAAAGTTAGTAACATGAAATAAATAAAAATGGAAATGAAAAGATATTTGAGTGTCTTTTTTATGAAAGGATAAAATGAGATAAGTGAAATAAAAGTAAGGTGTAATCAAGAGTTTGAGAAATAGAAAGGTTTTAAGAATCATCCATATGCTTATTTAGTTACTTAGTTACTTGATTTACAAAAATACACAAGTAAATAGTTCACATCCCAACATTTACTTGAACAATCTAACATTAAAATCCATATTCTTTTCTAACAAAAGTTCATTTGAGTTATAAAGTTCTTTACTTTAGGGGCACAATGTTAATCTTATGAAAAATCTAAAAATGACAAAATACCCAAGGGTAATAATGCAATAGAAGATTGGACATAAAATTATGTATCAATATTACTTTTACTAATTAGAAGCACATAGAAAGAGCATGACTAATCCTATATACTATTAGTGCAAGTAAATAAAGATAACAAAATAGAGATGAGGATGAAAGAACACAAATAACTCAAATACATTACATTAAGAACATAGTAAATCAAAGTAGCAAAATAACATCACTAGCATATGGAATCATCCTTAACCTTCCTAGGAAGATTAGGCCATTATGCTCATAATTCTCACAAAATTCTAAGAAGAAAATATGAGAAGAAAGTGAGTAGAAATTTTGCTATAGTTTCTTTATCCTAAAAATTACATCCATATGTTAAAGAAAGAGTCCCTATTTATAGAGGGAAAAATGGACTAAAAGGAAATTAAACAACAAATGGGGGTTACACAATAAATCTGAAATATTAATAATAACATATGATTTTAAAAAACCAAATATTATTTGTAACGCCCCAACTCCAGGGGACCGCTACAATGCGCATTGCAAACAATGCTAAACTCGCTAATCGAGTCATTTGGCCATAAACGTGTAACTAAGCGTGATTAGCGGTTTAGAGATTAAAAACTTTGGTTAAGATATAACGTTTCACTAGAACGTTTACTGTATACATTGGGATCCCAAAAATATAATTTTAGAGTCTATTACAAGAAAGTGTTTACAACAGGCCGTTCTAAGCGGCAAAACAGGGTTCAGCCCTAGTTCCACTTTCAAACCTCGCCCAAGTATTGGTCGAGCAGCTGCATATGTACACGTCATCACCTAAGCTCTCCAACTCAAGGATGGTCCAGCTTCCTTTTGCCTTTACCTGCACCACATAGCACCCGTGAGCCGAAGCCCAGCAAGAAAACATAACACTTTTCATAAACATTAACAAATGATTATCATTATAATCACATTGAATATAAAGCTTTCAAACCAATGGGTGAACATCACATGATTCTAGCGGGAGAGTGGCTGTTAAGTAAGCCACTAGCCTCCAAGCTCTCTTTTCTAGCGGGAGAGTGGCTGTTAGGTAAGCCACTAGCCTCCAAGCTCTTTTTTCATTCATCGACCCTCAGGGTCAGTCAGGCATTAATGCTCCTTGAGTCATTCAATGCTAGTAGTCGATTAGATCTAATCTCTGTTGGCTTGCGTGATTCACGCTAAGGCCGTTCTGACAAATAAGTCAGCGCTACCTGACCTGTGTCCAGTATCACTGCCGAACCTGACTAATGAGTCACAGCTTCACAGTTAACACTAACACTTTTATCGATTCTGACTGAAGAGTCAGTGCATCATGACTAGTGCCCAGTACCACTGCCGAACCTGACTAATGAGTCACAGCTTCACAGTTGATACTAGCACCTTTTGTCAAATCTGACTAATTAGTCAGTACCATACACAAGTAAGCAATGCTATCAACATATATCATATGCCAGTTATCCAAGAATAGGGCATTCAGCATGCTTACTAAACAGTTTCCAGCATAATCATGATCATGCACAAATTCAGAGACTCAAGCTCTGGCCAATCTCATATTCATCATTCATGGCATGCCCTAATCACAAGTTTCTCGTGCATTACATGCATCACACTCAATCATCCAGCATGCCTCAACAATAGTCATATGCAAATGGGCAAGATTGCCAAGCATTCATTATGCTATCAACATTTACATTTAAACATCCAACATGCATCAATAATAACCATGCATGACATACTCAATAATCAACCAACATGCTTCAATGATAACCATGCATGTCATACACAGGGTGCAGTTTTCTTACCTTGGGTCCAAGCACAGGTTACCAACAAACGAGCCACAAGAACGATCCTGATTCCAAGCCTCTAGTGTTAACCTAGTCACAACCACAAATGGTAACCCAATGAGTTCAAGTTCTAAAACCAACCCTTGAACTAAAACTTAGCCTCCAAGACATCAATCCTCACTAATTCGGGTAGTAGGAATGATCCCGAGGCCCAAAACCATGTTTCCGGGGTCAAAACGAGCAAACGGGGTGAAAACAGGGCAAGGGCTGCGGCCCTAGCACCTTGGGCCATGGCCCCCAGGGTTCTTATGAGGCTAGGGCCGCAGCCCAGGCCGCGGCGCCCAGCAAGGCCAAATCCTGACACCTACTTCTTCGAGCAAGGGCCGCGGCGCCCAAGAACAGGGCCGCGGCCCAACTTCGGGGCAACCATTTTTCCTTCGTTTTAACCTTTTAAAACCTCCCAAAAACATGTCTAAACATTCCCAAATCATTAAATCAAAGTTCCCAAACTCCCCAATGGTCCAAAACCACCAAAACCCAAGGTTCAAACAAACTAAAAACTCAACGATTCACAAAGTCCAATCCAAGCTTAAAAACTTTTAAAAACTTAAAACTTAAACTTGAATTACCTCCGATTGAGTTGTTTTCCATCAAATCCTCCAGCTAATAAGCTTCTAATTCTCCTTAGGATTGCTATGCCTCGATCCTTGCTTGATTCCGAGTCCTAGAACTCAAGTTATCTTCGAAAATGCGACCGGGAGACGAAAAGGGAACTTTTGGGGAGAGAGAACGTACAGAACGTTCTTTTTATTTCCTTAAAAGGTTACTTCAAGCTTAAGTAACTTCCAATAAAACCTAATGCTCGGGGTCCCGAAAACACCCCCGGGGACATTATAGTCAAAACTTCCAGAATTTTCCCCTGGTCTTACTAACTCCCAATTTATCACCAAATATTAATTCCCATTACCAAATAACCTGGTAATGCTCTAAATACCCCTTGACTTACTCTAAGTCAAGCTTAAATCCCGTTGTGACTTTCCCACTAGCTTACCTCCTAGGATCGTCTTGTGCTGGGTAACCCTAGCATAATCAGATAATAACAAAGCACCACGCCCATTTCACATATATGCCAAAAATGCCCGAAATGACCAAAATATGAAAATCACCCAATTAATCACAAATGGGTTCACATGCATATTTAATACACCCAAACATGCATATTATCATTAAATAGCATAGTAAAGCAATTATGGCCCTCCCGGTCTCCTAATCAAGGTCCTAAACCTTATTAGGAAATTTGGGGCATTACATTATTATTAATATTAACCTAGCTATTTTGGTGAATGATCATTTTTTCCTTTTTCTAAAATACCACAAAAGCATGAGCTTTAAAGCTCAAAGAGGAAATGCGCAAGGACCAAAATGCATAGGGGAGTGGGCTGGTGGGTTTGACCCATTCCCAGCCAATAGGAGCGCGTCACGTGGCCTCTGGCTGGGGAAGAAAAGATTGAACCGGGTCGGGTCACCAGGTGGGGCTCACAGGTTTGGATGCTGAAGGAGGCAATGGCTGCTGGGCTGGTTGGCGTGGGCTAGGCTTGGAGGCTCGCGGGTCAAGGGCCGGGTCACCAGGTGGGGTGCTGGCCTGGTTGCTGCATTGGGCCGCTGGAGCCATGGGCCTACGTTGGGCCTGGAAGGTTGCTAGGCCTGCTGGAGCTGGGATGCTGAAGGAGACAGGGGTGCGGACGGGTGGCGCTACAGCAATGCACCACTTGGCAGGTGGAGAGACCAGCAGGTCTGCTATTTGGGCCAAATTCTTGGGCTCACGCATGGGCCTGGCTGAAAAAGAGAAGTTAACTACAATAATATCATTTTTCAGCTCTCATTTTTCAAGTTTAATTCTTTTCTTTTATTTTCTTTATTTTTTTTTCTTTTAATTAGGCTCAAATGCATTATAATTCATATAAAATATTTTAAAATTAAATTAAAACTAATATTTTCCATTTAAAGAATATATCATAATAAATTCAAGAAAATATTATTCACAACTTAATTTAATTTGAACTTAAGCTTGATAAATGACATCTTTTGAGCACTAATCACTTGGCCTGAGCTCAATGAAGCTCATAGGACTTCTCCATCATCATGTCCCTAAGACGCTGGCATGCCAAAGCTGAATGCAAAACAAGGCATACAACTGATTAGCTGGTACCACTCTAAAAAAAATATATGGTAAAATGAGTTGAGTTGACTTACGTAGACATTGGCATATCAAACAGAAGACGACTAGGGACCCTCATTGTTGTCATCCAACTGGGAAAAACTTCGAGTGGTGAGCTCACGCATGGTAGAGCTCACCCCCTGGAGAAGCTCCACCGCTAGTGGAGCCACCACCTCTCTCAGCTTTGCCAAGAACAACATCTTCAACTCTACACCACTAATTAGGGGCTCAAAGGGTCTTTCCCTTGGAGGTTTCAGTTGTTGCAAAGCCTCCGCAGTCTCACGGAGGGCCTTGTTCCCTTCCTCCATGTAGGCGTTGAAATGCTAGACCTTGACTTGGTAGCGCTTCAACATCTCTCGTTCAAAAGTCTCTGGATAAACTAGGAGTTGGGGGCGGGTCACCAATCTTTGGCTCTCTGCTCCCGGAACCTCCTCACAAGGAACCTCTCCTGGGGGGGAGGACGTCCACTACCGCTTGGCTGGTGGAGGGGTCGCTCTATCCCGAAGAGGTTGCAATCCTCCCGGTGAGGACAAAACAAAAGCCCTTTCGAGTCTAAAAGCTGATCGGGCAATGACCACCAATCCCATGTGATTTGCAAAAGAAAAAATGGCAGTCAGCAAATGCACGAAAAACAAAGAGTAAGCATAAGTCAAAAGCACGAGGTCTTCTCGGAATCCTCACCACTAAGCTCCTTCGGGTGAAGGACTGAGTGCGTGAACTCTTTAACTAGCCTTCCCATTTCCTAGGTAGTGTTAGTTTCGTACTGGAAAAAACAGTTCACGTGGAAAGATGTCACTTCGTTCAGAGGAACAAACCCCCACGGATGCAACTGTCCCCGCGAGTGGTGGAGATAGACATCTATTAAATCTTGGTAATCCTGAAATTCCTATGTGGTTCAATGGCAGTCAGAGATCAGGCCACACTGGAGAAATGATGGAGAAGCCCATATGTGCTCGGGGCTTACAACGTTCCCTACTTGTCTAGCGTAATAAAATACTATAAGAGTTTTACCTTGGTCTAGGGATGAGCTCTCTATCCTCGCCTGGAGTTCCTCCTCGAGCTCCTAGTCTACCCAGGCTTCTTCAGCCTCTCGAACCACTTGGACATTCTCGAACCGCTCCTCCAGAAATCGTTGGTTGAAGATTTCAAGGGCCCATACCATCGATGTAGCCAGTCAACTCCATGTTGCTAATTTGTTGCTCCGATTGTAGGAGATCCACTTCTCTCTTAGGTTCTCCTCTATCACTAGATGGCTTAGTTCCAATTCGATGTTGGGAAGGGCCTTCATCTCATGCAAGCGATCCTCGTATGCTTGGACAAAGTGGGTTCGATGGAAAGGGCCTGTGGGCACGAAAATGACTAAGTATGGGACAAGCTACGGAAACATGAAAAAAGAACAAATTTTAACTAAAATAATACTCACCAACCCTGGAGAACTCAAGTAAAAGCGTGGGGTTAGTGTGAGTCGGAAGTCGTTGGTGAAGAAAAAATGGTCTTTGTAGTCCCGAGAATGATTCTTATTGTGGTGTGGGGCCTTATAGTTCAACAAGGGCTGACTATACTTCATCAATGCGTAATACTTGTCGAGATCACTTTGCTTCTTCCTTCGCATATTTTGGAAGCTGTAAAAATAGAGGATTTCCGCAGGAGAAGATGTTGGCCAGATCTTTCTTTAGAATAGGACGTACATACCCGCCAGGACCCTGTACCTGTTGGGTGAGAGTTGGAAATGAGCTATTCCCATGTACTTCATGAAATCCATGAAGTACTGGTGCAAGGGCAAGGCGGCTCCCGCCATCAGGTGTGCCTGCCTCCACGATTTAAGATCGTGGATGTTGCGGTGCACTCTCTCCGACTCTCGACAAAGGCACACCAGGAAGTCCTCGTCGATTCCATAATGCTTCATTATGCACTCCAAGGTAAGAGGATGCTTAAGCTTGTTGGGGTATTGCTTCGCCTCAAAGCCTGCAACCTCATACTTTTGAGTGGGATGACGAACGAAGGCTTGGTTCACCTCCACCTCAGTCAGTCACGTTGTACCTGTGATGCAGGCCTCTTGGGAAATGGAGCCACTTCTCGTACCACCAATACTTGTGAGGGCACTGGGGCCTCTGCCCAAGTAGCTTCTTGTGGCCTACGATCTCCTCGGGTCATTGTGAATATCTCATGATTGAAAGAGTAAAACCCTTGTTGGTGCAAGTGTTGGGCTCCTCGGACATATAAAACAAAGCCAAGCAGTTAGCTTCTTGACTAGAAGAAAAAGGGCCAAAATACGAGAAACCATAAGACAACTGCTCGGGAAGTGGAGAAGGAAGATAAATCTAATGGACTAGGGTGTCCCCAGATCCTTGGGTCTAGTTTCGGAGAGCACCAGTGGAATTCAAAGGTTTCACCGAAATTTGGAAATTTTCCAGATTCCAGTCGAATGTCCAAAAATGCGAAAATAACGCAGAGACCTAAATGGCCCATTTTCCGTAGCCTTATTGTGAAAATGGACCTAAAAGGACCATAAAAGGGGTCGAAATGACCTCTAAAACTCCGAAGTCAACAAAATACCTAAGCATGCAAACTAAAAATCATCCAGAATGACTCAAACAAGAAAAAGAAAAAAAATGAAAAATGCTTACCTGAGATGAACCGACGATAAGTGCTAAGTCGAATCTGGACGCGAAGATATTTAGCATCGTTGACCCAAAAATAGCTTGCTTCCTTCCAGCCGTCCATAATCGCCGGTGAAAATATTTCTGGTGAGGAAGTCGATCGTGGGATGATGAAGAGGTTTGCATGAGCTCTGGTTTGGGGAAATTTTAAATGTTAGTGTAAAAGAATGTGAGGAAAATTTTGAGTTTTATACACCAAAACTTGGAAGGGAAGTTACTCTTTCTTGACCGTCGATCGCATATGGAGTAGGCATTCAAGTGTGATCCAACAATCACTAATATCGAGGCATGGAACGTAATCATAACCTGGGAAAAGGACACCTCAAATGCAGTGTGAAAGCACATTTCGGGTACGGAATAAACATTTTGAGTATGGACTAAAGCCTTCATTAAATGGAGTCGATTGATGGGTCCAATAGTAGGAGGCCGACACGTGGCATCACCTTTTGGTAGGTTTGATGTCTCGAGGAGCCCAAGCGTCTCCCCCCGAGTTCGTTCCTTGAAAGTACTACTCTTAGTCTAAGTCTCCACTGTCCAAGGACGAGTGAAGACTTGGGGGGAAAATGTTGTTTGTGTTTTCACCAAGTGATATGTGGCAGTCTCCGAGAGTAGTTAGGTTCTCCAAGGAGGTATAGTGATCTCTATTGAGCTCACTGTCTACTCAGAGGATAGGCTGCCTCCTGTCTTTGGAAGGCTCCTCAGGGGAACGTTATCATTTGACAGGCCATGCCCCAAGAACCTTGTATATGTTAGCTTGAGTTTCCTTCGTGTGAGTCCTCCAGGTTTGCGAGAATACCTCTCAGAGTCTAGATGGTAGGGACAGGTGTCACGCGCAGAGACCTTGGCCCATTGCTAATTGTTTGACAAAGCTACTATCCTGTAGATTTTTGTGTCGAGCCCGTCCAGGTGACAAACAACATGTTCCAATGTGCGTCTAACGTGGGAAAATGTGCAGCTACTCTCTGACACTGTCAGGAGCGTGTCTCCGCAAAATATGGTGGGGTGCAACCTCGTAAATGGGCACTGTGTGAAACGACATGCCAACCACTACCTCTATCACAAAAGGTGTATTAATTAGCTTTTAATCCTAATTATTTGGGAATATTATTATAATAACTTCCCATTAAGGGAATTAATTGCTCCCGTCCCCTATAAATAGGGCTAGGACATCCATTATAAAGGGATCCCCAAACTTTTGTATGTAGAGCATTGCAAAAATGCTGCCTAAAACTCCATAGAAGTTTGCCCAACCAAGTTTTACCAATCATAATACAATAGCCTCGTGGACTAGGGTTAATTAATAACCTAAACCACGTAAAATCTCTTGCTATTTATTGCATTTTTTAAAAGTTCTATTTTATTAAGTTGATAGTAAAAAATGTAATCAACAACTATATATACAATTATTCATGTATAGAGCACGAGACTTAAAATTTTTATAACTCATTACAATTTAGATGTTTTCTATTTATAGCTGGTCGAAATTGGGACTAATATTTTATAATAACATAGAGGTTATTCTTATATAAAGTATTCCTATATAGATGTTTAACTGTATTTTGATTTGTTTTATTTTGTAGAAACACATGGTCGAATTGAATAATTTTTTAAAATACAATGGCTAATTTAGTATTTTCCCAATTTATATTGATAAATTAATATTGCATATAGTATTATAGCAGTGTTTATACATACACACAAAGATAAATACAAAATTTTGTATTTTTTTTAGTGATATATATTTATTTTATATAGAAACAAAAACTAGAAAATATTTTTTTGTTCAATTCTTTTTTTTTCTCCATCCGAACCAATCTGCCTACTTGGCTTCACATATTTAAAGTAGTTTGTGTATTCATTCCAATAACACTATTGGCTGTACAATTATAAAGAAAAATATTGGGTAAAATATGCACTTCCTTGAAAATGAAAAAAAAAAAAAAAATTGCTAAGTTGGTATTACTTACTTGAGGAGAATTCGCTATAATTATTTCACTTAAATTTTTTTTGTTATCTAATATGATTTAAAAAAATTATTTAGGAAAAGAAAAGTCTCATATAGATTCTGAAATATCAATTTTGTCCCTATTATGTACATAGTTTTAAAGAATTATTGTAACATTACAATATTAATATGGCTTTCGAAGTTTTTTAATAGAATTATTTGAGTGTATAAACTTTTTGTTTATTGTGAGAATAGTAGTTGGGACAATTTTATCCAAAAGCATATCCAATCTCGAATTGATAACTTTAGCTATGACATTGTGATGACAAAGACCTTTTTAAACTATGAAATGGATTTCGTTAGTTGTTAAAATTATTTTGGTAATGATTATTTTTTTGAAAATGAATATAAGAAAGAAAGCAAGTTCACATTTGGTAACCAAGTTCCAAAAAGCCAACAAAGAAACATGGGTTTAAAAATGAAACCAAATCAGGACCGTAGATACAACTAATAATATAAAATAAATGGATGGAGGAGTAATGTGTTAGTATGGGAGCGACCCCATGGGATCAGAGCCACCTATTACCAACATTATTGGAAAGTGAAAATAAGTAGAGTTTTTGATTGGCTGAATTAGCAGAAATTGTTGGTGTTGCATCGCTGGGAATACCAAGCACCGTTAAGTCGTTCAAATCGTGGGCCCATACTTGTTTATCATAACATCATCTGGCCCATTGGCCCACACCCACCTCTTACTCTCTTTCTCTCTCTTTCGCTCTATCGGAAAAAGAATAATCCAATCGCTACACCAAAAAAAAAAAATAGAGAGAAAAAAGAAAACGAAAAAAGTCGGCCTTTTGTTTCTGAGGAAAATAATCTCAAACCGAAGGCTTAGCTATGGCGGTAGGTTAACAAATCTCTCTTGTACTTTGTTCCTTTTCTCTTTTATCTATCGATTCGTTTGTGTATATCTATAGCTCTGATTCTGTGTTTCATCTGCGATGAAATTTTGACCAATTATTATTATTATTATTGCTGGAGAATTTCATGAATGGTTCGGATTTTGGGGATGATTTTTTTTTTTTTTGAAATTTTGATTCTTTCTTTATTTTCTATTCAGATCCTGTAAATTCTTTCTTTTTGGGTGCACAGCTTTCTGCTGCGTTGGTGTAATATGGAGCTAGTTGTTGTTTTGTATGTGCTGATTGATTTTATTTTTGAGTATTATAATCACTTGTTTATGGCTTTTGGATTTACTTTCCTTTTTTTGTGGAAGAGGAAAGAAAATGCCCAAGTTTTTTTTTTTCTTTCCTTTTGTAAAAGCTCAAGGATTTTGTTGTTTTCTGTGGAGATATTTTATTAAGTGTTCAGTGAATTGCTTTATAGTTTGGTGGTTTTTGTGCATTTTATTAGATTTGTTTGCTTTAACTTGTGAATAAATAGAATTTGATTCAATACCTGGGGGGGTCGCCCAAGTGTGGTGCTTACTGGCAGAGGGGGCTCTGAAGAAAATTTAAATGTATTCCCTTTTTTTTGTTATGTTGTTGTGTCTTATGAGCTCTAATAGGGGAGTTTTTCTTGTTAATTTCCCCCTATTGTGATTTTCTATAAATTCAAACCCTGTTGAGAAGTTGCAATTGCTGATGTGGGAGCAAAGTTCTTAAATTTTTTATAGTTGTTCTGTTTTCCTTTCAATACGTTCCTTCAGAAAAATCTCTACAGATTCATGGTTCAATCAGAATTATTTGCAAATATTCCTGAAGCTTTTTCTTTTTGCAGCATATTGTTAGATTGAGATACCTGAAAGTAACATGGCTTATGGTTGTAGCCTGGTTTGTGTGCCTGCCTTGATCTTTCCCTGAAAAGCATTTGACATGATTATTTTTTTCTTATTGAATTAGTATTTGTTTCTCTCATCTTTTATGCATGTAAATATTCTGATAGGTGTTTAATTTGAGTTTTAATCATATGTAAATAGTAATTGTACACATACGTGGCTTTTTAAATCACCAAATTGCAGGAGTAAGTTGCTCAATTGGTTTTATCTGTCCATCAAAACTTCTATTCTATGGCTTCATATATGCAGCAGTGTCCCAACTGATGTTTATGTGATCTCGAGAGTTGAGAATTATCTGTTTGTTCTTATCCAATCTTATTTGTACTCTGCTCTTCCTTTTTCCCTTTTATCTGTCCATCGAAACTACTACTCTATGGCTTCATACATGTAGCATAGATATTTTATTGTTCCAATAAATTACATCCTAGACAACTTTATCCCATTGGCATCATTCATATCTGCTAGGAATTGAACATAGAATAACATTCCACTGTTGTACATATTAATTTGCATATGCTATCTATGTTTGCATTTCTCACTTGAAGTCTTATTTACCACAGGACAAAGGTAGACCACTGCCAAAGTTTGGTGAATGGGATGTCAATGACCCAGCATCAGCTGAGGGATTCACTGTAATCTTTAACAAGGCTAGGAATGAAAAAAAGACAGGTGGAAAACCCGAATCACCATCTAAGGATGACCCCACCTTCAAGCATGAAGCAGTTCTCGGAAAACCTCAATCTGTAAGTTGTTGCTATTTCCTTGGCATTTTTTTCACCATTTGTCTGAACCCCCACCAACTTGATGCTTTTAAGATTATAAAATGGTGGAGTTGATTTGAACCAACTCATTTATTCATTTCTTTTTAAAAAAATCTCTCAAAAGGATCATTAATCCAAAATTAGGTTTGAGATGACACAAAACTTCATTTGAATCTTTATAATTATGAAGTGTAGTACTTAAGGTTTTTCAGTTTAACCATTAAAGGATTTTAATACTGGTGTGCTATATAATTGAATTTCCATAATATGTCAATATTATTTGAAATGTTCTCAAGCATATTAAAGTTCCTGAATAATCTGAGTTGTTATTTTTTTTTTTTTTATTAATAATGCAATACTTTCATCGTTGCCATTTTTTTAAACAAAAATTCAGTGTTGTCCTGATTTTGAATTCTAATTTGATTTTTAAACATTTATTGGTTTTGTTGGTCTTGGCGTTTGACAACATGCTGAGTTTTCTCAATTCATTTTATCAAACCTCTTCCATCCTTATTGTAATCTTAATCTGAATTGGTCTATAGAAATAAGACCTCTTCAGTTGTCCAGGAACTTGAGATTGGTCTCATTTTTATTTTTCGGATATTTATTTGCTTTATGTTCTCACTTTTCTGAAGAAGAGTGAAAGTAGTATTGCCTCTTGTTTTGGGATTTACATCGGAAAACAATGTTACTAAGTAGGAACTCAGCCAAAAGTAGGCATTTTTACAAGCTGTTCTTTTTTACCAATCTTCTCCATATTTGTTTGGTTGATGTTTTTTCATAATGGTATTGGTATTTGAGGGATTTATAAGTGGGAGATGGGGGATTCCTGGTTGCTGAGCCATTTCCATTAACTGGGAAAGGAAAAGAAGTCACAAATATTCAATGGGAATTTGGGTTTTGGGATCTATAAATATGAGTGTCTTGTTGATCTTTTAATGTTGATTGATAATTACCATTGTTTGATTTTTGAAACTGCATTGATTTGCAGAAGAAATGGTTTTGCTGCTTGCGTGCGGAATCGTGAGGAGGTACCTACTTTTTGAAAGATTTAAGAGGAAATTTGTTTTATATTTTATGCTCTGTGCCAATATTATATATATATAATATATATTCCAGAAGACTGGAGCTGTGTTCAAAAGCTATGATTGGTCCTGCTGGAATCAGTTTGTTATGCTCTTAAGCTTTGTTGGTGATATGGACACAGAAGATGAAGAAGAAAAAGAAGAAAAAAAAGATGATAGCAGGGCAATGTTGTATTTTACGTTATTGTGTATTTGGTGGGATATTAAATGCCGTGGTGTAGCTTCTTTCCTTTTTTGTCCAAGCTTGATTGATGAGTTGATACTATTATTTCACATTGATTTCTGAGTGTATGTGATTTTCTTGCGTGTAAACTAATGCATTTCACTTCATTTTATACTTGAACAAAAACCCACCAACGATAGCTGTTCCTCCAAGAATTTCTTTTGTAATACTGTTATTCTTTTCCAGTTTCTGAAATAAACCCATAGGAGATTATTTATTTATTTATTTGCTGGAATTAGCCCATTCGAGAGAGAGAACTAACAGTAGTGACACAACTAATAGCCAGCAAAACACTAAAGATAGATTACAGTAATCGGTGGTCATGGGGGATACACGGCTTTGCAGTCCTAAATGATTCTTGGAGGAAGCTCTGTGGGAGTTAGGGTATCTGTTAGGTTCCGTTGCTTTGCATAAAGTGCAACCTTAGAGCAATTCCAATGCTTGTTGCCCAGCGTTGGAGATGAGTCGTGGCTTTCAAAATTGAAGTGGCTTTCAAAATTGAAGCAGCCATTGCCTTGCCTTGTCAGGCAACAGTGCTTTACACTTTTTTTTTTTTAATTATGCCTGTTTATAAATTTATATTAAATGTAACATTACAAAAACAATCCAAATTGTGACTGTTTCTTATTTACATTTGGTTTTTTTATCATGTTATTTTTTTATTTATTTTCTTCTATAAATACTCATCCATTTCATTAAATACACACTATTTCATACATTCTTTTTCAAAATTATCAATATCACAAATTTTCTTTTCTTACCAATGAAATCTCAAAATTCTCCACACACCAACTCTCAAAATCCAAAATTTCAATATTCCTAAAATTTTCAAAATTCATCAAATTCTCCACATACTAACTCCTAAAAACTAAAATTTCAATATTTCCAATTCAATCAAAATTTTCAAAATTCCTCTATTAATCCCCAAAATCCAAATTTTCAATATTTTCAATTTAACCAAAAATTTTCAAATTCTCAAAATTATCCCTTGTCCTCTTACCCCTTTCCAAAATTTTGGCTCTTTTGAGACACCCTAACACGCTCCATTTTTCACACCAAGAAATTCACTACCATATGTCTTTCATACGCCTTCCCTACACCAACCTGAAATGGTTTCAATAAATTATAGGTCAGGTGTGGAAAGTCTAGTATTGATTTGAATCGTGAAACGTCATCAACATCTGTCTCTGAAACCCAACCTGAACATCATGTTGAAGGGTTGGAAAATGTAGTTCTACACAATGAAGATGAATCAAGCCATAAATGTAAAGTCAAATGGAGCAAGGAAGCAACTATACTTCTCATAAGTGGATGGCTTAATACATCTAAGGATGCCATCGTGGGGAATGACCAAACTTCTGCAAATTTCTGGACTCGGATCGCAGAATACTACAACACAAACAAAAAATGTGAGCAAACAAGATCTGGAAAGCAATGGAAAGACCATCATTGGAACAATATGAATCAAAAGATGGTGTGTTTCAATGGGTGTTAAAAGCGAGTACAACAAGCACATCACAGTGGTTGGTTTGATGAGCAAATTCTTGAGAATGCACATCAAATGTATAAATCTGAAAAATAGCAACTCAAATTTTCTGCTTGTAGACTATTGGTGATTGCTAAAGGAAGAGCCAAAATGGAATACACTGTACCAACCAAAATGTGGTAAGAGAACAAATGTGTTAGAATCAGGGGCATATACTTCATCTTCCAATGCAGACATCAGTGATGATGATGTACGTGAAGTGTGCCCTACTGGCCAAAAGGTAGCAAAGAGAAAAGGGAAGGAAAAAAAAAAGACACACACACACACACACACACACTAGATTTATAGAGATTAGTGAACGAAAAGCATCTGCATTGGAGAAATTGGTTGCGATAAGAGAGAAAGAGGCAGAAGATAATAGGATGACAAAATATATGGATTATCTCATCGTGGACACGTCGCATATGACTCATGAGCAAAAGAAAGATTATGAAAACTTGTGTACTTATATTAAGACTAATATGTAGAAGTTGTAATTGCTATGTATTTTTATCAATCACATTATTATATATTATTTTATTTAAATAAATCATCCTTTATTATTTAGTGAGTGAATTACGGCTATATTTTAACACCTATCTTTTAACGACTGATTAACGACTACATTTTAAATGCTAAATTTTAACGGCTACATTTTAACGACTATATTTCAACAACTACATTTTAATGGCTATATATGTCACCATGTCTATAAAATACCAAATTTCAATCTTCCTTTTATTCAACTCTCCATTTCATCCTTCATTTTACTCATTCATTCCCAAATATCATATACTCTAAGTTCGACAATGGATTTGCCAAATTATCCGAATCCATACGACAATATTAGTCAAGAAGATATCATAATTGCAGAGTGTACTGACGATCATGATGATCAATATTTCAAAGATTTCATGGATAGGGGTAGCTCAACAAGGCAAGGAATAAAGAGAGCCCACATTGATAGGGTTCATGTAGAAGGACACAAACGTTTGTTCGATGACTACTTTTTTGATGAATCGGTGTATACAAAATATCGATTTCGAAGAAGATTTAGAATGCGTAGACTCGTATTCCTACGCATAGTGCAAGCTCTAGAAAATCATTCGAAGTATTTCTAGATGAGGTTTGATGCAGTTAGTAGAAGGGGGCTTTCACCATTACAGAAGGGCACCTTTGCTATGCGAATGTTCATACGGAGTGCCTGCCAATTACGTAGATGAGTATGTTCGATTTGGCGAAACCACCACTATTGTATGCCTGGTCAATTTCGTTCAGGGAGTGAATGAGATTTTTGGGACCGAATATTTGAGACGACCCAATGCTAGGGACATTCGTCGCTTACTTAAAATGGGGGAGGCGTGTGGCTTTCCAGGCATGTTGGTAAGCATTGATTTTATGCATTAGGAATGGAAAAATTGCCCAGTTGCATGGAAAGGCTAATTCACACGAGGTGATCACAGCAGGCCAACAATCATGCTCAAAGCAGTTGCTTCACAAGATCTCTAGATATGACATGTATTTCTTGGTGTTCTGAGATCCAATAATGATCTCAACGTGTTAAATCAATCCCCATTATTCACTGACATCTTACAAGGGCAAGCTCCAAGAGCTCAGTTTACGATAAATGACACACAATACAACAAGGGGTACTATCCAGCAGATGGTATCTATCCAGAGTGAGGTACATTTGTTAAAACTATCCCACTGCCTCAACGAGAGAAAAGAAAATTATTTGCCCGATGCCAAGAAGTGGCACACAAAGATGTTGAGCGAGCATTCAGAGTACTTTAATCTCTCTTTGCTATTGTACAAAGACCAACACTGTAACGTACCAAATTACCTAATAAGGCTTAGAGCCTTGATTAGGGAGCCAGGATGGAAAATTATGGAAATTACATGTTTATGTGTTATATATGCGTATAATTATGTGATTGTGTGATTTATAATATAATATGACTTGATATGCATGTTTATGTGTATTAACTAAGCATGTGGGCCCGTTTCTTATTAGAAGGGCAATTTTCATAATTTTGGCCCGTTGAGGGAATATTTGTATATTTATGTGCATGTATGTGCTTTATGGGTGAGACCACATGTTCAACGCCCAAAACGCGCATTAACTAAGTGGTAGTTGTAGTATAGATCGGGTGGTCGATTCCACAAGAAGGCAATGAATTAAAGTTAATCAATAAATAAAGTTTAGAGATAAATAATATGAGGAAAATAGAACAAGTGATCTTTTTGTTGTTTTTGGGATTTAAAGATTAGAAATAGAGATAGACTAAAGTGTGATGTAATAATAGGTAACAAGTAGGAAGGATCAAGAGTCACCAATATGCATACTTATTTATTTGGATCTTTGATTCACAAAAATTACACAACTACTAAAGCATTCACATCCCAACTACTCATTTGGAAGATTTAACATTAAAGCACAAATATATTTCACAAAAATGTATTCAAGTGATTACTATTCTTTACCATGGAAGGATGAGATAAATCTTATGAGAAATCTAAAAATGACATTATACCATTGACAATAATGCAATAAAATATTGGACATAAAACCTAACACAAATATTATTTTTACTATTTATAAAATACATAGAAAGAGCATGACTAATTCTATATATATTTAACAAAAGTAAATATATATGAATGAGATGGAGAAAATGATAAAGATATTGTCTATATAATAAAATATATAAATTCCATAAAAAAATTAATTAAACTTAATTTATTTTGTCCATTAGAATTAATAAATATGCATTTTTTTCACCACTAATCACCACATTATTATGTGGATATTTTTGGGTTACTCGACACGAGGCAATCCTAGGGAGCAAGCTAGTGAGAAAGTCACAACAGGATTAATACTTGACTCGAGGTGAGTCAATGATTATTTTTGGTATTTAGTACATTACCAGGATATTGGGTAATGAGAATGAATATTTGATGATATATTTGGAGTTAGTGAGATCAGGAGGAAATTATAGGAATTTTGACTATTTTACCCTAGGGGCGTTTTTGGGACCCCAAACCTTGGGTTTTACTTAAGGTTACTTGAGTTCGAAGTAACCTGACAGAAACAGAAGAACACGTTTAAACACTTTTCTCTCCCTCATTCTGCTTTTTACCGCTCGTTGCATTTTCAAAGAAAACTTGAGTTTTAGGACTCGAATTCAAGCAAGGTTTGAGTCGTATCGATTCTAGGAAAGATTAGAATCTTGTTAGCCGGAGGATTTAGCGAGAAATGACATAATCAGATGTAATTTAAGCTTTGAATTTCCGAGTTTCCCTTTCCTTAGGTTTTGAATTGGATTCTATGTTTTGGTGAGTTTTTGAGTTGTTTAAAGCTTAGGTTTTGGTGGTTTTGGGCCATTGAGTTGATTGGGAACTTTGTTTATGGAATTTGGATATGTTTGGATATGTTTATGGAGAGATTTGGCATGAGAGAAACGAATAAAAACTAAGTTTTGCAGGTCGAGCCGCGACCCTGTTCTTGGGGCACTGCGGCTCAAATTAGGCGAAGGAGAAGCATATGGTTGTGAGGCTTTTGAGCGGCGATTCCTGTGAGTGTGCGCCGCGATACTTGGGCAAGCAGAGAAGAGGCTTGGTGTAATGCCCTGGTTACCCCAAAACAGTTACGGTGAATGGTGAACCGGAAATTTGACCCGCTACCCGAGTCCTTTGGTTAAAAATGTGCTCTAAGTGTTATCAACAGGCTAAGGTGGAAAACTAACAAAAAGGAAAGGATATATTTTATTTAATACATAAAACTGTTCATGGGCCCATAAAAGAATTTACAACTCAAAATGGTTATTACTGTTTCAAATTTACAAACCCGCCGACCTAAGCGGCAAAAATAGGGTAAACCCCTAGTTCCTCTGAGAAATCCTTGGCCGTGGTGGTCAAGCGGCCGCATATGTACACATCACCACCTAATCTCTCCACTCAAGGCTGGGTGAGCTTTTCTTTCCCTTTACCTGCACCACATAGCACCCATGAGCCAAGGCCCAGCAAGAAAACACAATAATGCATATAGATATTATCAACTGATTATCATTATAATCACACACAGATTATAGCTCTTAAACAGATGAGTGATTCAACACTTGAGGTACTGGTAAACCATACTGAGTGACTGACAAGCAAGTCACTAATTTAAGAAAATGAGTGACTGTTGGGTAAGTCACTAGCCTGAACAGATGAGTGACTGCTAGGTAAGTCACTAGCTTAAACAGTTGAGTGACTGCTGGGTAAGTCACTAGCTTAAACAGATGAGAGACTGATGGGTAAGTCTCTAACTTAACAAATGAGTGACTGATGGGTAAGTCACACAAGCGCTTTTAGTTTTCATCGAACTTGAGGTCGGTCCGGCATTAACGCTCTTCTGAGTCATTTAATGTAGATGTCGATTATATCTAATCTTTATTGGCTTGCGTTGAACATGCTAAGGCCGTCCTGACTTATGAGTCAGCACTGTGTGACTAGTGCCCAGTACCACTGCCGAACTTGACTAATAAGTCCCAGCTTCATAGTTGATACTGACACCTTTGCCCAATCTGACTAATTAGTCAGTGCCATGCACAAGTGAGCAAGATTTGCTAAGCATTCAATAATCAATCCATGTCCACATTTACACAATCAACATGCCTCAAGAATAACCATGCATGTCACATATGGGGTGCAGTTCTCTTACCTCAGGTTCGAGCGAGAAATATAATAAGAACGACTCCTAAGAACGATCAACCTTTTGTGTAACGCCCTGGCTACCCCAGAACAATTACGGTGAACAGTGAACCTGAAATTTGACCCGCTACCCGAGTCCTTTGGTTAAAAACGTGATCTAAGTGTCATTATCAGGTTAAGGTGAAAAACCAGTAAAAAGGAAATGATACATTTCATTAAGTAAATAAACTGCTCATGAGCCTTTAAAGCGTTTACAAGTTGTTCATAATACAAAAGGGTCGCTATTGTTTCAAATTTACAATCCCTGCTGACCTAAGCGGCAAAAATAGGGTAAGCCCCTAGTCCCTCTGAGAACTCCCTGACCGTGGTGGTCAAGTGGCCCAATATGTACACAACATCGCCCAAGCTCTCCACTCAGGGTTGGGTGAGCTTCTCTTTCCCTTTACCTGCACCACATAGCACCCATGAGCCAAGGCCCAGCAAGAAAATACAATTAAGCATGACATAATATCAACAACGATCATGATAACCATCCAGGACTATCAGTCCATAGCAGATAGGTGACAGTAGCCAAAGTCACAAAAGATGGGTACAGCTCACTCTAGCCATGTGACGATAGGGTCACCAAGACTTAACTGATAAGTGGTTATTTCACAAGTTTGATCAAGATAGGTGTATGGTGATTGGTCACCAACATAACCTTCCTCCCGACCCTAGATTCGTAACTATGGACAGCGTCCCTTAGCCATGTGACAAACAGTCACCGGGGCCATATGCCCTGGCTATAAACATCTGGTCTTAGACCAGGCAAGCGCTTATAAGTTCTTCGACCTTAGGGCCGGTCCAGCATTAATGCCATAGAGCCATTCAATGCATGTTCATCGACTTTAGGGTCGGTCCCTGACTAGTCAGTATGATAGACAAGTAATCAACATTCACTAGCATTTAATATGCAATCCATGTCCACATACATCAACCAACATGCTTCAATAACAAACCACGCATGTCATATACATAAACAGGGTGCAACTGTATCCATACATTGTTTTCTTACCTCTGGTTCGAGTGGAAGTTATTATAAGACGACCCCTGAGAACGATCAACCTTTAAATTCCTTGACGGTACCTGGTCATAACCAAGATATAGGATCCATCAATAAAAATGATAACAGAGGGTTCCTAAACCAAAACCTAGCCTCCGAGACATCAAACACTACTCAACCGGGTAATAGGTTCAACCCCGAGGCCTAAGGCTTGAATCCCCAAGCTAAAAACATCATTCTGCCCAAAATTATTCTGAGGGCCGCGGACCTCCCCTGCTGCGCCGCGGTGCACCCCTCTAACAGAGGCAGCCCTCTCTGCCAGACGCCAAGGGCCACGGCGCACCACAGCCGCGCCGCAGCGCCCAGCCCAGACCAACCAAAATGACAGCACGCACCTCCAATTTTCCCCTGCGTTTTCCCTTGGAACCAAGCCCTCTAACCAGCTCCAAATCTCCTCCAAACACTCATTTTAACCTCTAAACATCACCCATAACTCACCCTCATCAAAACCTAAACTAAACTTCAATCAAAACCTCTTCAAATCCAAACTTCCAACAAGAATTCATAAGCTGAATAACCAAAAGAAAAACAGAGCACAACCAGAAACTAAAGACTAAAACTCACCTCAAACCCAGATTTGAACCTTCCTCAATAGTTGAACCAAGTCCACAAACTCAGCCTTTGGATTTCCTAGCTTGAAACCCCACCTTGAGCTCAAAACTCCAAAGAAGAAAATGAAGAAGGATGGTATACGGGAAGGAAGAAGACAACTCTGTTTTTGTTCTGTTTTAATCTATAGCCATCTACAACCAACTAAAGGATAATATAAATCCTTCCAAATGACTAAAATACCCTTAAGTCATTTAAAGCCTCTAAAACCATTTCAAGGGTAAAATTGGTACTTTCCACTCACACCGTTAATCATAATTAACGCTTTCCACTTCCCGCTAATCTCAATAGTCCCAACCTCCAATAATTCATATCCCGTTACCCTAAAATCCCCAGTAACGCTCTAATCATTAAAATCACCCCGAGACTCACCCCGAGCCCCGAGCTCAAGCCTGTTATGACCAAACCGATAAATCATATTTAAAGATCGTCTCATGCCGAGATACTCGAACCAATCCACATTATAATGTGGTCTCACAATATATCATTGACATGCAAGCAAATATACAATTATACCCTCAATGGGCCAAATTACCAACATACCCCTGTAAACAAATGTGGACTCACATGCATGCATTTAACATCATATTATAATATAATTCTCATGAACATGCATAAACACATTTAATGGCATAATTAAACAGTTATGGCCCTCTCGGCCTACTAATCCAGCCATTAAACCATATTAGGGAATCCGGGGCATTACATTTTGGTTCCTTAGCAGTTACCTAATCACAACCAATTATAATCTCCATTAATGAAAATCAACATGGAAAGGGTCTTAACCTAAGCACCGCTCTCGGGACCTCGAAACATGCCCACACGGTGAGTAGATTCGATCCCAGGCCTTAAGGATTGAAACCCTGAGCCAAAAACTCTTAAAAACACTCAAAACGGGATTCTGAAGGAACAGAGTAGTGCTACAGTGCTGATCCCTAGTGCCCCAGCGCTATTCTCAGAACCCTCAAAACGTCCAAAAGACTCCTGTGTAGCGCTATAGCGCCCTAGGGTGGGCGCTGTAGTGCTACCCCCAGATCAACACTCCCCTGAAACCTTCTTCTTTGACTCCTTCGATTCCAACCTGTTTCCAATGCTTCCAAATCCCATTTTTGGTGCCAAATGAACCCAAAAACCATCCTCACATATCCCAAACATCACAACCATAAGAACCCTAGCCAAAACTCCCAACAAAACCAAGTATTCAACCTAGAAATCACAACTGCAAAACAGAACTAAAATAGGGCAAACTAGGGAATTCAATGGCTAGAAACTTACCCAAAGCTCAGCTTGTGATGCTCTTCAATGGTGGAACACTCTCCCAAACTCCCAAGGCTTACTTCCCAAGCTTGAATCCTCAAGAATGGTTCAAAAATCTCAAAGGAAACTAAAGGAAAGAAGATATGGGAAAGCTCTTCAAGTTACTCTGTTTTTCCTCTTCTTTCACAGCCTAAAATGGCTTATATCTATCCTAGGGGTAAAAATACCATTATACCCCTAGGTTAATTAAAGGTTTCCAAAGGCTCCCAAGGGCAAAATTGGTATTCCCCACCTATCTCGTTAATCATAATTAACGCTCTCCAATTCCCGCTATTCTCGATAATCTCAAACACCAATAATTTATATCCCGTTACCCTTTAATTCCTGGTAACGCTCTAATCACTAAAATCACCCCGAGACTCATCCCGAGCCCCGAACTTAAACCTGTTATGACTAGACCGCTAATTAATATTCCATGATCGTCTCATGCCGAATAGCTGGAACAAACCCACATTATAATGTGGTCTCAACAATATATCAACGACATGCATACAAATATACAATTATCCTCTCAACGGGCCAAATTACCAAAACTTCATAATAATCAAATGTGGACCCATATGCATGCATATAACATCATATTATAATACAATTCTCATAAACATGCATATTATCAATTAATGGCATATTTAAACAAGTATGGCCCTCCCGACCTACTTATCCTGCCATTAAACCGCATTAGGGATTCTGGGGCATTACACTCGGGCCTCTGACTTGAGCGGGTTGTGGCTTAAATGGTTGGGGGCCGTGACACTTAATGGGTTTTGGGCCTCGGGGAGGTTTTGAGTGCAAGAACTCAAACCTAAAGGCCCGGGATCAATCCTACTACCCGATTTAGTAGGATTCGATGTCTCGGAGGCTAGGACTCAGTCCGGAAGCCTTTATTTACTCATTTTTTTTACGGGATTCTATAATTGATTGTGACCAGGTTATCGCTAGGGGCTCGGGATCAGAATAGTGCTCGAGGGTCGTTCTTATTTTACATTACACTCAGACTTGAGGTAAGAAAACTGCACCCACTATGTGATGTACATGATTAGGGCTTGGCCCGAATGCTGAACATGGTTTTGATTGGGCATTGGCCCCCGTAAATGCGTATGATTATGATTATGCCTGTGATTATTGATGAAGCATGTTGAGTGCTCTATATAGGGATATTTGTTATATGATGAATGCTTGTTTGCATTATATACTTGAGAAAAGCATTGACTTATCAGTTAAGGACATCAATAACGCTGAGTGCTGGTCGTAAAGCATTGACTTATGAGTCAAGAGCGACAATAGCGTGTTGAGCACTGGTCGATATGATTAGATCTAATCAGGAGAGCGTTACACGCTCATTCGACTCAATGGTCGTAGAAAACCAAAGCGCTTGACTAGCTCTATGGTTAGTTACTCAAAGCTAGGGTGACTTTATGGTCACATGGCTAGGGCAAAGGACCCCGGGGTGACTTTATGGTCCTCTATTCAAGGAAAAGGACCCCAGGTTGACTCTATGGTCATCTATTCAGGGCCAAGGACCCCAAGTAGACTCTATGGTCATCTGATTAGGGTTGCGATCCCCACAATGATTCCATAATCATTTATTTGTACCTGTATGGATGCATGAGTAGGTTATTACTGCTAGGCATGCTAGATATATATATTGTTTATGCACTTGTATTAAGTTTTCTTGCTGGGCCTTGGCTCACGGGTGCTACGTGGTGCATGTAAAGGGAAAGGAAAGCTGGACTAGCCATGAGTTGGAGAGCTTAGGTGGTGATGTGTACATATGCGTTCGCTTGACCACCATGGCCAAGGTTTCTCAAAAGAACTAGGGTTAAAACTTATTTTTGCCGCTTAGGTCGGCAAATTGTCACTTTTGAGTTGTAATGACCATATTGGAACTGTAAACAATTTTGTAAACATTACTATGGGATCTCATGTATAATTTAATATTTTAATGAAACATTCATTCCTTTTAACCAAAATTTTTAACCCTAGACTAGTAATCACTCTTAGATGCACGTTTATGCCCGAATGACTCATTTAGTTAGTTAAACACTATTTAAAATACACAGTGTAACGGTCTTGGCTAACTAGGGCGTTACAAACACATTTTTGGCAAAAAGATGTTCTCAAATATATTATGTATGCATGCATCATAATGCACAACATTATTGTCGAGGATGAAAGAGAGGTATATGAGAGTTTGTTTGATTTTAATTATGATGAAGGCCCCGGTGACACCCCAACGGTTGAAGTATTGCATGGACCTAATTCTGACTTTCTGAAAATGCTTAAAAGAAATGTTGAAATTTGTGACAGAAACATTCATCATAATCTTCAGGCGGACTTGGTGGAGCACATATGGTGAAAATTTGGAAATCATTTTAATTAGAATTTTTTTAATTATGTTAGATTGATTAATTATGATGATGTCATTTTATAAGCTCCTTTAAATTTTGTCTACATACATTTCATGTAATATTTATTTATATTAATATATGAATTAAAAAAATTTAGTGTGACAATATTTATGATTACAAATAATATATTAAATAATAATATATGAGACCATAGTTGAAAACTTTTGGGGTGGCTTAGCATTGAAGCATATTTATGGAAAAAGTTACCAAAAGTGATGTGGATGGGAGAGAAAATAAATAAATTATATTTTTGGATGATTTTGCCATTTTAGGCAACCAATGGGATAGCAACCATTGGAGTTGCTCTTATGAGCCATGAAATTAATGCCTGTTGGTATTTTGAGCAATTCTCAGTCCTGTAGCTGCTTGGCATATTTGAGAAATTCATCTCTACAATTTTCAAGAATTGTGGATTGGAATCGGCCTTTTTTGTTGAAAGAGTCAACCACTCAAGTGTTGTACTGAAAAATGCAGTGGATTTGGTGGAGACCATCCAATGCTTGAGCTGCCTGCACTTTCATTGGATTTGTTTGGGGACTATGCGCTATTATCACCTTTACCACAGTGCCTCTAAAGTCCTTGTAGACTGCAGCAAGTGTGGAGCCTGTACTCGAGATGGCCACATCACTGGAGATTATTTTTAAGCGCGTGCACACACTCGCTTTGTCTCTCCTTCCATCTAATTTTTCTATGTTAAAATTTCGTACGTTGACGTCTTTGCGTTAATTTTTATCTTTTATGTCATTATAATGCCATTTTTGCACCAAAATAGCTTAAAACACTAATTAAAAATATACGTAAACATAACTTTAAAATGAGATTTATTAATGTAAAAATTAAACAGAGTACTCGTTTTCATAAGGCATGTTCAACTTTTAACTAGATGTTAAAACTCTTTTATTTATGCCCAATTTTTTAATTGCTCTTCCCATAATACCCAATTCCCCACTCAAATTAGTACCCATCATCTTCTCCAACACGACATACACTACATCTTCTTCACCTATTAACATTCACCCACATTTGAGCTTCTCCATCCCTTTGCTGCCATAAGTCTATCCTACCATCAAATATATCACCATTGAACCAAAAAAATCTTTGAGCTTCTATATACTTCACTCTTCATCTTCTTCACCATGGCCAACTGGGCTTAGAGTGTCTCCACCCATCTATGTCACAAATCCATAAGTCTTAATCTCCCATTTACGAGTATAGCATTCTGTTGCTGGAGTTGATCTACATTCCATCTCTTTGCCATTGTGACTTGAGGAAACTTAGCTTGTAGCTGGTAGTGGTTGGTTTATTGCTTCGTTCGTTACTACAATTTTAGAGTAACTATACACATCTCTATATGCATTTCTTTCATATATAGGAATCGTTTAAATTACTTGTAGTGTATATATATAAATATTTATAGAGCTTGTTTATGTTATCTTCCGCAAGGAAAGATTCAATAATGGTCAACTCGTTTGCTTGAGTTGATTTTCATGCCCTTTATATGTTTGATGAAATGCCTCAACTACACTTCATGTGTTTGATGCTTAAAACTACTTTGTGTGATACTATCTTTTTGCCTCTTAAACACTAGGAAGATGGGTATAACAATAAAGGTGTAACGCCCTACTACCCAGGGGCCGTTACACTGTGCATTTTAAATAGTGCTAAACTTGCTAAGCGAGTCATTTGGCCATAATCGTGTAACTAAATTTGATTAACAGTTTAGGGTTAAAATTTTTGGTCAAAGATACAAACGTTTCACTAAAAAGTTTACTGTATACATTAGGATCCCAAAATACATTTAAAAGGTTAATTACAATAAAAGATTTACAACCAGCTGACTTAAGCGGCAACATAGGGTTTAACCCTAGTTCCTCTTTAAACCTCAACCGTGGTGGTCGAGTAGCTGCATATGTACACATTGTCACCTAAGCTCTCCAACTCAAGGATGATCCAACTTTCTTTTACCTTTACATGCACCACATAACACCCGTGAGTCGAGGTTCGGCAAGAAAACTCAAACATGCTCCTAAGTAGTTAATAACATGTCACCAAATCATAATATGCATGCCTAGCAGTAATAACCCTATACATGCATGCAGGCAAGTACAAATAAATGATTATGGGGTCCTGCCCCCTGAACAGATGGTTGTTAAGTCATTCTGGGGTCCTGCGCCCTGAATAGATTACTGGGTCTTGTGCCCTGTATAGATGACCAGGGTCCTGTGCCCTGAATAGATGACTGGGGTTTTGTGCCCTGAATAAATGACTGGGGTCCTGTGCCCTGAATAAATGACTATTAAGTCATTCTGGGGTCCTGTGCCCTGAATAGATGACTAATAAGAAATCCTAGGGTCCTGCGCCCTAAGCCATGTGACCATCAAGTCACCTGAGCCTTTTAGCCCTGGCTCTGAGTAACTAGCCATAGACTAGCCAAGCGATTTTGTTTTCTTTGACCAAAAGGTCGGTCGAGCATATAATGCTCTTGTTGATTAGATCTAATCATACCGACCAACGTTCAATGTGCTATTGCTGCTCTTGACTCATAAGTCAATTCCATACGACCAGCGCTCAGTACTATTGCCGATCATGGTTGATAAGTCAGAGCTTCACGACTAGCACTAAACACCATTGCCATTTCTGACTAACAAGTCAGTGCGTTACTCAGATAAACAATGTATTACAACATTCATAATGCAACATATATCCAAATATAGAGCATTCGACATGCTTCATCAATAATAACAAGCATAATTATGATCATGCACATTTACAGAGACTCATGCTCTAATCAATTCCACATTCAACATTCATGCCATACCATAATCACATGTATCACATGCATCACATGCCTCACATACTGGGTGTAGTTTTCTTACCTTTGGTCCAAGCACAGGTTACCAATAAACGACCCTTGAGCACGATCCTGATTCTGAACCTTTAGCAATCACCTAGTCACAACCATAATATAGAATCCCATAAAAAACGAGTAAATATAGACTTCCGGACCGATTCCTAGCCTCCGGGATGTTGAATCCTACCAAACCGGGTAGTAGGATCGATCCCGAGCCCTTAGAGTTAAGTTCCCATGACTAAAAACCCAACATGGCAAAAACTACACATGCGGGCCGCGACTTGGCCCTAGGGGTCACGGTGCGCCTCCCTGACAGAAAGCCCTCTGCCTGGGCTTCAGGGTGCGGGCCACTACTTGGCCCTCTAGAGTCACGGCGTGCCCCCCAGGCAGAACCCTCCTTGTTCTGGGTTCACACAGGTCGCGACTTCCTAGAACAAGGTCGCGGCCCAACCTCGAACCTAACCATTTTCTCCGTTTTCTCCATTTAAAAACCTTCCAAAAACCTAGCCAAACATGTTCAAATCCTAAAAACAAAGTTCCCAAACATCCCAATGGCCCAAAACCATAAAATCCCAAGCCTCAAACAATCCAAAAACTCCTCAAGACATAAAATCTAATTCAAGCTTAAAAACTCAGAAACTTAAAACTTAGATTACCTCTAATTGAGTCATTTCCCAATTAAATCCTCCAGCTAATAAGCTTCTAATCTTCCCTAGAATTGTTATGACTCGATCCTTGCTTGAATCCGAGTCCTAAAACTCGAGTTTCCTTCGAAAATGCGAACGACGTCAAAAAGGGATAACGGGAGAGAGAGAATGTACTGAACGTTCTTTTATGTTTCTGACATGTTACTTCGAGCTTAAGTACCTCAAGCAAATCTAATACTCGGGGTCCCAAAAACGCCCTCGGGGTAAAATAGTCAAAATTCCCAGAATTCCCTCCTAGTCTCACTAACTCCCAATATATCATCAAATAATCATTCCCATTACCCAATATCTCGGTAATGTGCTAAATACCTAGTATACCCATTGACTCACTCCGAGTCAAATATGGGTCCCGTTGTGACTTTTCTATTAGCTTACTCCCTAGGATCGTCTCGTGCCGAGTAACCTAAACATATCCACATAGTAATGTAGTACCACACACATACCGCATATATGCTAAATATACCCATAACGGGCCAAATTACGAAAATTACTCAATTAATCATAAATAAGCCCACATGCATATTTAATACACCAAAACATGCATATCAAGTCATATTATAATATAACTCACATAATCACATAATGATGCACATATATATCACATAATCACATAATTTCATAATTTGTCATCTTGACGCCCTAATCAAGGCCCTAAGCCTTATTAGGAAATTTGAGACGTTACAAAAGACTTCTCATAGTTGTCTCAATTTTTTATGTTGCTAATCTTGCTATTGCTTATAGTATAAGGTGCATGTATTGTATGCAAGCAAAATTATAGCTAAACAAACTAAAATAAATGCAAATCATTGGAACATGAGCAATACACAATGAAATGTCGTTGATGTGCTATTTGTTTTTCTCAAAGTTTGAATGTATTTTTTATGCATGATTATTAGTTGTTGTTGGTTATATGCAGATAGTTATTATTGGAGAAGTAAAAGGACACATTCATTGTCATATATATATATACATATATATTTGAATATATTAAATTATAAACCAAACTGGTTTGAATTATTTGTGAATCGAAAATATAGTTTTGGTCATATGAAAACATTGTAATATAATTGATTTCTCATGTTTCATTGTAGGTTGCACGAGAACACTTTCTTTGATAAGAACTGTCCATATTTATGAGACAAAAGAAAAAGAAGAAGGAAGGCAATGATCTTTGATGTTAATTCTTCTTAGCATCTCCATCCTTTTTAACTTTTGCTTTAGTCACAAACTTTAGCGACCAAGGCATGTATATACATGCTTAATCCATGGCAATGCTCAATCCCAGTATTATACAATTTGATATCGATAGTTATTTTACCTATTTTTCTATTTGTTCTTCTTGCTCTTGCTATATTTGTGTGACAAAATCAGTGAATTACATTATAGAGAGAGTTGACCAGAATCCTGAAACATAGCTATTTCTGCCATGAATTGCAAGTGAATTTTACAATTTACAAACTCATTTGAGGTCCTCTGAATCAAAGAAGAAGAAATATTAGATAATCTGAACTCTTGAAAAATCTAGTAAAAAATTGCAGCAAAGTTGAAGAAGCATTAACCTACTGAAACCATCCCTTGCAACCAAACTAATGATAAAAGTGTTTATCTTTAAAATCAGTAAAGACTTTGCAAAGTGAAAATTTATAATGATTTAGTCCACCCTAATGGACCATTTACTCCAAAGCCAATAAGCCTTAGTAAGAGTTATTGGAGGAAGATATGCAATAGATAATAATGATCATCACAACACAAATAGTAAACTAGAGGAATTCCACAGGAAAGCTCAAATAGCATCCAACAATAAGTTCAATGGTACTTCAAGGGAGAGTATTGGCAAGCTTGATTATTTATAGAATTTAGATGTCTCTTCAAACTATCTTTGAAGTTAATCGATAGTGTCCAAAAAACACAAAAAATATTTATTATTGCAGGTCTAACTACAGTCAAACATGTGGATCATGATTTATATTTTATATGGTTTTGGTTTAGATTTTAAGCTTAGTGGTTTAACTTTTAAAAAGTCGTGATTTAAATTTTATGCCTTGTGGTTTAAATTTTAATGAGTCGAGGTTTAAAAAGTTGTAGTTTAAATTTTAAAGAATTGTGGTTTAGATTTTAAAGGGACATGATTTAGACTTTAAGCCTAGTAGTTTAAATTTTAAGTATTGAGGTTTAGATTTTACAGGATCATGGTTTATATTTTATATGGTCGTGTTTTAGATTTTAAGCCTAGTGGTTTAAATTTTAAAGAGTTGTGTTTAAATTTTAAGTCTTGTGATTTAAATTTTAAACAGAGGTAGTTTAAATTTTTATCCTTATGGTTTAAATTTTAAAGAGTTGTGGTTTAAATTTTAAGTCTTATGGTTTAAATTTTAAATATTCGTGGTTTAAATTTTAAATAGTCGTAGTTTTAATTTTAAGCCTTGTGGTTTGAATTTTAGAGGCTAGTGATTTAAATTTTAAAGAGTCGCGATTTAGATTTTAAAGGAACATGATTTATATTTTATATAGCCGTGGTTTATATTTAAAGCCTTGTGGTTTAAATTTTAAAAAATTCGTGGTTTAAATTTTAAAGAGTCGTAATTTAAATTTTAAAGAGACGCGGTTTAAATTTTAAAAAGTTGTGGTTTAAATTTTAAATAGTTGTTGTTTTAATTTTAAGCCTTGTGGTTTGAATTTTAAATACTAGTAGTTTAAATTTTAAATGATCATGATTTATATTTTATATGGTCGTGGTTTAGATTTTAAGCTTTGTAATTTAAATTTTAAAAAGTTGTGGTTTAAAATTTAAAGATTCGTGGTTTAAATTTTAAAGAGTCGGGGTTTGAATTTAAACAGTGATGGTTTAAAATTTAAGTCTTGCGGTTTGAATTTTAAAGAGAGATAGTTTAAATTTTAAGCATTGTGATTTAAATTTTAAATAGTTGTGATTTAAATTTTAAGCTTTGTGGTTTGAATTTTTAAAGACTAGTGGTTTAAATTTTAAAGAATCCTGGTTTAGCTTTTAAATGATCATGGTTTATATTGTATGTGGTCATAGTTTAGATTATAAGCCTAGTAGTTTAACTTTTAAACCTTGTGGTTTAAATTTTAAAGAGTCGTGATTTAAATTTTAAGCCTATGGTTTAAATTTTAAAAAGTCGTGATTTAAATTTTAAGCTTTTTGGTTTAAATTATAAGTCTTTTGGTTTAAATTTTAAAGAGTCGTGGTTTAGATTTTAAAGGATCATGATTTATATTTTATTTGGTCGTAGTTTAGATTTTAAGCATAATCGTTTAACTTTTAAACCTCGTGGTTTAAATTTAAGTCTTTTGGTTTAAATTTTAAGCATTGTTGTTTAAATTTTAAAGATGGGTAGTTTAAATTTTAAGCTTTGTGGTTTGAATTTTAAAGACTAATTTTTAAAATTTTAAAGAGTCATGATTTAGATTTTAAAGGATCACAATTTATATTTTATATGGTCGTGATTTAGATTTTAAGCGCGGTAGTCTAACTTTTAAGCCTTGTGGTTTAAATTTTAAAGAGTCATGATTTAAATTTAAGCATTATGGTTTAAATTTTAAGCTTTGTGGTTTAAATATTAAGCCTTGTAGTTTAAATTTTAAAGAGCCAATGTTTAAATTTAAAGCCTTGTGGTTTGAATTTTAAAGACTAGTGGTTTAAATTTTCATGAGTTGTGGTTTAGATTAACGAGTTGTGGTTTAGATTTCAAAGGATCATGTTTTATATTTTATATAACCGTGGTTTAGATTTTAAGCCTAGTGGTTTAATTTTTAAACTTGTGGTTTAAATTTTAAAGAGTCATAGTTTAAAGTTTACGTCTTGTGGTTTAAATTTTAAAGAGATGTAGTTTACATTTTAAGCCTTGTAGTTTAAATTTTAAAGAGTCGCGGTTTAAATTTTAAGCCTGTTGTTTAAATTTTAAAGAGTCGTAGTTTAAATTTTAAACCTTGTGGTTTAACTTTTAAAAATTAGTCGTTTAAATTTTAAGCTTTGTGGTTTACATTTTGAAGAGTTGTGGTTTAAATTTTAAGCCTTGAGGTCAAACTTTTAAAGGGTCGTGGTTTAAATTTTATGTCTTGAGATTTATATTTTAAATGATTGTGGTTTACATTCTAATATTTGTGGTTTAAATTTAAGGAGTTGTGATTAAGATTTTAAGCATTGATGTTTACATTTTAAAAAATAATTTCTCATAGATTGAATATAATCCTTTAAATATAGTTGTCACACACACACACACACATATATATATATATATATATATATGACAACGTGAAAATTTCATTTTTGCAATTGCAGCTTTAGTTACTATGAGTTATTTTAACAAACACGTATAAGACATTTCAAAACTAGTACTATTTGAGCATAGTATGAGTTGTTATGAGCCTATAATTCTTCTTTAGACATTTCAACAAATAATTTCAACAAACAACTGGAATGCATTTCTAATTTATCTATAATATAACACAGATAATACACACTACAATAACACTTAGAATCATTTGCTTAAATAAGGGTAATTTGGGAAGTCTCATGATAATAATGAGTAAAGTTTAACTAAATATATTTAGTGTCTAATTTTAGTTAACTACTCCTAAAAATGGATAGTTCTCAACTTTTCCCTTTATTAATTAAATCTGATATAATCGCAGCCCATTAAACTACAAAAATAGATACACTAAAAATAAAATAAAATACTAATGTCAAAATAAGGAAAATAATAAGAGATTTTACATAAAATACTTAGGGTGTGTTTGGAAAGCCACTTTGTAATTGAAATTGACTGTAATTAAGAGTAATTACTCAATTTGACGTGTTTGTCTGACCATGTAATTACACAATAACTATTTAATGGACGTAATTGAGATGTCCTAATTACACTCTCCAATTCTCATGCCTCCCATGAGAATTGGATGTGATTACATTGCGTAATTACTAATTACTATCAACTTTAAATATTATTTATTACATAATATTATTTTTCTGTGTAATTACTAAATATTTTGCCAAACATAATAATAGGAATTCATGAGTAATTATCACTTGACATCCAAACACACATTGTATTTTAAAATAGTGTAATTACTCATATATGTAATTACGTAGTTATTTCCAAACACTCTTAATTTCACTAAAAATTTACATTTTTCTGGTCAAATATTTTTTTTCTTTCAATTTTAAGGTTTTAAGGAAGTTTTTACATTTTTATGGTTTTTTCTTTTTTCTTTTTGTTTTGTTTTTAGGTTGATGTTTAGTTGTTATGATATATATATATATATATTATTTTTTGTATTTTTTAAATTTATTTTGGGTTGAAGTAGTGAGTTGTTTTCAAGTTACTTTTTAGTTGTTTTTCCCAAGACTGTATTTTTGTAATTATGAAACTTTGAAAATCGTATTTTTGAAAACATAGTATGCATTTTTAAAGAAAAAAATTGAAATCTTAAAAAAGTAAAAAAAAAAAAGCCTAAAAAATATGTATTTAAGAAAAAAACCCAACTTTCAAATAAGATTAGTAAAATAATATGGTATATCATAACAAAAAAATAGATATACTAAATAATTAAAATAGTAAAAAATAACATAATTTTAAAATGAGGTTGACAAAACAAATGTGATAAAATAATATACCAAAACGAGTAAAATAATATACCACAAAAATAGAAAAAAAAATATATCAACATAACTTTAAAATAAGATAGATCAAATAAATACTATATCTCTTCTATATAATAAGTGTGTAGATAACAGAAATTCTTGGTTTAAACGATTTTTATTTTTTTAATATTAACTTTAACGGAATATTGATAAACGAGTTTTAGGCTCGTTTATGGTCTAGTTTTAGGATGGTTTTCGTTAGTTTATGATTATTTTATCGTAGAATTATGCTTGTTTGTTCATGTTTCAGGTTTTCCATGCTAAGTTGGTGAAAAGAGTGAAAATGAGTGAAAGTTGAAGAAAATATAGTTAAGTTGGAGAAAATCGTATTTTTCGGGGTCGATATGTGCGAGTTTTGATACTGACAATAGCGCTACAGCGCTATCAATGGAGCGCCATAGCGCTAGGAAGGAGGTTGTTGAATCTGTAAGTAGCGCCCCAGCACTACAAAGGCAGCGCTACAACGCTATCAAGAACTGCAGAGCAGCAGCCCGGTGCTACATCATGGGCGCTACAGCACTAGTGAATAAAGTTTTAAGGGATTTTGGCTCTGACTTTAGCGCTACAGCGCTCAATACATAGTGCTACAGCACTGTAAACGCGTTTTCCAGATTTTTTATCCACTTTTGAAGGACAAAATGGTCTATTCACTTGGGAACATTGGAGGGCTATTTAAGAACATTTTTCTGCGATTTTGAAAGGGAGTCTTAGTTTTCAAAAACCCTAGATTAGAAGAGGTTGTTGTGATTAGTTTTCTGTTTCATCTTAATTCTTTAGGTTGATTTTATGACCAATTATTTGAACTTTGTTTTCATCATGTTATTTATGAACTAATTTCTTTTATCTAGGGATTAATGTAGTCACTGGGATTTCTATTTAATTTTATTATGATATTCTATTGATATTTATTCTCTATTCTAATCTATATGATGTTTGTTTAATGCTAGTAAATAATTGATCACTATTTACTTGATTTAATGGTTCTGATTCAAAATTCAAAAGATGAGAATTGAATATGCTATCATTGTATAGACATAGGTTTCATATTGAATGAAAGTACCTGTATGACTTGTGTAGTAATTAAGTTTCCATGTTTAATGCCTTCTATATGTTCAAGTTTATCACAGAAATGTAGAAAACCTGCATATAGACTGAGATCTTATATCTTGAAAAAGAATAGGAATCGATTATATTAACCTGCTACTAGAATAGAAAGAAGAGATTTAGAATTGATTATTAAAATTAATAAGAATGAACAGTTGATGAAATTAATTCCTAGGCTTTTTATTATTGATTTTTAATTAGTTGATTCTTTGTTTTGTTTCCAGTTCTTTAATTTTTGTTCATAGTTTATAGTATTTATTTTACCTTTAATTATTCACTTAAATTTTAATTCACCAAATAGAATTTGAAAATCAGTTAGTGGTACTTGGAAGATAGTCTCTGTGGGACGATATCTGTTCTTCCAGAATTTACTACTTGACACGACTACGTATACTTGCGTACAGATTTTACAAATCAAGATTTTGGCGTCGTTGCCGGGGACTTAAATTCCAATATCACAGTTAATTGTTATTTGTTCTAATTTGATTATTTTATTTTATTTAATTTCTGTTTAACATTTATTTGGATCAAGGTTTTATTGTGTTTTAGGACTTGTTGGTATATGAGAAGCAATAGACACAAGGAGATTAAACCAATCGATCTGGAAATTGAAAGAACGTGTAGACAGAACCGGAAAACAAAGAGGAGATTGGAGTTTACCATGGTTGACAATTTGGGAAACAATGTTAATAATGGTCAAGGGGTTGTAGAGGTTCCAAGGGAGCAAGGACCAAGAACTTTGAGAGATTATGTACTGCCTACTATTACAGGAGTGCATTCATGCATAGACCTCCAACCATTGTTGCAAACAATTTTGAGATTAAGCCAGCAATTCTCCAAATGGTCCAAACAACTGTTCAGTTTGGAAATTAGGGCGTGTGATATTTCTCTCTCTCTTCCCATGACTCGGAAGAAGAAAGGCATATCGAAGCCGGTGGTGGTTTCCGATGAGGTGGCGGAAGACCTCCCTTCGATCCAAGAAGAGGAACCTGTTCTGATTCCTGATGACGAATTTCATGACCCGTGTGACGAGTTGGAGATGGATCGTGGAGTCGAATCGAAACGTGTTGGAAGTGTGAATCGCACCTCTCCCAATTCAGTGAGTTGGGCTGAGGAGGCTGAGGGATCCGATTATCAGAGGTCGGCTAAGGATGTTTGGAGTAAATTTAAATCGAACCAGGTACTTACCCCTTCTACTCGCCTGAATTACACTGAACCTCTGAAAGTGGGTGACCAAATTGTGGCCCGTTTAGACATGGAGGAGGTGGAGATTGAAGCTTCGTTCTGGAAAAATGCCATTGTATGCATTGTGCTGGGAGCTAACCCACCCTTTAGAGTGTTTGAAGGTTTTGTCAAGAGAATTTGGGGAAACTTAGGTGTTGATAAGATAGTAAGAATGCACTCAGGTTGTACCCTTGTTAACTTCAGGGATGAAGCTACTCGGGACCTGATATTGGAAACGGGAGTCATTCATTTTGACAAAAAACTGGTGGTTCTTCGTCCCTGGACTTCAGACATGGACTCTGTGAGAATGGTCAAGTCGGTACCGGTTTGGATTAGGCTGAACGGTTTGGGTTTGTAATATTGGGGAAAAATTAGTCTCAGTGCTATGGTGAGTACTATTGGAAAGCCGGTTATGGTGGATAAGGTGACGCAAAGTAGATCGATGGTGAAATATGCAAGGGTTTTGGTGGATATGGAGATTACGGATCACCCCCCGAAATCTATTTCTTTTATCAATGAAAGGGATCAATTAGTTGAACAGTTGGTGGAGTATGAATGGCTTCCTTCTAAGTGTGCTGCATGCTCACTTTTAGGTCATATAATGGCGAATTGTAACAAGAATAATGGATTGATTTGGAAGAAGAAACCCACTGTTGAGAATGGAGCTAAATTAGACAAGATGAAAGTTAGTTCAAAGGAGGAGTTACAGCAGCCTTCTGGGTCTGTTAGTTCTGAAACCAGAGCGGGTAATCCTTCAATTAATGTAGATGAGGAGAGGACAAAGAGCACACATGAGCGACATGATTCAAAGGAGAGTTGTGTTGTACAGGGCATTTCAAATGATGCTCAGCAAGTTGAAACAGGGAGTACTGTTTTTGCTGGTAACTGGATTACTCCTAAAAGGAGAGGGACTAGACAGGTTATGGCAGTTCCTCACAAGACAGATACAGCTCTAGGCAAGGCTATTTCGGGTAATGGTTATGCTGTTCTTCAAGAATCTGGGGATGGTCATTTGGTTACCAACTCTAACCCAATTAAGTGATGGAGGTTTGTAATATGATAGGGTGGAATGTGAGGGGTATGAATAAAAGAGATAAGCAAAATGTTATTCTTAGTATTTGCAAGGAAAATAAGGTTGGATTTGGTGCTCTATTTGAGACTAAGGTGAAACATGAGAAGCTTCAAGAAGTTTTTGAAAATAATTTTCACAATTGGGATTACTTTTCAAGTCCTATCACATCTGGTAGAATTTTGGTTTTTTGGCAAGCTAAGTTTGTGAAGGTTGACATCTTGCTAGAAGATCCTCAACTTGTGCATTGTAGGATTAGGGTGAGTGGCCAGCAGAAGTTGTTTTTCACCACGGTGGTTTATGGGAGTAACTCTATGGGGGAGAGGAAAAAATTATGAGACAAGTTAGCTAGTATTGGTCAACTGAAGTATCCTTGGATTATATTTGGAGACTTTAATGCTATGTTTAGCTACCAAGACAGGAATGGTGGGAGACAAATCCTTGCTAAGGATATTGCTGATGCTCAAGATTGGTTGGCTTTAGGCCAAGTAGAGGAACTTAAATGTTCTGGTGCTCTCTATACTTGGTCGAACAAACATGAAGCAGGAGACCGAATTTTCTCTAAATTAGATAGAGTTTTTATTAATGATTTTTGGCTGGATTCTTTCCCTAAAACTGAAGCGTGCTTCAAATGGGACTGTATATCTGATCATAGTTTCTATGTGATTAGAAGTCAAGAAGTTAACAAGGTGGGATTCATTCCTTTTCGTTATGGCAACCATTGGTTACAGTATAGAGGTTACAGAGAAGCTGTTTTACATTGTTGGAATGCTACTGTTGGATCCGGTAGAGGTCTTAGCAAGGTGGTTCAGAAACTGTTTAGAGTGAAACATGTTTTGAAAAGGTTCAACAGGGAAGAGGTTGGAGATGTAGTTTTGAATTATAGGGAGGCTAAGGAGGAGTTCTGTAAAGCTCAGGAGGCCTTGTCAGCTAATCCATCTGATCTTTCTCTATATCAAACAGTTAATCAAGCTCAGCAAAATGTTATAGTTATGCAGAGTCGATATGCCAATTATCTCAAACAATAGAGTAAATTAAATTGGGTCAAATTCAGTGATGAAAATTCGAGGTTCTTTCATGCTATTATGAGGAAAAGAAGAGTTGAAAATAGAATTACGACTTTCACTCTTGGAGACAAAATTGAAGATGATTATTCTAAAGTCGTTGAGCACTTTCTCTCCCATTTTAAGAATTTTATGGGGGGGGAGAAGTTTGGCTTCTAAGGAGATTGATAAAAACTATTTGTACCAGGGAAACATATTGTCTTTGGATCATCAAGTCAGGTTATTGAGACTGTTTAGCAAGAGTGATATGAAGAAGGCTCTTTTTAGCATGTACTCTTGTAAAAGTCCTAGTTTGGATGGCTTTGGCTCGGGGTTCTTCAAGGGATTATGGACAGATATTGGTGATGAAATTTCTCTTGCTGTGTTAGAGTTTTTTCAGGATGGGTTCTTGCCGAAGGATCTGAATGAAACAGTGATTTCACTCATTCCTAAGATTGCAGATCCGAACTCAGCTAGTGACTACAGGCCTATTGCGTGTTGTAATACTCTCTACAAGTGTATATCGAAGATGATATGTACTAGACTTTCGGAAGTGCTTCCCTTCCTTGTTCATAGCAATCAAGGGGCTTTCATAAAAAAATAGAGTTCTTGCTCATAATATAATGATTTTCCAGGATCTCCTCAAAGGGTACACTAGAAAGAATATTTCAGCTAGATGTATAATGAAGATAGATCTGAGCAAGGCTTATGACACAGTTGACTGGCATTTTGTGGAGGAGTTGCTTAAGCATCTTTGCTTCCCCTCTAGATTTATCGACTGGATTCTAGCTTGCTTGAAAAGTACCAGCTATAATCTTCTAATGAATGGTAGAATTCAGGGCTCTTTTAAAGGGGAAAAAGGCCTTCGGCAAGGGGACCCAATGTCTCCTCTCTTGTTTGTGCTAATAGTGGAGTACCTTACCAGATTATTGGCTCATTACTCTGACAAAAAAGGCTTTGGTTTTCATCCTTTGTGTAAACATCTTAGGTTAACTAACCTATGTTTTGCAGACGATTTGATTATATTTTGTAAAGGTAATGTCAGTTCAGTGAGTAAGATTCAAGAAGCTTTCATTTCGTTTTGTGGTTCTACAGGGCTCTCTGCGAACAAGTCTAAATCTCAAATCTTCTTTGGAGGGGTTAAGGAAACCATTAAAGATCAGATTCTTGGTTTGGTGCAAATGGAAGAAGGCTCCTTTCCTTTGAAGTACTTGGGGGTTCATCTTCGGCCTACTAAGTGGAAAGCTTCAGATTGTGGGGTGATCCTGGATAAGCTGAACAAGAAACTTAATTGTTGGGCGAGTAGAAATCTTTCTTTTGCTGGTCGTGCCCAACTTATTCACTCAGTATTGCTTGGTATTAGAAACTTTTGGATGAGTATATTCATACTTCCGTCCAAAATCACAGCGGCCATTGATAAAAGCTGTCGGGACTTTCTTTGGGGCACTAATGGGAATAGAAGCAAGCTTCATCTCCCTTCTTGGGAAAAGGTTTGTCTCCCTAAAAAGCTTGGTGGTATTGGTTTTCGTGAAGGTAAGAAATGAAACATGGCATTGATGGCGAATTTTATTTGGGCGACAACAACCAAACAAGACTGCCTTTGGGTTAAATGGATTAGTTCCATTTATCTGAAAGAGCATATCATTTGGAATGTTCCAATTAATCAGGAAATGAGCTGGTATTTTAAGAAATTGTTGAGGTTGAGACAAGTTATTGATGAGGGTTCCTTGAGGCAAGCTGTTAAGGGAGGTAAATTTCGAATTAAACACTTTTATACCACTCTTATTTCTGCTCAAACAGTTGGTTTTGCTGATACTGTGTGGAACAAAATTATAGTGCCCAAACATAGATTTATATACTGGCAGATTTTCAACAATCAGTTGCTTACTAGAGATCATTTTAGCCGATTCTTGCCTCTCACCTCTGCTCTTTGCCCTGTTTGTGATTCTGAAATAGAATCGCACAGCCATCTGTTCATGGAGTACATTTTTTCCAGGAAAGTGTTTAAGGAAATTGGTAGTTGGCTGGGATATTTCCATTGGCCTAAATCGTATGAGGAGCTTCATCTTTGGTGCTTGGAAGCTGTGCGAGATCTGAAGAACCAGATTGTTAATGCAGTGTTATCTGCTTCTTGGTACTTTATTTGGAGCAACAGGAACAGCTGCATTTTTGACTTTGTTTGTAAATTGGCCAGTAGCATTAGTTTGGAAATCAAGGAATCAGTTAAGTATAGAGTCTTGGGCATGGGTTCTCTTTCTCATAGAAAAAGGGACAATTATTTTTGTAATGTTGTAGAGGGCTGGTAGTTTTTTTTTTTCTCTTAGTGTGTTGCTGAGTTAGCAGTTTGCTGGTTTGTAGCAGCTGCTTTCTGTGTTCTTTGTACTTGGTTGGTTTTTGAATACAGATTTTCTCTTGTTCAAAAAAAAAAAAACTGTTCAGTTTGGAGGAATGCCAACGGAGGACCCCAATTTACACATAGCTAATTATCTGGAGTTATGTGCTACATTCAAGATGAATAGGGTGAGTGATGATGCTATAAGATTGAGGCTATTCCCATTTTCACTAAGAGATAGGGCGAAGAGTTGGCTGATATCCTTGTAGGCAAATTCTATCACTACATGGGAGGAGTTAGCTCAGAAGTTCCTTGCCAAGTTCTTTCCTCCAGCGAAGGCTGCAAAGCTAAGGGGAGAGATCAATAACTTTTATCAGATGGAAGGAGAGTCACTGTATGATTCTTGGGAGCACTTTAAGGAATTGTTAAGGAAGTGTCCACACCATGGAATAGAAAAGTGGATGTTAGTGCATAATTTTTATAATGGGTTGAATGGAACAATTAGGACAATTATAGATGCTACAGCGGGAGGTGCTTTAATGAGTAAGAGTGCTAATGAGGCGTATGAGCTATTAGAAGAGATGGCAATGAATAATTATCAGTGGCCAACTGAAAGGGGACAACCAAAGAAGGTGGCTGGAATGATGGAATTGGACGCTATATCCATGATTACAACTCAAGTAGCAGCCTTGACAAAGCAACTACAAAAGACTACACTCCAATCTCAAGCTATGCGCAAGTTCAAAACCTGTGTGAATTGTGTGGTACAAACCATCCACCCAACCAATGCCCTGCTCTAGATATGAATATCATGCCCATGGAAGAAGTACAAGTTATAGGGAATTACCAGAGACAACCCAATAATCCAAATTCCATGTCCTACAACCTAGGTTGGAAGAACCATCCTAATATTTCCTGGTTCAATAACCAAAACACTCTACAACCTTACCATCCACCTTAGCCACAATATCAACCTCCACAAAATAGACCACCATATCAACAACATGCACAACAACGCCCTCCACCTAGATATTATCAACTATAAAATAGACCTCACCCAATGCCAATGAAACCAGCTGAAACTCAACCTGACGTACTCAACCAATTTATGACTGAAACCAGAGCGTCCATTAGGAGTTTGGAGACTCAAATAGGGCAGTTGGCTACTTTAATGTCGAATGGAGCTCAAGTAAATTTGCCTAGCACTACAGAAGTTAATCCTAAAGAACAATGTCAAGCTATTACTTTGAGGAGTGGAACAAGGTATGAAGGGCCAGAGAAGAATCAGTCAGAAGAAGAAGGTTAGAAGGGAAATACACAAGGCATAGACAAAGAGAAGTCTAATGACGAAAAGGTTACTGAAGACCTTAGAAAGGAAGAGGAGGTACCCCCTGTGAGTATTGAGCATCATGTTAGAATTCCATATCCACAAAGGTTGCGCAAACATAATTTGGATAAGCAGTTTCCAAAGTTTTTAGAGGTGTTAAAGAAGCTACATATAAATATACCGTTCGCAGAAGCGTTAGAACAGATGCCCAGCTATGTGAAGTTTATGAAGGAGATTTTGTCTAATAAGATAAAGATGGGTGATTATGAAACAGTAGCGTTAACGGAAGAGTGTAGGGCAATTTTGCAAAGGAAACTTCCTCAAAAGTTACGAGATCCTGGTAGTTTTAATATTCCATGCACGATTGGGGAGTTTGAATGTAAGCATGCACTTTGCGATTTGGGGGTAAGTATCAATTTAATGCCTTTGTCAGTATTTCGTAGACTTGGTTTGGGTGAAGCTAGGCCAACCACAGTAACATTGCAGCTGGCAGATAGATCTTTGAAGCATCCACGTGGTATTATAGAAGATGTGTTGGTTAAGGTGGATAAGTTTATATTTCCATTTGATTTTATAGTTCTTGATATGGAGGAGGATGAGAATGTTCCTATTATCTTGGGCCATTTTTAGCAACTGGGCAAGCATTAATAGATGTGCAAAAAGGAGAGTTAAGGCTAAGAGTGCAAGGGGAAGAAGTAGTATTTAATGTGTTCAAGGCTATGACTTATCCTAAAGCAAGTGACAATTTTTTCTTAGTTGATGTGGTAGAAGAAGTAGTAGGGAGAAAAAAAATTAATTAAGGATCCTCTTGAATTAAGTCTTACAGTTAATGATGTAGATGATGAGGATAATGAAGAGGCTTTGAGTTATTTGAAGTTGATAAAATCAAATGAGTCGTGGAAGCATAAAAAGTTTGAAGAATTAGGCGAGGGACTAGAAAGACCATTACCATCTATTTTGAAGCCACCTGTGTTAGAACTGGAGGTTTTACCAGAACATCTCCGCTATGCTTATCTTGGAGAAAAAGAGACTCTTCCGGTCATAGTTTCATCATTTCTATCGGAAGTAGAGGAAGAGAAGTTGTTGAGGGTGTTAAGGGCTCATAAAACTGCTATGGGGTGGACTCTTGCTGATATAAGAAGAATAAGCCCATCAACAGTTATGCATAGAATTCTTATGGAAGACGATGCTAGAATGATTATTGATGCTCAATGAAGACTTAATCCGACAATGAAAGAAGTGGTGAGGAAAGAGATTTTGAAATGGTTAGATGCGGGAGTGATTTACCCTATTTCTGATAGCGCTTGGGTAAGTCCAGTACAAGTAGTACCTAAAAAGGGTGGTATGACCGTGGTGAAGAATGAAAGTAATGAACTGATTCCAACAAGGACTGTGACGGGTTGGAGGATATGTATAGATTACTGGAAGTTGAATAAGGCAACTATGAAAGATCATTTTCCTTTTCCTTTTATTGATTAGATGTTGGATAGGTTGGGGGGGGGGGGGGGGGGCATAACTATTATTGTTTTCTAGATGGGTATTCAGGCTATCATCAGATTGTAATTGCACCGGAGGATCAAGAGAAGACAACATTTACATTTCCTTATGGTACTTGAAGGATGTCATTCGGGTTATGTAATGCACTAGCCACATTTCAACGGTGTATGATGGAGATATTCTCTGACATGGTTGAGAAGGGGATTGAGATTTTTATGGATGCTTTTTCGGTTTATGGGTCTTCTTTTGAAAAATGTTTAACTAATTTGGAGTTGGTTTTGAGGAGATGTGAAGAGTCGCATTTAATACTTAATTGGGAAAAGTGCCACTTTATGGTGAATGAAGGAATTGTATTGGGGCATAAGATTTCTAGAAAAGGCATTGAAGTGGATAGGGCCAAGATTTCTACGATAGAGAATTTGCCACCTCCAGTTTTAGTTAAAAGAGTAAGGAGTTTCTTGGGCCATGCGGGATTTTATAGGAGGTTTATCAAGGATTTCTCCAAGGTCTCAAAGCCGCTGTCCACCTTGTTAATGAATGGGTTCCGTTTGATTTTGATGAGAAGTGTAACCAAGCTTTTAAGATACTTAAGGAGAAATTGATTTCGGCACCTATAGTTGTAGCACCTAAATGGGATTTGCTATTTGAATTGATGTGTGATGCCAATGATTTTGCAGTTGGGGTAGTGTTGGGACAAAGAGTTGACAAGGTATTCAGAACAATTTATTATGCAAGTCGTACCTTGAATGATGCTCAAATTAATTATGCAACTACAAAGAAGGAGCTGTTGGCCATAGTGTTTGCCTTTGATAAGTTTAGGCCATACTTGATTGGGAATAAGGTGGTTGTTTACACAGATCATTCTGTAATAAAATATCTTATGACCAAGAAAGATTCCAAGCCTCGTCTTATTTAGTGGATTTTGTTGTTACAAGAATTTGATGTTGTAATAACCAAGTTTTTTTTTATTATGTATGTTGACGCGGTTCTTTGGCAACAGGTAGTTAAGAGAAAGAGAGGAAGGGATTAGTGCTGAATGTAGAACCGTAACAGATATAAGATCTTAGTGAATGAAATAGGTGACTCAAGACACGTTTTTAAGTGGTTCAAAGGTTAAAATCCTTCTACTCCACTAGTCAATATTATTGATATATTCTGGGCATTTGGTTACAAAGTATATCTCTCCAGAGACTATTTTTTCCAACCCTTATCAACTTCCAGGGTCTCCATATTTATAGGAGAAGGCACCTGGAAGTTGGTAAGGAGGTCATCCCGTGACCTTCTTATTTGTCATATCAACTCTGTGACATTCGTGATTAATTCCTAAACCTGACACGTAAGTATGGTCAAATCGATAGGTAAGGAGATAATGGGCCACACGGCCCAACCCAGCCGTGGGTGTCTGAACACGCACGTTCCTGCAGCGTGTCCGAGAAGTCAGGGAGATATCAGACACGTGATGTCAGATATATGCACGTTTATCTTGCGTGTGTTGACTTTACAAGGGGTCATAGCCTCCATATCTAGCTCGTACCACGAGCTGTGCATCTGACCTGACCTTCCGCCTTCCGATTCCTTGCTCCAGTCTTGGGAGTCTTGGCGAGTCCTTGAGGATTCCTCGAGCTAAGGGGGGTACGACCTCAAGACAGGAGCTCCGACCTGGGGGATGTTTATGGACTAACCATGATTAGTCCGAAGCTCGGCCTGCTAATCAGCCCGTGGGAAAAACAGGGCGTACATTTGCCCCCCAAGCTCCTGCTCGTGGTATATGACGTCGTATATAAGACCATAGAAGGGGCTTTTAGACTTCCCCACAACTCTTCGCATTCCATTCTTTATGCAGGCGCCTGATACGTGGCACACCGTGGGTGGTGAAGGTACGTCTTACGAGAACCGCATTTAATGGCCTAGCCTATGCCCAGCCGTCGTTTCGTATTTCGAGTGGAAGGCCTCAGATCCCTCATCAGGTCCATCCAAGAGCCTTCTACACGTGATCCTTCATGCATATAAAAAAGGGGTGGCCACCCTACGCACGGGCCACCCTTTCATTCGAAATTTTTCAAACCTCTTTTCCTCTTTCCTCTCCATATTCCAGAAGAACGAAACCCTTGACTCTGCTGCTGCCATTTTCATCGTTCAAGAAGCTTAGGCGCACGGATTTCTCCGAAGCTTTGGAAGCTACTACACCGACGAAGCTCCTACCAACGCAACACTCTCGTCTACCTCCCAGTCATACACAGTAAGTTTCCTGACCCTGCGTACTTTGAAAACATGCTACTGTAGCTTAGGTAAAAAATTTCACTGTAGCCGCATGCAAGGGTTTTCTGCGTTTTGTGGATATGGAGGGTGACAGCCCTTTTTAGGTTAGGGTATATTTGTTGTAGGAAATCGCTTTAGAGTATGGGTTTTAGGATACTTTTTCTGGGGAAAATTTCTGGGTAAGAGTTTTGGGAATTTTGGGTGCAAAACCGGGTAGCTTAGGGAACACGCCTCATAAACGGTTTTGTAATTTTCTTCCTATTGAAATTTTCCCCCCAAGGAAAATTCTATTCTGAAACTCCTGACACACGAATTCCGAGTAATCTGGGATCTGTTGGGAGTATACGCGCGTGTTCACTGAACCGCGTGGTTCCACTCTCCACGAGCTGGGCTTACCTCAGCTCGTGCAAATAATAATTGCTTCTTCCTCCTGCTTGGGTCGCCTTTTCTAAAGTGTTTTCTTTTGTTCGCTAGGCGACCAGATGGCTCCAAAAAAGAACCTCCCCCAGAAGAACGTTGGAAGCTCGGCCTCCCAGCAGGAGAAAGGAAAGGCGGTGATGCCTAGCTCCCCGATCCCCCGTTTCGGGCCGGCAATGGAGAAGGAGGTCGAGGTGGCCCCTGACGCATTCTTTGAGGCGGAGAGAATCGTCTCTAAGATAACCGATCAGACGAAGATTAACAAACTCTTCCTCACTCACAATATCGCGCTGGGGAAAGCCTCTGTCATAGTCCGACCTGCCGCGGAGGGCGAGCGGAGCTGCTCGCCACTTGACGAGTTGTTCGCGGCCTGGAGCAGTGAACACTTTAAGGCAGGGGCCTTCCTTCCCCTGGATCAGTACTTTGCTGATTTCTTGAACTTTGTGGGGTTGGCCCCATTTTAGCTCCCCCCCAACTCCTACCGTCTGCTGGCAGGGTTGAGGTACTTATTCTAGAAGCATGAGTGGGAGGTCCCCACTCCTGCGGATATTTTATATTTCTTTTGCCTCAAAGCTAGCCCGGACCAGCGGGGGCGAGGCGACGGGTTTTACTATTTAATCCGTTTTCCCAACACGGCGGCGGTCATCGAGCTGCCCAGCCACCCCAATGATTTCAAGGACCAGTTCTTCATGTCAACTGGGTTCCGGAACTGCGAGCACCACTACTTCAATCGTCCTCGTAAGTGCTCCCATCCTTAGCTCGCCTTTTAAGCGTTATTTTAGCTCCTCCCATACTCCACTCTGACTCAAACTAATCTTGCAGCCATCTTCGTGAGGACCGAAAAGTCTGTGACCCTCGGGGGCCAATATGACACGCTGGCGGGCTTGCCCCCCAGCGAAAAGGATTATCGCGCGCTCGTGACGGACGAGACGATGGTGTTCTGCAAGCTAATTTTTCCAAATCAGACCTTGAACCTAAAGAGGCCCCGGGGGCCGCCTCCAGCTCAGGACACCAGACCTATCAACGTGGAGGAGGTCGCAGAAGATGAAGACGAGGAGGACGAGGGTGACGAAGTTCCGCTCGTGAGGAGCAGGAAGAGGACTTTGGAGGTCGCCCAGAGGACGGGCGAGGAGAGGATCCAATCCGGAGCAGCCGCGGGTCCTTCTGGCCAAGGTAACCCTTACTTATTTAGGAGTCTAGATAGGGCCGCTGCAGACCCCCGTCTGGCTAGGTTCAATCCTAGGCAGCTCGTCCATCGTCACAGGAGCAATCCGGACCTGAACACACTTCTGCTCCATTGTGTCGACCGGCTTGTGCTGGATCACCAAGAGAGCCGGCCTAGGGGTACCGTAGTAGTAGATAATACCCTAGCCTTTAGGTCGATCCTTTTCCAGGAGTATGGGACAAACCTACGAACATGGTCATCACTCCAAAGGGGTATCTATGCTCCGGGGCTTAGGCAGTACGTAGGAGAATCTAGCCCGGAATCGGACCCGGAGCCAGAACCTGCGCCAGTTCGGGAAATAATCGTCTTAGGTTCTTCTAGCTCGGGGGGTAGGGTTCCCTTAGTATTCGTATACTTTTTTAGCTTTAACCTTTTGTCTTTATCTCTGTACGATTGTTAACTTGTAATAACCATGTTCTTTGTTTGACAGAAGAGATGTCTCAGCCCGAGGGGAGCTTGCGAGGCGCAGTCTTCGGGGGAAACCCCTCAGCCGGGCCAAGACTGAAAAGGCTTTGGGGATCCAGGAGCACTGCTGGGACCTCCACCAAGTCCCCGGCAAAGGAGAAGGAGAAAACCCCGCCAGCCCAGGATGCGGGGGCGATTCTTCTTGCTGCCAGAGCAGGCCAAATGCCTTCGCCACCTCAGCGAATTCCAACCGTCACCCAGGACGCAGGGACGGAGCTCGGGACTCTGTCTGTGGTGGCCTCCGATGTACGCATCCCGGTCAATCCCCAGGACCTGGAGAAGATCCCAGAGGCCTTCCGGGGAACGGTGTACGAATCGGCGAACTACGCCGTTAGCCATATCTATAAGTTCACCGAGAAGGAACTCCGGACTATTGAGACAATGAGCCCGGTTGACGTTATGGACTCTTCAATGAGCATGACCCTAACGGTAAGCTACCCTATTCTTTTAAAGCTTTTACCATTACACTCTGCCTTATTTTTTCTCTGAGCCAGTTTATCTTTCATTCCTCGCAGGGTGTCGTCGCCCTTCATCGGAGCATCATCAGGGCCAGAACTCAGCTCGATGACATGAGGACCGAGCACCAGGCCACCCTTCAGGAGGTTAAGGCGACTAAGGATGCCCTGGCGACCTCGAAGGTCGAGTTGGAGAAGACCCAAGTCAACTTGGAGAAGACCCGCTTGAAGGTCCAGGAGCTCGAGACCTCCCTTGCCACCTCGCAGGCAGACCTCGAGGCGGCGAAGACCGAGGTCCAGGCCGCCCAGGCCACCCTGGAAGCCGAACGGGCCACATCAGAGCAGTCCCTGCAGGACCTGTTCTATCACTGCTGGGCTTTCAACCCGGAGGCTGACTTTTCCTTCATGTCACCGAGCCTTTGGGCGAACTTGGTGGTGAAGTTTCAAGCTCGCCTTGAGAAAGAGGCGCCGCCTTCGGAAACTGGGGAGGCCTCTGGCGCGGTGGAGCAAGGTGAAACAACGACCTCCAAAGGGCCAACTGACGGGGCCTAGGGCGCTTTTTCTTTCTTCCTTTGAGTATTTTTAAGTTCTTTTTTTTTTTTTGTATGTAACCTTTGCATGAGGTGTTTTCACCTCGAGACAATTTTCCTTACACCTTTAACTTATATTTTTTCATGCTTTTGGCTACAATATATATATATATATCTTTTTGATAAACTTAGTTCGTGTTAACCGCTATTTATATCTTGAGCTCTTTGAAAAGAACAGCGATAAATAGATTTACATCAACTTCTAAGTTTTATGACCCAGTTAAAACCAGGAACTTATTTAAAAAACTTAGTTCGTGTTAACTTCTATCCGTATCTCGAGCTCTTTAAGAAGAACAACGAAAAATGGATTTATACTATCTTCTAAGTTTTATGACCCAGTTAAAACCAGGAACTTATTTAAAAAACTTAGTTCGTGTTAACTTCTATCCGTATCTCGAGCTCTTTAAGAAGAACAATGAAAAATGGATTTATATTAACTTCTAAGTTTTGTGACCCGGTTAAAACCAGGAGCTTATTTGGAAAACTTAGTTCGTGTTAACTTTTATCCATATCTCGAGCTCTTTAAGAAGAACAACGAGAACTAGATTTATATTAACTTCTAAGTTGTGACCCGGTTAAAACCAGGATAGGACTTAGTTAGCGTTAACCCTTATCCATATCTCGAGCTCTTTAAGAAGAGCAACGATCCATAGATAAGGATCAACATCTAAGTCGTTAAGGAGACCTGGTTATATCCAGGTACCATATGCCCCCCAAGTAACTGGGAAAGGGTCTTTCGTGGTTACTTTAAGATTACAATTGCAAATGTGCGTAAAAAGCTGATTTTTATTAATATACAGAAAGTGGCTTTCCAGGCCTTACAAGTGGATCATTGATAATATTTCTTTAAGTGGATGGCGTTCCAAGTCCGTGGTACAGCTCCTCCATCAAGTCGGGCTAACTTATAAGTCCCCTCCCTGATGACTTCGATGACCTGGTAGGGTCCTTCCCAGTTCGGTCCCAAGACTCCATCTTTGGGATCTTTTCCGGCCAGGAAAACTCTCCTTAGGACCAAGTCGCCAATGCTAAAGGCGCGTTTTCTGACCTTGGTGTTAAAGTAGCGAGTGATCTTCTGCTGATAATGGGCGAGCTGGAGTTGTGAATCCTCTCGCCTTTCATAAACTAGGTCTAGGGAATGGCATAGGAGCTCATGGTTTCGACCTTGGTCGTAGGACTGGACTCTATGTGACAGAATCTTAACCTCCACGGGGAGGACTGCTTCACTCCCGAAGGTTAGGGAGAAAGGAGTATGACCCGTAGGAGTCCGATGCGAGGTTCG